>NC_135796.1:10897283-11197283 GCF_051106095.1 Pogona vitticeps | reverse complement strand
GATAAACAAATAAACTTTGGGTAACTTTTGGTGCTGGAGGAGGCTCTTGAGAGTCCCCTGGACTGCAAGGAGAACAAATCTATCCATTCTGAAGGAAATCAACCCTGAGTGCTCACGGGAAGGA
Source organism: Pogona vitticeps (assembly GCF_051106095.1). Classification (NCBI taxonomy): domain Eukaryota; kingdom Metazoa; phylum Chordata; class Lepidosauria; order Squamata; family Agamidae; genus Pogona; species Pogona vitticeps. The sequence continues at coordinate 11,197,159 of NC_135796.1, read as the reverse complement.
CAGATCCTGAAGCTGAGGCTCCAAGACTTTGACCATCTCATGAGAAGAGAAGACTCCCTGGAAAAGACCTTAAGTGTGAAGGCAAGAGGAGAAGGGGGACGACAGAGGATGAGATGGTTGGACAGGGTCATCGAAGCGACCAACATGAATCTGACCAAACTCTGGGAGGCAGTGGAAGACAGGAGGGCCTGGCATGCTCTGGTCCATGGGGTCACGAAGAGTCGGACATGACTAAACGACCAAACAACAACATGCAAATTCTGGCTCCCTATGGGATCTCTGTCCTGCAGAACACACAACTTCTTAGCTTTTAAACAGGTGGACAATGGGAATGCAGCAAAAGGTGTATGAGAACCATCAACAAGAAGTTGATAGAGAGCGTCATGCTCTCTGTATGGACGCAGGAGTGTTCGAAACCTCTCCCTTTCATGTGTGCGTGCGCATATACGTATATCTTTTCGAAGAGATCTTGATGAATGAAATATACGGAAAACAGCAGCACCATTCTAAATTAAGTAATTTATTTCATTTGTATTCCACCTTTTCCTTCCGTAAACTCAAGGTGGCACACAAAAGAATCTTTCCTCCAGACAACCCCACGAGGGGGGTCAGACTGAGAAAAGATGGCAGGTCTAAGGTCACTCCATTGAGTTGCATTGATTGATTGATTGATTGATTGATTGATTGATTGACTGACTGACTGACTGACTGATTGATTGATTGATTGATTGATTGCATAGCCAAGTAAGGGTATGAAACCAGGTTTCCTGAGTCCTGGTTCATCATTCTCAGTCATGTAGCGCCCTGGTTCTTAACCTTGGGTTACTCAGGAGTTTTGGACTGCAACTCCCAGAAGCCTTCACCACCAACTGTGCTGGCTGGGGTTTCTGGGAGTCGCAGTTCAAAAACATCCGAGTAACAAAGGTTAAGAACCACTGATGTAGCGTGAGGTCTCTGAGCAGGCCATACATGTCTACTGAGAAAGGAGTCCTATTGATTTCAGTGGTGTTTCCTCACACGCAAGTGGGCATTGAACAACAGCCTCAGTGTTGCTATGGCAGTTTCCTCAGAGAACTCTGTGTGCAGAGGTTACTTCATTGGTTCTTAACCTTTGTTACTCGGATGCTTTTGAACTGCAACTCCCAGAAACCCCAGTCAGGACAGCTGGTGGTGAAAGCTTCTGGGAGTTGCAGTCCAAAACTCTTGAGTAACCCAAGGTTAAGAACCAGTGGGTTACTTGATCAGGAAGCTCTATACACAATGGTGGCTGGCGACTCCAGTTTTACGCAGGCGGTGAATCCGTTTTGTGGTTTAGCCTGGGTTTTCAAGGAGTTCTCCAAGGTGGTTCACCTAGGAGTCAGGCTTCAGCACCTGGAAGAGCTTCTGCAAAGTTTGGATTAAAACCCAGAGCTGAATCATTACCCCCCCCCCCCCAACATCATGAAATCAGAGTGCCAGCCTTCACCGGAGAGTTTGTACAATGTTTCAGTGGTAAAGTACACGCTGGAGGATCTAAAAGTGTGGTTGATTCCGAGCTTCTTCCAAAATCATCCTTCTCTCCATTCTCCTCAAGTCCTTCCTCTTGTTACATAAAAACTTGCTCTGGAAGGTTGAAAGACTTGAAGGTTGAAAGGTTGAAAGACTTATTTGCAATAAGCCAATGAAAGCATCAATAGAAGGTAGAATGCTTTGATCCCTCCACCTTTGGAAACAAAAGTGTACTGTTGGATCTTAGAAAATTCCAGGGCTTTTTAAAAATTATTATTCTATTTGTTAGTCCATTCACTATGTCTGTATCAAAGACTATGGAGTGGTGCACAATAAATTAAAGCAACTACATAAACATTTCCAATTGAAAATATAATAAAATGGTGGCTGCAGTTTGCAACTCAGGTTTCGGGGCTTTGTAGCCTTTAGGAGACCCAGTGGATAAAGTAACTGGCCAGGACTCAAGAGACCTGGGTTCGAATTCCTGCTCAGCCATGGAAAGTCCCCAGAGGAGAGGGAAGAACTAGTAAAACCACTCTTTAAATATCATGCTTACCTTGAAAGTCCTATTAGGGTAGCTGTAAGTCTGTCTTTATTTTGGAATAGAGCAAACCGGGTCAGATTATATGTCCATTTAGTTTAACACTGTCTTCTTTCTGACCAGCAGCATCTCATGGGGGAAGCCATCCACTTCTGAACCATGAGAGATGGGCTGGTCAAGGAGGGACCAATATTCAGCTAGATGAACAAATATCTTGACCGGGGAGAAAGCAGCTGGCTCTATTCAGAAATAAGAGATAGGGGGCAGTCATCTGCTGAGCAGGATGAACCCCTGGCATTCTCAGTGTGGGATTGCACGATTTGTACAGTGGTTACTCTTGTGCAAGCCCAGGCTGACTTTCCCTTCATTGAGATAATCACTTCTGCAACACGGACACTTTTGCAAAGAGGTGTCTCCTGCATTATGATGCTTGCTGGACTTCGCACTCAACAGAGGACAAACAGGATCCTGGCCAGTGGCATGACATTCCAGACATTTTATTTTCTTATGATGATGACATCAGGACAGGTTCAAAGTGATGCGGAGAAAAACCCACTGGTTCACTGTGAGAGGCCACAGACTGAAATGGAAAATCCACTAATTTTCCTTTCTCTGTTTCTTTCCTTCTTTTAAAATTAAACTTTTGTTTATTTTTACTTCATTCTTGATTTAGATCCAGCTTTTCTCCCAACAAAGGGACACATTGCAACATTCATCCTGAACTCTGATAATTTTTCTAATATTAAGTTTGATTTCACCTCCCACTTTCAGAATTCCCTTTGTTAATTTCACACCCAAATTCACATTTCTTTGTGGGTGCATTTTTTCATTTATTTGTAAGATTTTTTTAGCCGTGCCATTACCAATGGTCTCTGAGTGGGGTACAACAATCTTAAAACTTTGGAAAACATTAAAACCATTAAAAATAGGCAATATTATAACAATATCCTATATTAAAACAGTCAGTTTATCATTAATAAATCCTGCTGCTCATACAGCCAGCTAAAGGATACTATTTCATTAAAATGCTGGCTAAACAGAAAGATCCTTTTCTGCCCCATTTTGCCTTGGACACACCTTTCTGCAAGATTTCCTCCCCCCCCCCATGCATTTTAAAAATTTAATTTTCACAGACATATTCATTTTTATAGAAATGCAAGAGAAGGCAATGCCTTTACAGACCACTAAAAAAAAATTAAATCATGATACACTAGATGAGCTTTTGTGGAGGATCCATTAACTTGGTCTATGGTGGTATCTCTGGACTCCTGCATTGGTATTTAGTGTGGAGCACCCAGCTCCCTTTTACTTCAGTGGAATCCTTGTTTATGTGCACTTTGCACACCGATGATCATATCCACATGCATCTTTTTTTCCATCATGGGAGAATTCCACTGAAATTTGGAGAAGCAGGAATCTGGGGTGAAAAAGTTTCAAAAAGCCAAAATCAGGTACGTTTGCCTTAAAAGGTGAAGCCAACGAACATCTTCCTCCATTCTTAAACTAGGGAAGCCAAGCCTATACAGTGGACCCTTGACTTACAGACGGCTCGACTTACAGACTTTTCGAGTTACAGACTTCTCTGGCTGCAAAATTTAGATTCGACTTGCAGCCGGAGAATCGACTTACAGACCAGAAAAAAACCCAAAATGGAACAAAAATAGAATAAAAACCGCTGGTTATGGGATTAATCGGTTTTCAATGCATTGTAGGTCAATGGAGGTTCAACCTACAGACTTTTCGACTTGCAGCCACCGTTCCAATACGGATTAATTCCGTAAGTAAAGGGTCCACTGTATCCTGATGGGAGCATGGGACTATTTCTGTACCTCTTCCGAATCCTGACCGCAACATCCCTCAAAATGGGGGGGGGGGCTGAGCATGAACTGAAAGCTTTTGAACCCCCACTTTGTCACCCGGCTCCCGCTGTCCTACCATTATTACCAAATAGGGTCCAGCATTTAGTTTATTTATTTTATTTTATTTTATTTATTTATTCGATTTTTACCCCGCCCCTCTAGACAACGGTCTACTCGTCTACTAGTTCACTCTTCCATTCACCTTAAAGATCACAATCCAGGCAAATTTACTGTTGATCTTAAACAATGTTTCTCCAATTACAAGCTACAGCTGACAATTACAGTGATTTAAAACCAAACTAATTGTGAAGTACTTTGATCCTGCTCGGTGCAACTCGTGTTTTTTTTTTTTTTCCGGACGGCAGCTAGTTGAAAGGGCCTGTTGGAATCCCAATTTCCCTTTAATATAAATGTTAAACTGATATATAAGACATGATTCTAATCTTAAAATTAAAACCTTGGGAATGGCCAGCCTAATCCACTTCTATAAAATATATGCCCTTATACTGCCAAGGGTTTGATCATTTCTCCTCTGAATTAACATGTCTGGTGGCATTGGCTAGACCTTATATTGACTTTCCTTGCATTTTTTTTTATTTAGCCAGTAGAAAGTTTACATGGTTGAATTACTGATTGCAGCAGGAGGGGAGGGAAGAATTTCTGCCAATCCTTAGGAAAAAAATAATGGTCTCGATTTCTCTTTTCTCTCTCTCTCTCTCTCTGTGCCTGGATATTAAACAATCCAAGACCTAAGTGGTCATAAAAAAGTCTATCAAAGCTAACGACGTCGTGGACCACAACCGCTGTGTGTATTTTTGTTGAGAGGATGTGAAATTAAACAGCCTTTGCTTAGCAAAGCCATCCAGCTCCTTGTCTTATCACTTGCCCCCTTTCGTTTTTTGATGAAATTTTCTCTTAATGGATCTTCTGTTTTGTGCTGAAAGGAAAACAAGAGAAGAAAACTTACTGATTAATTGCAAGGATTCTGTTTCAACTTCTGTTTTTCTTGCGGGAAGCGAGGAGTGGTGATCTTTATTATTTTTTTTAATTTTGCTTTTCTGTATGTGTGTTGAAATGTAACAGAATGCTTTCTCTCTCTTTTTTTGAATGAAATGTCTCGGGTGGCCACATGCTGGATGTTTTCAGTCTGCAACTGGAGGTGTGCTTCCCTGAGAGTAAGCTACATTCAACTCAAGGGGACTTATTTCCGAGTAAACATAGGCGATATCCCCGTGTGAAGCATTATTTTGCAATTACCAGCTTTTTCCTGCTTGCTACCCCTTCCTTCATTCCTAGCATGAACCCAGCATGTGTTCCTGTCATCATTATTGCTCGGTGCCCTTTTTTCCCCTCCTTTCAGAGGGAGCTGTGCTTATTTTAAGTTTTATTTCAGGTATGAGTGACTAGTTCAAAGGGAGGTATACATGTTGGCCCCATCCAAGAGCAGGCGCCTTAATGCCTGGGAAACCTGAGCATTTCTGTCTTTGCTTATGAACCATGACATCTGTGCATTCCATGGGTGCTGACCTGGGGGGTCAGAGGTCACGCCAAGGTCAAGCAGTTTCCTCTTTCACCACCAATAGAGACCTTGACGAGGAGTAAATTATGTTGCAGTTTAAGGAAATAATTTGAAACAGTCTTGTAATTATAATAAATTTTGCTGTTTACATTTTAATCTTCAACCCTTTTACCCTTTCCTCTCTATTTTTCCGTTTCCCCCCACCCACCCCCCAAAAAAGTGTGGGTCTGTCCATTTACCCACATGTATGTATTGGCGGGAATATTTTATCGTCCACTATGTTTGTTTTCTCTTCACAATGGGAAGGCCAGTAAAGAGCGATTCCTATTCACAATTCAGGTGGCAGAGTGCGGTTTTTATAAATAGAAAATCGACTTCAACAGTTGTCAAATGCTGTTCTAAGGAGCCTCTGCGAAAATATGTGAAGCGGAGGGGAGGGGAAGTTGTTGTTGTTGATATTTAATTTCCCTGGAGATTAACAAAGGATACAATCAAGCATGGATGTTGTCCTGTTGAAACAAAGAATACAGTGGTACCTCACAAGACAAATGCCTTGAGTAACGAAAAACTCACAAGACGAAAGCGTCTTGTGAGTTTTTAGGTAACTCGCAAGACGAAGATATTTTCGTCTTGCGAAGCGCAGTTTCTCATAGGAATGCATTGAAATTTAATTAATGTGTTCCTATGGGCAAAAAAAGTCTGAAAAAGTTACTTACCATGTAGGGAGCTGTGGAAGCACCATCGTAGGACTGGCGGGGAAACCGTGCCTCGCAAGTCGAAAATATCGCAAGACGACATGACTCGCAGAACGAATTATTTTCGTCTTGTGAGACACCACTGTAATTCTTGAACTCGTCTTGGCCATTCTAATGAGGTCCATACAGGAGAAGTTCCCCAAAGATTATACCTCCAACGTCAGATCAGTGGAGGGAAACATATGACCCTCTCAATCTCATTGGATTCCAGATCCCATCAGCTCCAGCCAACACAGCCAATGGGATGGGAATGGTAGTTCGACAACGTCTTGAAGGCTAACAAGTTAGATAGGCAATGCTGTTAATTAAACATAGTTACATCCTGAGAGAACAAGGAAAAGGCCATGCGGTCCCCAAGATTACACAGATCATCCACTCTTATGATATCTGAGATGAAGAGACCATCCTTACTTCTAGTCTTCTGCAAATGTCTGTGCGAAGGCTCGTGGTGACTTTTGAACAGTGGTTCAAGATGTGAGTTCTATAATATTTCTCACACTTCCCTCGTGCACAAAAAGTTCACTTTTCTCCAAGTTCGAGAGCAAGCAGAAAAATCTCTCTGAATGAGCTTTTAAAAAAATACTGTAGACTAGCATGGAAAAAGCCTTTCTGTGGGTGGAAGACACGTTCTGTTGACAGAAGGTGGTATTTGGCCCTGATCCGCTTAAGCGAAAGTCCTTCTGCTTGTTCCGATGGAAAGCAACCCTCTATAGATGTGAGAAGGGGATAGGGTTGACCAACATCCCCATTCAAATATTTGCATGCAGGGTTTTGTTTTGAAATACCCCTGAAGCACCACCTTGTATCCTGTATCCCTAACTTCTGTTCCTTCTGTATGAGAAGGTAATGTTCTAGAAAAAGGCAAATGCCCGTGGCAGGTCTACATGGTGCAGCCTCACCAGATCCACCTCTTCTGGTCTTGGGAAGCTCCAGCAAGGCACAACATTATGGATCTTTTCGAGCAGGAAAGGGAAGAAGGCAGACAAAGATCTATCAGACAGCAGATTCCTGGGTGGTTGGCAGGACGGTGGCGAAACTTGGCCACCCCTCTTTTAATTCCCTTCTTCACCCTCCAACTCTGGCATGCTTGTGATTTGGAACTGGTTGCTAGCATTGGCTTAATTTGAAGTTGTAAAGAGGAAGCCCATGGATGCAACCCACACCTCTCACTCACTTCTAATCTACCTACCACACAGGCTTTGAGGGGGATGATGTTTTGAGCTAAATGTTTGGATTTTTGCCTGTTCTCACAACTTAACGGCAGGGTTTCCTTCCAGATACATTTTGAAACTTACCCTGTATTGAAATGTCCTCAGTGGAGACTGCCCTGCTCTAGTTGAACAAACATGTCATGGGCTGGATAAAACATGTATTCATTTAGCTGTTGCTCCGTAAATATGCCAAATTATTGTATCTGGTCCACAACAAGATTCATTTAGGGCCGGCCCAACCGTTAGTCAGGGTGAGCAACCAGCCCGGGTGGTAAATATCAGCCATGGCAACTTCCTATATGTTCCTTCTGATCCTATGGCTGCTCCACTCCGTTGGGACATGCATCCGAGATGAAGCCTTTATCCCATTGCAAACGCTGACAGAATTTTTAACGGCCAGCTCAGTCCCCTCCTGTTTGTGGGGGAGCCTTGATCTTTGCCTCAAGCACTTAAAATATCTGAGGTCAGCCCTGCCAACAGGAGGTCTCCGGGACTGAATGTGCGGTTGTGAGGTCCTTTCTGACAACCTTTTCAAACCCCTGGCAGTTCCAGCCTATTTTACATGCCCCTCACACATTTTATGAAACAATAGTTTGACATATTGCTGATATATCATGGGGGGGGGGGGAAGACTAAAAATACCTCAGTTATGGTCCCAAATCCTCTTCTCTCTATTGGTATCAGGGAGAAATGAAATGACTTCTGTGGAAACAGCAAATCCATGAATGTGAAAGACATTTGAGAGAAATTTTCGGAGGGACAAATAGAAGTCTCTGAGATTTTACATGTACACTATCTAGTAAGAGAGAGTCTTCCTTCCTTCCTTCCTTCCTTCCTTCCTTCCTTCCTTCCTTCCTTCCTTCCTTCCTTCCTTCCTTCCTTCCTTCCTTCCTTCCTTCCTTCCTTCCTTCCTTCCTTCCTTCCTTCCTTCCCATTTTTCTTTCTTTCTTTCTTTCTTTCTTTCTTTCTTCCTTCCTTCCTTCCTTCCTTCCTTCCTTCCTTCCTTCCTTCCTTCCTTCCTTCCTTCCTTCCTTCCTTCCTTCCTTCCTTCCTTCCTTCCTTCCTTCCTTCCTTCCTTCCTTCCTTCCTTCCTTCCCATTTTTCTTTCTTTCTTTCTTTCTTTCTTTCTTTCTTTCTTTCTTTCTTTCTTTCTTCCTTCCTTCCTTCCTTCCTTCCTTCCTTCCTTCCTTCCTTCCTTCCTTCCTTCCTTCCTTCCTTCCTTCCCATCTTTCTTTCTTTCTTTCTTTCTTTCTTTCTTTCTTTCTTTCTTTCTTTCTTTCTTTCTTTCTTTCTTTCTTTCTTTCTTTCTTTCTTTCTTCCTTCCTTCCTTCCTTCCTTCCTTCCTTCCTTCCTTCCTTCCTTCCTTCCTTCCTTCCTTCCTTCCTTCCCATCTTTCTTTCTTTCTTTCTTTCTTTCTTCCTTTCTTCCTTCCTTTCTTCCTTCCTTCCTTCCTTCCCATTTTTCTTTCTTTCTTTCTTTCTTTCTTTCTTTCTTTCTTTCTTTCTTTCTTTCTTTCTTTCTTTCTTTCTTTCTTTCTTTCTTTCTTTCTTTCTTTCCTTCCTTCTTCCTTCCTTCCTTCCTTCCTTCCTTCCTTCCTTCCTTCCTTCCTTCCTTCCTTCCTTCCTTCCTTCCTTCCTTCCTTCCTTCCTTCCTGTTTCTACTCATTCAGGGAACTATTCTTGACATTGGTAAGCAAACACTAAAATGTTTTCTAAACAAGATATTCTGTTTTATTATATTTACAAACAACTTGCTATTATATGGACTATGAACCTAATCTCCTCTCCAGTCTACAGTCCTTTTCTCCAAACGACAACAATAGGTGACCCTGGAAGTAATGAGTTACAAGTGGTATAGTTGTGCGTGTTACATGTGAGGTTGCCGACCCAACAGGTTTTTGAAGAAAAATGAGATGTTTAAAGACTGGTTTTGCCAATTTCACACCCTTCCCCAGTGAGTTTATATGGCTGAACATTGATTTGAACTCAATCCTCTAGAGTACTAGTCTGTCTGCCACTCTATCTGTTATACTACACCTGTAAAACGTGTGTTTGTGTGTGTGTGTGTGTGTGTGTGTGTGTGTGCGTGCAAAAATGTCTTAAAAAGTTAAATTTCAATAGTAACAAAGCAATTGGGAAGGGAGGAAAAATTGTATTTGTGCAATTGATTTTGTTTTGCAGTTTGCTTGTTTAGTTACTGTTTAGATGCATTTTGTGTATTTTAAAATTTTATTTTGAGCACAATTTCAGTTTTATTAAATTCTCTTAGGAATCCTAAGGGTATATTTTTAAAAAGCAAGGAAAAGATTATTAAGATGTAACCAGTAATGCAGAAGAGCTTCCTTTTAAAAAAAATCTTGCAAAGTGAAAAGTGAAAAGTTGTGTGGTTATTATTTTCTTCTTCTTTGTTAGCATTGGTTGAGGGGAGAAATTACATAGCATACTATTTTCTAAAAGGAACTTTTCAAGGTCTAATTCAGTTCATATTTGTTTCCTTTTACACTTTTCATCTTCTTCACTAAAAACATGTAGAAGTTTCTCAGCCACAGCTTTTGTCTCGGATTTAAGGCACATTAAAAATCAAGGAAGAGCTTTGTAAGTGATTCAGGATATCTACCTTATACAGGGTGAATCGAGAGCATATCACAGGGACCAGAGGTCAGGGAGGTGGACCAGCTGCTCGGGAATGAAAGTAGACCCATGCAGGTAAAATTCGGAGTCGGAATGTATCTACGCTGCACAACGATAATAAATACAAAACCACTCTAAATGTTTTGGCTTCATCTGATAGAATCTTAGTGAGGAACATGGAATTCTCCGCTATATAGTTTTCCTACATTCCCTTGAATTGAAACAGTGGAGGTTTCTAACAGAGAAGTCGGCTCGGGGGACCAAAGGACAAATTGGATCGGACTCCGTGCCATGGAACATGGTTGCTTGTCAACAGAAGATGCCGTAGGCTTGCATCAGAGCCAGCCCAAGATATTTGGCAGCTTGAAACAGAATTTGGTCAGCTGTCAATTAAAGATACTTTTAGTTATGGATCACCTTGACTGCTGGAGGGGGTTGATTAAGTGTCCTCTGAGGGCCTCGATCCTGGCTGTTTTGAAGTTGGATCAACCCCCGGGGCTGAACATCTGCCGTTCTGTGTCCATCTCGGTGGAAGCAAACATGCAATAAACAGAATTAAGAAATTCGCAACTGGTGGCCGACACCTTTGCGAATAGCTGCAGCCACCTCTTCAGCTTCCATTCATTCTACCCTTGGGAAACACAGCTGTCCATTTGCTGCCTGAGAAGGCTGGCCCACACTGCTTAAGGCAGGATGGGCAAACCCAAGAGGCTGAGGGGGGCACGTAGATCCCATTCCTGGCCCTCGGAGGGTAACCCATCTTCCTGGGACCTCCCCCATCCCCAAACTGCTTTTCTTGACCCTTGTGCCCTCTGGTGGCCATTTATTTTTAAATGGAAGTACATTTGGAGGGTCCAGGGTTGATGGGGTTCCCTCAGAGTGTGGCAAAATTGTTCTACACATCTCCTAGAGCACAAGTGTCAAACTCAAGGCCCGCGGGCCGAATATGGCCCACCGGGCCGTGTCATGTGGCCGTGTCATGTGGCCCTCACAGTGTTGCCTGCCACCATATACCATACACAGGGGCTTACTCCGTCACCCATAATGCTCTGCAAAGATGATGGGAATCCGCCCAGCGGGACTTCTAACTCCAAGCATCGAAGAGTCAGAAAGTGATAATTGAATGAGGAGGATTATATTTAGTATGATAAAGATTAGATCCATTGATATAGTCTTACAGATACAACCAGCTCTTTGAGGGCGACCATAATGCCAGTGTGTCCCAAGATGAAATTGAGTTTGACACCTCTGTCCTAGAGCGACAAGGCTCCATCTTGAAAGAATATGGAGGTGAGGGGGTGCCCGGGGGGAGCGTCCCACATCGCTCACCCCTGGCCGAAGGATAAACCCATTCCTGTTCCGTGTCTGAAGCACAGACTGTGCTATTGGAGCTGTGATCTGCCATCAAGTGGGGCTTATTTTCCTACAGCTTCAGTATATTGCAAGGTTGTCACCACATAACTGATTGAGGGAGATAACAAAATCCAGTTAACCCAGGCTAAGACTAACCTCTTAACTTGCTTAAATATCTGCTTTTCCCTTCGTTTCCAATTCCTCGTGCCTGTTTCTGTTTAAAATATGTAAGCTCCTTGGGGGGAAAAAGACCTGTGACAGCACTTTATTTTTAATATTTCATTTTGCAAAGCATAGACGTCGCCATGATGGGGTGAGCAACAGTGGCCTCCCAATGTGGTTGGACTGCAACTCCCATTATCCATTACCATTGGCTGTGCTGGCACAGGCTGATGGGACTAGCAGTCTAGCAATACCTGGATGGACACAGCTGGCTGTCCCTGCTCTGTAAATTATACTGCACTTGTCAATTCCTGTTTCCCATTTCTTTATTGGACCAATATTCTGCAATAAAGCTTATTTGCAAAGCTGAAAGAGAACTGAATTCTGCACCCTCAAACTGCATAGCACCTTGATCAGAGATCTTTCCTCATCAAAACAACAACAATATAGCAGAGGAGGAAAAAAGAAGCCACGGGATTATATCAGTATAAGCAGTGAAAATGGAGAATATTTTGAAAACAACAGAAACAAAGGCTCAATATAAGAAACAACCATTTGAAAATAAATTAAACACCTGGAAAAATAAAACATTACATGGACAATTCCTGAGAAATATTGATGGAAAGCATTATCATCATTACACATGGGGATGGATAAAACTGGGGACCCTTAAGAAAGAAAACAAAGGATTGATTTTTGCTGCAAAAGAACACCAACGTGATGAAAGCAAAGATCCAAGGATTTAGTGTTAACAGCAAATGTTGACTCTGCCAAGAAAAAGATGAAACTGTATCACACCTCATCTGCGAATGTCCAAAGACTGCACAAACAGATTACAAAGTGAGACATGATAGAGTAGCCAAATTAGTGCACCGGTCATTATGCAAAAAATATAATTTGCCAGCCTCCACAAATCCATAGGAACATCAGGTAGAGAAGGTGTCAGAAAATGAGGAAGTAAATATCTTTGGGATTTCAATGTCCGGATCATTGACATTGCAATTTCAAAGGATGCCAGAGTTGAGAATAAAGAATTGGAAAAACCAACAAAGTACAGAGACCTGGCAATCAAAACATCTCGCTTCTGGAAGAAACACAATTCAGTGGTCCCCTTAGTCATTGGGGCTTTGGGAAAAAATATCAGGAAATTTCATACAGTACTATAAGCAGTTGCAGATCTCAAAAATCACACAATCAGAGCTGCAAATACTGGCAATATTAGGAAGGAAGCATACATACTATGCCAATATTTAACAGATACTTCAGTTTTTAGTTAAGATTGAGTTCAGATATACTCCAGTGCATAAAACCTTAAAGTATTTTCATACATGACACAACATCTTTTGAGTCTCTCCATTGTCTAGCTATGTTTAGCTATCTCCAGTAGCTGACTTTCAAGATTGTTCCTGCTCAATGTGTATGTATTGTTCACCAAGATTATCCAGATGTAGATTCCCAGTTTGATGTAGTAAACAGAGTGATGGGACTAGGACCCAAGAGAACAGGGTTCAAATCCTCTTTGGCCATGAAGCCCACATTTATGTGTGTGTGTGTGTGTGTGTGTGATTAGTAAAACCACTCCTTAAATATCTCACTTACCTTGAAAACATTGTTAGGGTTGCTATAAGTCATGCACCCAGAGATATTAAACTACATCATCCCCAGTCAACACGACCAAAGAGTATGCTGCTTGTGGATGATGAACATTATAGTGTAACACATTTGAAAGGTTTGGAGAAAGGTTTCAAAGAAACATTTCAGAAGAGGTGCTTTTGTGTGTGTGTTTTTTTTTAAATAGTAAAAATCCACAGCAGAGTGGGAGAGAGAAATTTACCGAAGTACAATGAAACAAGGATCAGCTCTCTGCTCTACTGTTTATTTTTCAAATGTCCTGTAGCCAATGAATGAAACAATCTTTGTTACCATCTGCAACCCCCCCTCCCCATTTAAGGGCACAACTTTGTATGTTGTCCCGTTTCAGAAAGTTAATGGAAAAGAGGCGCATTGCTGGCATAGCAGTGAAAGCATTTGTAAACAGTGCCACCATCAAAGCTGAACTGAAAGGAGCAAAGGCTGCCTTCTTTCACCTTGCGAGCGTGTGTCTGTAAATGACTAATTGTTCCCGGTTTTATCTCCAGAAGGTGCTGGGTGGCAGGAGATATTTACAAGAAAGAAAAGCAGGAAATAATTCATCTTAGGTTGGGAAGGGGGTGGAGGGAGGGAGAAGGGCAAATTTAATCAATGGCATTTGGAAATTTCAAGGGATCCTGTTTCCTTTCCCAACAAAAACTCCTAGTTCTTAAAAATTGTACATAGCAGTTCCTTTATTCATATGGTGGGTACAAGAAGAATTGTGTTTTTTTTAATAACTACAAAATCCCATACAAACTGACTCAGAAATAACCCTATATGTGTTTCCTAGGGAACACATATAGGAGCCTTCATGCTATCCATGTGCATTTAAAAACAGCTCCCATAACTCCCAGCAGCATGGCCAACAACCTTAAGAGCTGAGGATGATGGGAATTCTAACTCAACATCTCTACAGACAGGACCGTTGACGTATAAGGCTTTGACACAGTCCTTCTGGTGCTACATTGGTGAGAAGAACAACTGCAGTCTTATCCTTGTGCTCTGCTTATTAAAGTCAACATTTGGACATAAGAAGAGTTATCTGGGCTCAGACTAAAGGTCTCCTCGTGTGGCATCTCTTATCTGGAGTGGCCAGCCAGATGCCTTCAAGAATCCCATGACACAAAAGCCTGTTGGAGTTTTTACAACCTCGCATGCTGTCTATAATTGGTGTGGCTCGGAGGGACCTTTTCTGGGTTGGGGTGACAGTCAATCTCTCCAGCATGAACCAAACATCTCCTTCCACCTCTGAATTTGAAGAGAGCCACACTTCTCTAGTAAGGGTTCCTTTCCCTCTCTTTAGTCTGTTGGAACTTGTGTTTTTTGTTTGTTGTTGATCTGTTTGCTTCTGTAAATAATGAAATGTTTTATTCTTTCTCCTACAAATGTCTCAAAGTGAGTTATGGAGACCTAAAGTGACAGTTAATGAAAAATGGGTGGACTATTTAGGAAATTTGTAACTCTTCTCCTCTGTGGATCTCTGTATTCCTACTGTGTAGCAAAAAAAAATTTAACTACAATTTCAAAACTCTTCAATAAAGTCTTCTCTTGTTAGCTCTGCAGGATACTGAGCCCACTATCTCTCTACTGGAAGTAGTGTGTGGCCACCTTGGTTACTGGCCATACATGGATCTTTCCCCTGAAAGGATTTAATCCCTTTTAAAGCCATCTCAGGTAGCCACTATCACCACTTTCTGTAGCCACACATTCCATGAATTGATTTTAAACAACCGAAAGGAGGATTTTCTTTTGATCTCTTCTACATGTCAGCTTCACTAGATTAGGCATCCTTCAGTCTCAAGAGACTATGGTAACGTGTTCTGTATGGAGGACTTGGAACAGCATCTAGTGTGGCTAAGAAGGCCAATTCAAGAGTGACAATCCCTTCCACACTGAAGACAAATAACCAATCTGTCCCCTGTACAGCTCCCTGATTTTGCTGCTTTCGTGACTGCCTCTTTGCCTCGGCCTGCTGGACAAGGGTCTCTTCAAATTGGGAGAAGCCGTGATGCACCGGCTGCCTCTGGGCTGAACACTCAGATATCAAGGTTTCCCAATCTGTTAAGGTTCATTCCTAAGACCTTCAGATCCCACTTGCAGATATCCTTGTATCACAGTTCTGGTCTCACTTTGGGGCCATTTCCCTGCATTAATTCTCCATCATTCTCCGAACATTCCAGGTGCCCAACTTTAGGGCAAAAATTTTCTTATGATTGTTGCATGGTGCAGGGTTATCGATCTGCTTGTCGGCTTTCACCCTAAACCCCACACACCCCGTGAAGTTAACAGACCGTGGCGAGGTAGCACCTTACTGGCTGGGCGCTGCCCATCTTAAGGTGGGCGGTATCTACCTAGTCAGGTGCAATGACCTCTCCCACCGTCGGAGGTAGCCCCTGGCGTCATGTTCTAGGCCAATTGAGCAAAGACTCATAACCGATAATTGCTACTCCCCGTGTTGTTTCGATGCTGTATGTGAAGCTGGAGTGTCCTCTCCAGAGCATGAAGCCTGGGTAAAATAATATGGAGGATAGGCTTTCACCCAAGCAGCGTCTCTGAAATAGTCCGATGAAAAGGCAAGAGCCAATACAACCACTAGAAAACCTAGGACTCCCTAGGGTAGTGTAGGGACAGTAAAATGGAATGAAAGTTCTCTTATGTTGTAGTGCAGAATACATCCTTGATCCTACGCAATTACTGTAGTTCCACTATCAAGATCCTCCCACCTAGATGTCTGTGAGACTTTGTTCAGCATGAAGAAGAGGATGATGACCAAAAACCCAAGGATGTGTGTTATCAACAAGGTCTTTAAAAAAGGAAGTTGAACATGCTTCTTGCATTTCCATGGTTTGGAGATTTCCCTTGCCGGATCGCAAAAGTGCTGTAAGCTTGTTCAGCTGAATTTGTTCACTAGCACTTCTTCGGGCATTGATGTACAAAGATATGGATGGCATTTCAGGGAAGTGGATTTGGGGCGTGTATGCATCCCCCCCTTTCCCCACAGTGGTTAGGGGCCTATCCGCTTGCAAGCTATAATGCTCAAAGGAGGCTTGCTCGTAGCAAGGATAATGGACACAAAACTGGGGGGGGGGAGCTGGGACGCAACGGAATCCCTTCATGCTGCAACATTTCGTTGCAGGTTCAACGGGCAGTTATATATTGCCCAATCCATTTACAACCTAAAACAGAGACACTCTGAAACAAGAGGGTGGGGGAGAGATAAAGGCTGCGGTAGGGGTAGACATGCCCTTAACATTTGGTTAGAATACAATGGCTTGATTAAAATGAAGTATGAATAGATTTAATGAGAGGTGTGTGTGTGTGTGTGTCACATCCCATGGAAAGCAACATAGACTTTCTGACAATGAAGACTCTTCCAGAGAGAGCGGTTATACGTACCTCTGTTTTCCGCTTCCATTTTCTGTTCCTTGGTAATAGAAGCTCTTGGGATTTTCCGGGAATTGCATGCTGTTAGTGGGTGGTCTAGCGTTCAACTGCTTCTCCTCTTCAGCGCTGTGCTCGCCTTATAGCTGCCCTTGCCAGCGTAGAGCAGGCAAGATGCTGAAGGGAGATGCTAAACTCTGCCCCTCCTGGTACAAAATGGAACTAAAAGTAAACTGTTGTTTTCAGCAGGATGAAAAAGATCTGGGAAGTCAGTGGGGGGATGATATAAAGGGAGACAGGATGAATATTCTGGGAAAATGCTGAAGTGAGTCGGACAGTGCCGAGAGGTAAAATAGCCCAGAAAATCTCAGGTTGATTCCCACATGCATATGATCAGACAGAGTGATCTCCATTCCTGTAGAGTTTAAAGTAGAGCTTGGAAAAGTTATTTTTTTGACGATCACTCCCAGGATACCACAGTTCGCATAGGGAACTCCAAGATCTGAGTTATTCAAGCTCTGAAGCAAAAACTTCTTTCTGTTGCAATACCTTCAGACATCAAGGGAAAAGGAAAGCAGATAAACAAGGAAGAGGAATAGCAAGAGTGTTCACATCCCGTGGAATGCAAAAATCATTGTTAGTGTTATGTGCTGTGTGTCACTGATGCTCTTTCAGCTGCGTGAAGATCCATGTTTAGGGCCTGAGTTCACAAAAATCCTGTACAGTGGTGCCTTGCAAGACGAATTTAATTCATTCTGCAGTTAATGTTGTCTTGCGAAAAATTCGCCTTGCAAAATACGTTTTCCCATAGGAATGCTTTAAATCTAATTAATGCGTTCCTATGGGCAAAAAAAAAAAGTCAGAACAAAGTCAAATTTGGTTTACAAAGGGTTTATTAAGTGCTCTTTAAAGCCATAGATATTGTGCAGATGGTTTCAAAAATTTCAATTAAAAAACTTTAACTTTTTAAACATCATGGAAAAAGATTTAAAAATCAGCAAACATGAGGCAGGAACAAAAAACGGAAAACATTCTTCTTGTGAAGCATGCCCATAGGAACATTTGTCTTGCGAGTCATCAACCCCATTGCCGAAACCATTTGTCTTGCGATTTTTTTTGCCCTGCGAGACATTTGTCTTGCGAGGCACCACTGTACCTGTGGAAATCCGGTTGCACTACAGACCCCATCAGCTCCAGCTCCCATGGCCAACAGTTGGGGATGATGGGTGCTGTGGCTCAATGGCACTGAAGGGCCACTAGTTCTTCATGCATGGTATCTGAGATGGATTAAAAAGCGGGAGTTGACCGCACCCAGTTGACATGTGATGAGTTGATAATGTGTTTGTGAGTTTTCCAATGTGAAGCAGGGCTCCTATGATGGGATGCTTTGAGAAGTCCGAATAGTCAAAGCTATGTTTTTTCCAGTAGTGATGTATGGAAGTGAGAGCTGGACCATAAAGAAAGCTGACCGCCGAAGAATTGATGCTTTTGAATTGTGGTGCTGGAGGAGGGTCTTGAGAGTCTCCTGGACTGCAAGGAGAACAAACCTATCCATTTTGAAGGAGATCAACCCTGAGTGCTCACTGGAAGGACAGATCCTGAAGCTGAGGCTCCAATACTTTGGCCATCTCATGAGAAGAGAAGACTCCTTGGAAAAGACTTTGATGTTGGGAAAGTATGAAGGCAAGAGGAGAAGGGGACGACAGAGGATGAGATGGCTGGACAGTGTCTGCGAAGCAACCAACATGAATTTGACCCAACTCCGGGAAGCAGTGGAAGATAGGAGGGCCTGGCGTGCTCTGGTCCATGGGGTCACAAAGAGTCGGACACGACTAAATGACTAAACGAACAAACGAACCTCAGGCGGTAGATAGTGAATGCTCCTGATGTGGAGCACAGATTCCCAGAAGTTCTCCTGCATAGTTCCAATTCATTTCAAGAAATCTTGTGCAGGAGGATAGCCTGAAAGCTGTAGTCCCCAAAAGCAGCATTTTAAACGCTCTGGGGAAGATGTACTCCATGTTAATGATTGTAAATGTGAAGGAAAGGATTCCTTTCTTTCTTCTTCAGGAACTAAAATCCTAAGAACCAGCCCTTGAAGAGCATTCAGCAGAGATGTTTCATCACTACTCTCATTCACTTGGTCACCTATGGCAAGCATGGAATCCACTCTAGGCGACCACACTTGGATGTACGTATAACAAACAGTGTTCCATACCTCTTCAAATAAGTCCAGCTGCCATGACTCAACTTCCCAATAACCTCACCTGGATGACTGAGAATCTTCACAGATATCTTACCTCTTCATGTGTGGATAAGCAGACTGTAGCGTTCACCCCTGCTGATGAATATTTATGTTACATTTTGCATGCACCAGTAGGAGTTGGTGGGGGGGTCGGAGTTGAGGGGAAGAGAAGGAGGGAGAGAGAGAGAGAGAGTGAGGGTAGGAGATTGAGAGTGGAGAAAGAAGGTTGTATAGTTGAGAGTTAATTACATTGATTGGACTGTTATCACCTGTAAAAATAAACAATTTCTACTTTTGTGGATTTCTTTGCATGGACTGTATAACTGTAATTTAGTTTTAAGCCAGTTTTGCTGTTACTAGAATAATTCCTACCATTTCCCCAAAGGCCACTCTATTATCAAAGTGCCTCTATCATCAAATAAAAGTTACATTCTTGAACCACAGGTCCCAGAACAATCTAGCCCACATGGCTAGTAGCCCCACTGGCTGGGGCATTCCAGGAACTATAGTCCCATAATGTAACTTTTCTCATCTCTAAATCCAATATTAGAGTCTGTACGCATCCTTTTCTTTCGGTTTGTGCTTGTTCCCAGTTTACATGGTCAAATAGACCCTGGGATTTGCGATGGGATTTGCTCAATTTATAAAAAAAGGATGAATTCAAATTATTTTTTACTGATCACACAATGCAAAGGCTGATCAGTCTGACCACTGTAGCTCCCAATGTGGCTTTCCCCTCTTTTCTGCTGGGTGTGTGTATGTTGTATTTTTTTTCACACCCAAACTATTCAAATGGACTTTCCCCCCTGTGGTCATAGAATCAAAGAATCATCCCATTTAGTCATCCCACCAAGTTTCAGTTATCCCTGTCAAGCCATATTTGCCCTCCTAAGCTAAGATCTCCAGTTCTTCTTATTTGTTTCCCATACTCCTGGTATTTGCATATAGACACCAGAGATTGTGCGATTGTGGCATGTTTTCCTTTGGTGATGCAGACAGCTGAATGTGATGTTCAGGGCTTCGGGAATATCCATCCCTACACCCTTCCCTGCTCAATCATCTCCCAATTTTATTTTTTAAATATATGAAATGGATGCTAGATCACCTTCCACTAGCATTGATCTACTCGTTTAGCAGCAGATCACCTCTGGGTGAGAAAAAAATGACACAAACAAAAAGAAAAGACATTTCCCTGGTATGTAGTATTTATTTCTGTACACGTTAAGAACTTTGGAACCCTGCCACCTTTTCCAGAACACTACACAACCCTTTCAAGGGGCTTTAAAAGGATCAGCAGAGGTGGGATCAGAGGAAGGAAGGAAAGAAGGGGGCCCGTGGCCTGAAATGCAATTCACATCACCTCAGAGTAAACATTGAACTCCCAAATCAATTAACAGTTCCAGTGTGGTCGCTAACTGAGAATTCAGCCATAATACAGGCTGGGAATCAAATCACAGCCCAAATTTGTGTGTTTTGATGACGTGTCTCCAAATGTTGGTACACGAACAGCTGGAGCTAAGAGTTAAATATGTGTTTGTATTTTATTGCACCTCTTGTTTCAAGAAAATACTATACTTTCATGTGTTTGAATTTTACAGGATGTGTGTTAACTGAATTTTTAATATGCCTTTCAGGTATTGAATGGATTTTTCAATTTAAGTAACAACTCACGGACATTTTTCACTATGTTTAACATACTGCTTGATTAGCTCTTTAGTCTTTTTGTTCTGTTTTCTAGTTTGGATACTGTGACACATGGGTATATGTGTGCGTATGTTTTTATTGCTATTTCTAGCTACTTTAGGCTTCCTTTTTAGAAGAAGAGGGGGGATACCATCATTTAGAAAGCAACTGAATTATTTTTCATGAATCCTTGCAACAATCTTGCAAGGTGAGTAAGTAACATTGCCTCTTATTACTGATGGGGGGGAATTCAGAAACCATGGTTTGCCTAAGAACGAATCTGCATTTCATGGTTATAGCAGTTGGATTCCACTTTTAACATGCTAAGAATCCTCACTTTTGTTTTTTAAAGTCCGAATGAGGAATTTAGAATTTTCTACTGTAGTCCAGGGGCAGGTCCAAAAGAGAATTCTGAATACTGCTCCAAACTACAAATCTCAGAATTCCTTAGGAAGGAGCCATGGCAGCTAAAGAGCAATGGAACTGCTGGATAGCTCAGTGGTTTAGGTCTCTGCCTCCCGAGCCCAAGATTGAGAGTTCGATTCCCCACTGTGCCTCCTTGACCAGGGGCTAGACTCAATGATCCATAGGGTCCCTTCCAGGTCTGCAGTTCTAAGATGCTGATGCCTGATGCTGTAACTGTGTAACGTTGGTTGGCTACTGAAGTACATCCCAGAACTGAAATATAATAATTAGCTCTGTGTCTTAGCTAGTAAGCTGCATAAGATTCCATGGCTTCCCCATGAAATCTTAATTTGATGGCTTTGAGGACTGCAGACCCCCATATGATATTGTAACTTCAACATATAATTTGTTAAAATTATTCTTTACCCATATGTTTTTTATGGACATACAAGGTATGAGTTTTTATCATATGGGTTGGGCTTTCAATGCCCCATTGTGCTTCCTTGGCTTGATCAATGATCCATAGGGTCTGCGGTTCTAAGATGATGATGGTGATAATTCCTCCACGTTGTCTGCTCTCGACAGAGAGCGCCTGGCTAGGTTTCGACCAGAGTCTTTCCCTTCTTTGCAACTTGATTCTTAGACAGCCAAAATTGTGGCATTTGGAGCGGAAACCTACGTATAACATCTGGGCGCTTCTACTGAGTTTTCTCCAGAAAATTTCGGGATTTTCAGTTTAGCGTCCCTTGAACCACAGCAGGGAATTCAAAGGACCTCACACAACCAAAAATCCCAGGATTCTCTAGGGTGAAGTAATGTGGATTAAAGGTACCGAACTCTTATAGATGTGTAATGTAGACACACGCTCCTTGCCCATCCAAGCCTCCGTGAAATGAATCTCAAAGAGCAGACCTAGAGCAGAGGTTTTCCAATTACAGAGAAGGCTGATTGTGTGGGATGGTGATTCTGGGTCTCCAGCCTTCATCATCTTAAATGGGGGAACTCCTCACTTTAGGAAGCGATGTCTATTGACTCAGTGCCTTAAGAATGTGGGACACCACCTTTGAGTCTTTGTCATCCTCCCCTCATTTCACTGAACCGCCACCTGATCTGGTGTCTTTTTAGAGGAAGGGAACCATAGGAGAAACAGTGTTTCCTAAGACGACCAGCAAGTAGATGGTTTAGGCTTTAAAGCTATAAACCACAATTTTTTTTTAAATGGACTAGGAAACCAGTTGTGAAACAGTTGATTCTCGGCTTCAGCCTCTGTGTTCATCAGACACAAGAGTTAGAATATAGAGACTACGTGGTCAAACAGTAAGTTGAGCCTCTAAGATGAAGGAATCTTGGTGTTTGGTTGCATTTCACACCTAGTAATGATTTATGATCCCCATTCAGTATTCGTTTTTTTGATTTTCTTTTGTGCTTCTGGTTGATATGAGTGCACAGACTGACACGGGTATAACTCTGAAAACTACAAGCATAGCGTGTTTCGCCTGATCATCATAGGTGATCACATTTTATTTAAATGGATAATACCCTGTTTCCCCGAAATTAAGACCTAACATGAAAATAAGCCCTAGTATGATTTTTTAGGATGCTCATAATATAAGCCCTACCCCAAAAATAAGCCCCAGTTAAGTAGAACCCCGCCCTCCACCCTTGTGCAGCAACCAGAAGAAGATGACATGATTATATTTGAATAAATGTAGATGGTTGTACATGAAAACAGGCTCTCCTGTCTAACTTGCAAACTGACCCTTAATCCTGGCTCTTTTTTGGTCACTGATCTGTAATCTGGGGTTCAGACACTAAGAAGCCATGTTATATTCAGAATTCAGCATCTTTATCTGACCAGCTTAGCCACTGTTCTGCTCGGGTCCTCCCAAAACTTTAAATGTCACTCCCCTCAACTCCCCCACCCCTGAATCCCACCACTTTTACCGAGTCACATAAAAACAAGAACTTGAAAACAGCACAGTGCAAAGGTTTCTTTTAATTCCACAAAAGCAAACTCTTAGCAATGCAATCCTTTTCCCACCCTGTTATTTTGCTCCTGGTGCGAAGATCAGACCTTGGATAAGTGTTTTTTAAGGGTGGCGCTGGGGAGGTAGTACACTTCCAATAGCCCCATCGACTGGAGGACGATGGGCTTTGTGTGCAGAGAAAATAACTTTTCCAAGCTCTGCAGAACTGGCATGTAACAAAGATTTTTTTTCCAGGACTCTTTGACCTATTAGAAGAAAGACCCATACCCAGGAGATTATTATAAACTCATAATGTGTGCTTTAAGATTACTATATACCGTATGTCTATATAATGCCAGTGTATTCTTATTGTTTAAACAACGAAATAAGCTTATTTCCATTTAGTAATTAAAGAGATACTGCATAAAGAAATGCATAAACACCTACAATATAATTGAAGCATGATGCACTACCATATTTGTTTTCCTGCACAAATCAAATTGAAATTCACATCACCTCTAAATGTGGGTGGCTCCTCATATCGCTGGGGATTGCCTAGGACCAGCTAACACCTGGTTATGACCTAGATTAAATAGTGAGACTATAGAAGGCCATCTAAGCTTGATGTGTGAAGAACTGAGCTTCTGGAAAACTTGACATCTCCTCCTTGGGCACAACGGAAAATAAAGTAATGTGAGACCTTCTATGAAGAACACAAACCCTTCCATCACCATCTATCCACCTTCCTACTTACCTGTTTCATCTTGTTATCTACTCAGCCTTGGGATCAAGTGGGCACACTCTGTCAAATCCGGCAACATTTTTGGAAAAAGATACAGGGTTGCTTCTGTTCTGAATCCTAGGGGCATTCTTTCATTGTATGTTTTGGAGGCAAAAGTCAAATGTTCACTCTGAGATACTTCCAATTCATGGATCTCAGGTATCTGGAGAAGACAGAGCCCTTTCTCCAAAACTTTGGAAAACTATCATGAGTTGCAAGTGACACGAAAGGACAAGCGGGAGAAAAAATGCTACCTGATCTAAGGCAGGTTGGTTCTTACCTTCCTGGGTCCTTGCATCTTCATTGGACAGAAAAGGATCAGGCAGAAAGTGATGGGGAAAATCTTTTCCTGCTCAAGACCCTGGAGAATGTATAGCATGGAACTCGAGAAGCAAATGGAAAAGACTCGCTTGGCAGCTTCTTAAAGAAGACATAGAGAGGACATGATCTCTTCCAAAGTGTGCTTTTTCCGATGGGGTGGGCTGTGTATATACCATTCAATGGGCCGGCCGGCAATTTGCTAAATTGTTAGAATACCCTCGCTTTTTAGCTAGTGATGGGCGACTGGAAGAATCTGGGGACCGAAGCCCAAGAAAGGAACTTCTCCAAGCCTTTAGGTGAGAAGGCGAAGTTTTCAGCTCCAGAGGAACATGTCTCATATCGAAAACAAGGCTAAACTGGGGAGCTTTCCCCCTCCATCCTAGATTAAGAAAGGGCGATGGAAGCAGGTGACATGGGAGAAACATTGATTGGTCTGAGATCCAGGAGGAGAAGACAACACTAGATCAGAGAGAGACACAGCCCGGGCTTTTTATACAGTGCGATCTATTACAAAAGAGTTAGAGATAATTTCTATACCAATTGTCGGTATTCAAACCTCGGTGTCTCATTCATTCTCAAAAACTTGAACAGACAACATGGAAAGTTAGTTCTTCAGCATTTCTGGTGCCAATGCCCTTACTGGCTTGCTCTTGATTAAAACTATTGGAGACAAAACCCTTTGTGCGACCTTTTTCTAGGATTACCCTTAAGAGCAGTTGCCTAAAATCTTGCTATTTTAAACCATTTTTATTGTTTTAACTAAAACTTCGATAACATTTTCTTGCCTGAATTTTTATCATCAACTTTGTTTTTTTGGCCGTGGTTCTAACGAAAACTTTGACACGTTTCCTTAGACCAAATTTGTGCATTGTGAATTTTGGTTGTTTTCATTCGAAAGCTGAAATTTAGAAATCACACTGAAAGCCTGTAACGATATCAAGGTTAACATACAGAATAAAAGAGCATGTAAATCTGTTTTCAAGGGAACTAAAATAGTTCCCCATCAAGTATTGAAAAACAGGACCTATGGTTGTGATCCTGAGCCCAGATATTAACTGAATGTATTATTCCATGTAATTTATCTTTTAAAATGTATGATATTAGAGTGTTACTTGAGAGGTAGAAATTCACAGATTCTTTATACCATATATGCAGATTGGAAGATGATTTTGACATGATATTAGCTGATTATTATTTTTTTGGGGGGGGGGAGAAGCAAAGATAAATATAAAAACAAAATCCAGAGTAATGACAACATATTTATTAGGATCAATCAAAACATGTTTTCCAGTTTTCAGCAGCTTTTTCAGCTTAGATGGTACAAACAGCCCATCATCAGCAGAACATGCGAGAAGCAGGAAATTTTTGGTTCATGGTCCCCAGGTCAAAGAGGTCTCTAGGTAAACTAATTTTTGATCATTGTTTGAGGAATTTATAATTTGATCAGCACTAACCATTTATTTTTTTAATTGAAATTGCCCTTCCATGGACAGGAGGGGAAAATAGTGGATAACACAAAAACAACAAATCTCCAGGCAGTTTTGTCTGTAGGTTTTGAGTTTTCCTAAAATGTTGATCATTCTCTTAGTGATGTTAAAGCAGGTGTTTTAGTTAAATAGAACAAGTTGTAGCAGTTGGAATCTCATTTCCAGAAAGTCACTGATAATAATATTTGTAGGAATATATAGCACTTTAGCCTGTTTGCTAAAATGTTAATAAATTAAAACACATTCATACTACTCAAGAATATTTCTTCAAAATATTCATTTGTCTAGAATGGTTTGTTTATGTCATTTTTGACAGCATCAAAAATGCTAATGAAAGAGACTTTGTAATTTAAGAAGACCATTAGGATCAAGGCTTCCTTTTTTTAAAAAAAATGTTAATTGCTTTATCTTATGTTTCAGCCACGGATTTTTAACTAGTTCCAAAACAGGTCATTGAAAACAATTAAATGTGTGCATTTAAAAAGAAGAAGGTGGTGAGACTATTGAATGACACTTGTTCTAAATATAATTGGTAGTCTTTAATTGGTTTAATCCATGAGCATTACATAGGAAACTTTTTCCCCCACTTCCAAACATTCAGAGATGGCTCTTTTAGAAGGAATTCACACACAATCAGAAAACGCTTGAAATTTCATACTAGTCTTTGGCAACAGCAAATTCTTACTTCTACATTTGACTAATGAAGATTTCAAATGTCAACTGGAAAAAGTTTAACAAAAAGGCAGATTCTTAGTAACATCAGTGGTTGTATACAGCTGGTCTTGTACAATGATATGGCAATGAAAATATTTAAGTATATTTAAGAAGATGCAAGACTGTAACCATATTGATTATCTGGCTTACAAAATAAAGGTTGCTTTTTCACCTTACAATTTATCAGAGACTGTAATTCTGTTCAGAAAAATAACTGTTGTAGCCCAGAATTTGTTAATTTGATGATTCAGAAATTTCAAGCCCAACAATTAGAAATTGAGGCAACATTTGACAACAGGGATATCCTGAAAAGGTGATACTATTATTATTTTAAAATATCTACATACAGAAGAGCTTTCAGGATAGCTTACGAAAACAAATTTATTGTATATTCTCCGAGCAGCTACATAGCTAGGTGAAAATAGTAATAGATCATGGATCTTCTGACAGACTAGCTGTTAGCAGAGGTGTTTTTTTTTTACTTTTAAGAAACAAAACAAACTCCCATAATTTAAATAAAGAAGAAAATGATAGGAATTCGTTTTCAGAAATGGCAGCAGGGTAAACAAGACATTTCACCAGTACAAAACAAATAAAAGCATTCCAGATACTTTGATCTACCATAGAAGATGATGAAGAGAACCTGTAAACATTTTGATTTTTTAGAAGCAGCTTTTGGAAGCTAATTTTCTTAGCTGATAAGTGACTGGTAATACTGGTTGAAAATTAGTTCAATTTTCTCTTATTTCTTGTTCTTCCAAGGCTGTCAGAATTATAGTCATCCTAGCAATTATGATTCAAACAGTTCTTTTCTCTCCTCTACAGAAGTTGTCTTTAGGGTCAGATAGATTAGTCAGCTAAAACATTCTGGAGAAAAAAATATGTTAAGTCTCCCCATTCATTGCATTTGGTGAAATTTCATAGAATCTAGTCTTTCCTCACTCCATTCTTTTGAGAAAGAAGTAATTATTTTAAGAAACCTACCTTCAGATTATGTATATAAAAACAAGCATCCCACAAGAATTAACAAAAATCCAGTCCTTTTTGAAAAAT
Organism: Pogona vitticeps; assembly: GCF_051106095.1. Taxonomy (NCBI): domain Eukaryota; kingdom Metazoa; phylum Chordata; class Lepidosauria; order Squamata; family Agamidae; genus Pogona; species Pogona vitticeps. The sequence goes on along the minus strand of NC_135796.1, from coordinate 11,169,972 downwards.
TATTTCAATAAAATCTTTTTATGAATTCTCTGTTTTGAAACAAATAAAGATATAGACCATTAATCCAGAAGTAATGTTTTTTTCCCCCTTAAATGCTCTCAACAGAACATTTTGCTAGATTATCCTCCTGAAACCAGCTAAACGATTTAGGACAATTTAGTTTTCTTACATATAGCAGACTTTTAAAATTTTAAAATACTGCAGGGTTAACAATACTTTAAGTTGACTCACTCAAAAAACAAAACAAACAAAAAATACAAGCAGCTGAACTAAATGATTTGTTCATGGGTTCGTTTAAAAACAACAACAAAAATTTCAATTTCATTGTCAGAAAGGAGAATTTAAATTTGATCTCTTGGCACTAAAACATTTAAAGTAAATAACAACAAATGAAATGCATTCTCCAAATCAAAGTTTTTTTTTGAAAAAATACTTAGCAATGTTTGTTACATTTTAAAACCTTCTTTCTTTGGGGGATGGAGGGAGAGAGATATTTTCTCAAAGTTTTACCAAATTTCGTACATGACAACAATTACAAAAGAACTGCCCCAAGATGACACTGAATGACAATTAAAAAGGAAGAAAAATACACCGATTAATCTCCTTTCAGAAAAGAAATCACAGGCAATTCTAAAGGCACTTTAAAGTTTTATATTAAACACCCTGCAGATACATATAAAACAATAACACAAATTTATAGTGGTAGACACACGTACACACAGAGAGAGAAGAACTACATTGATTTAAAAAACGACATATCTTTAGCACTTGATCTTTAAAAATTGCCATTTCAGTAAATCTGTAACATGTGCTTTAAACATTTAAGAAGTGTTTCTGAACAACAAAGACAGCAACTCAAACAGACCCAAACGAGTATGTTTTGTGTTGGTAGAAAACACAGAAAATGATTTTCTTCTCCAAGTCAGTTTGAAATTTAAGACAACCCTGTTGAGTTTAACTTTAAATGCACCCCCCACATGATCTCCCTGCTCTTAGCAAAAACTTTGAATTCTTTGTTTGTGGGAAAGGCTAGCAACCAGCATTTTGGAGGAACAAAACTTGCGACAGATCATTAAGATAGGTCTGCATTCTAATAAAGAAAATAGCTAATTCACTTTTATATTTCCATGTCAAAGTAGTATAATATTTCTGTTAAGTAACCTTTCTCTCTCTTCCCCCCCCCCCCCCCATTCTCCTAGAAAGCAAGTCAACTGTAATTACTTACAGGTGACTTTCTCCATCTTAATGAAATAGTTCTATGAAGCCAATGTTATGAATTGAAAGTTAGATGCCAGAAAGGAATTGATTTATTTTGCCTAGCTTACTTTCCTTCTCTCACTCACCCCCCCAACATTTAACAATCACCCCTTCTTTTTCCAATAGAAAAGAAAATTGGATGAAGGAGGGGAGAGATGCTAACACAGGGACCACTTGAAAATAGTAGGAGCATAATTTAAATTTTTAAAAGAGAGAGATCCACACACGTACATACATACACAGATTTGGAAATATGAAAGACATGCTTGGCTTTTCAAGTTGCAAAACCCTTTCTTTGCAAATCTCTCTCTGCCTGCTCCAGAATTTCCTACTAACATTTTGAGGCTTACCTTTTTTAAAACAAGCAGACAGATTAATTTGCTTTGGGTTTTTTTTTTAAAGTACTGCTGACTCCTCCTTCTATATTTCTGCGCCCCCCCTCCGTTTTTCTTTAACTATTTAAACTCTGGTGCACAGAATCTTCCAGGAATCCCCTCTGATCTTGCCTGATGGGCTTTGAAAACTTCTTGTTTTGAAAGGGGGTTGTTGGCTTGCACGGTGCATAACAACAACACCCCAAACACAGACAAGCTGCAAATATATTTTCCCCCCTTTCTCTTTTAATATATCATCCTGGCAGCTGTAAAGCCAGGGGTCCCCCCCATACACACCTTAAATAAAAATTTAAAAGAAGGAAAACATAAATTGGTGAAAGCAATAGCATCCATTTGTTCAGTGACACCCGAAGATTTTTCTGCTGTGTTTTACAACATCCGAGGGTTGTGATTTGGGTCTGGGGGTGTGTGTGAGTTATGGAAGGAAGAAGAGAGTTTTCTTTGGGGGTGTGTGTATGCATATGTCTCTCTCTCTCTGTGTGTGTCCTTGTAGTATGTTTTATAACTTTTACCCAGAGTCCTGCCTATTGATTTTCGGTCACATGAAAGAAAGCTAGCAGCCCCCTCATTTTACCCCTAAACAGGCCTTCCCTGTGTGGGGAAAAAAAAGAGTGAGGCATTGCCCACCCACTCTGAAGGAATGTCGTGCGGTGCATTTAGAGACGAGAATGGGAAAAGTAGTCCAGAAGATTTCCCCCCACCGCCCACCAACAAGGTATCTATAAAAAGTTCTCCAAAGTCATCAATACTGATCAATGGGGGCCCCAGTGGCTATTAACCATTTCACTGCTAGTGCTCCCCTCTCCCCCCCCCTTCTGGCATATTTTCTTTTTTCTTCCTGAGACTACTACACTGTTTTCTTTGCCCAGGACAAAAGTTCCCCCCTCCCTCCTCGAACCTGTTTCATGTTTCTCTCCCTCCCTACCTCCCCCCCCTCCCTCCATCACACGCACCAAACCGGATGGGGACCCATCGCAAGGCCCAGGCGGTGAGTCTCATTAAATGCCATTAAGTGAAACCAACTTCAAAAGGGGTTGTTAGAATTGGTCCACCAGTTGCAGAAGGCAACTGTGGCTTTGCTGGGGGGGGGGGGGAGAGAAGTGTGTGAACAGATCTCTCAATAAAAAAAGGAAAAGAGGAGGAGGAGGAGAAAAGCCGAAGGGAAGGGATGCAAAGCGAAAAGGGGAGCAGGGGAAAGCCTGCCATTGGAAGGCAAATTAGGAACCCCAACATCCAACCGATGCTGGGGCTCAAAGCCAACGAAGCCCAGGGAAATTTTTGAGGAAGAATTTGTTTTTGTTTTGTTTTACTATTTTTCCCAGGAGGAGAAAAAAAAAGGCGCTCAGCTGCTTCTTAATTTAGAGGGGCAAGAAAAGGAGTGTAGGGGAAACAGCGTGAGCCTGTGTATTGGTTTCAGGCCATCGAATATTGATGAATATTTGCAACTGGGAAACTTTATTTTAAACGAATCTTCAGCAGTTATTCCCTAGGCATTCTTTTGGAAAGTATTTAAAAAAAACCCTTTTCCCTTGTACTAATGAAGGAGCACCCCTCCATCTTTCTTGCACGAGGAAATGATAAACTTCTGTTTACCACTGAGTCCCTGATATGACCAAAAAAAAAGGAAAATAAAGAGGCATGGGAGAGTGATTGGCTCTGGCTGATTTATTTATTAATTGCACAGTATCCCCATTCTGGCATTGGGGGGGTTTGAGAGGCTGTGTTTTCAAATTATTTTGTTTTAAGGAGCCTTAGACTGGCTGAACAGGATTTTGGAGGGATATTTGAGATGCCCTGCTTCCTAAATGATTCACTCAACTCCTACACACACACACATACACACAAAACCACATCCACAAACTCATTTGCACATCATATTCAAATTGCACTTTTTTCCTTTCTTCTATCACCTCCTGTTTTGGTTACTCTTTCAAATTTTCATTACTCATCTGCAGCTCAGCACAACATGTCAAAACTCAACACTGTACAGTACTCTGTAAGCATGGACGTTTGAGAGTTCTTTGGAGAAACTGAATTAGGTAAGTAATGATGTTTTCTAAAATTTACTGAGTGCAAACATCTGTAGGAAATGCAATCTGCATTTGTGAGCTTGCCTCTGTATTTATCTTTATTTATTTAAAATAGTTTTTTTTTTGCCCCACCTTTCTCCTTAAAAAAGGACCCAAGGCGGCTAACATCATTGCAAGACAATATTTCGCTGCTCCTGCTGTTGTTTAAAGGCAGGAATATTTGCTCAGCTTTTCCCCCTACTTTATCCTTTCGTTTCCAATATTCAGCTAATGAGAAAAATTAATTCATTTCTTATCCATACTGGTACATGGAATATAAATAAACACAAGGAAGCATTAAAACAAAAAGACAAAGTAAAGATAAATGTTCACTTTTTTTCATTTACTCCAAACCTATTTTCGTTGGCCACAAATTGCTGTATTTTGTGAGTTTGGTTTTTTTTTTGGAAAAAGAATGTTGCTCTCTCTGTACGGCTTGCCTTTGTGTTGCTAATGGCTGTGGAAGAGTACAAATACAGAAACAGTTGTGGAGTACAGCTAACAGATATACAAAATGTTTCTCCCAATACACCCCCCCTTTGAATGACAAGCCATACAAACCAAGTATGTGTGCAAACTAGGGGGGCCAGGATCAGGTGGGGATAACCCAGTTGAACCCCTTAAGGATCAGAAGCCTGATTCTTAAAATGGAAGAGGACTTTACAACCATATTTTAGAGACTCCCCCCCTTTCAAAACAGTCATGCTTTCAATGTGAAATTATACAGGACCTCCACCAATAACCTTAGGTCACTCCATCCCTATCCCATTTAAAGTAAAGGGTAATTTCCCACTCCCCATGTTTTTCTCCCTTAGATCCACTGCTTCCCTTCTGTTATCATTCACTAAATTTTCCAATCCGGCTTTTTAAGGTTTGCTGCTCAGCATCGGCCAGAGGGGGGACGACCCCAAGTTTGGCTCCCTGTTCTTCTCCCCCACCCCACCCGCGCCCCATAGAAGGATTTTGAAGTGACCAGTCCTAGCAAATCCTTCTCCCCACTTCTGTTCTATCTCATCTCTGAGATCTTTAATTTTTTTTTTTTTGGATAGGTTGTTGTGGATCTTCCGGAGAGGGGTGCTGGAGGTGTGGCGTGGGGGGCACCCTTTTTCCCAGATGCTCCCCACCCACCTACCCCAAATCTTTGGGGAGGGTTGATACCGTTGAGAGGGGGGGAGAGGAAATCGCATGGAACGGTCTTGTAGGAAATGATGCATTAAAAAAAGAGAGAGAAGCGCACCGTTTAAAGGCATTACTACGGCGGGTTGTGTGTGTGTGTTTGTGTTTGTGTGTCTCTCGTTACGACATAAGCCCAGCTTGGCTCCTGTGTCGATCCAAGCCATCACCAGGCCTTGAACCGAAGAAAGCAAACATTTAGACTCTCCACCCCGTGACATCATATGGAAAGACCCCGGGCTGGAGATTGTGTGTAAGGGGGGGGGCTGGAAGGAGGAGAGGAAGGGATGGGGAGGAAACCAGTCTCCTTTTCTTTTTTCTTTTTTTCTGGAGAAAAAACCTCAATGTGGTCCCCACCCACAGGCTCGATCTTGCTCCACATAGCTTTCTTTTTTTTTTTTTTCTGCCGGGTGGGTTGTCCCTTTGGAAAGGAAATCATTCGCCCGCCCGCCCCCCAAATGATCTGGACCACTGGGGGGAATTAATCCAAGACCCGGGACAAGGTTTTGGGGGGGGGGGAAAGAATATAAGAATAAAGCCTTCGCCTCCCCAGAGGAAGCGGGGGGGGGAAAGAGAGAGAGATTGCAAAGTTTGAATGACTTTGGTGGGGGGGGGGGAATAGTTGGGAAAGAGGACACAGAAGAGATGCGAAAAACAGTCCCTCCTCCTCCTCCTCCCGGTCTTGCGCAGGAGAAGTGCCCAGGTTGGCTTTTGTTAAGCAATAAAAAAAAGTTTTTCGCTGCCCCCCCCCCCGGTTTCCCCGCCTCAAAACGCACCACGTCTGCAGGGAAGATCAGCTCAAGCCATTGCAAGATCTCAAAGGCAGGATCCGGCCCCGCGTTAGCCCTTTGCTTGTAGAAATGGAACCCCCCCTCTCTCTCCCCCCCCTCCAGCTCCCAGCCAGGCTCGCCTCCCTTCCCCTCCCCTCCCGCCCCCCCCACGTGTCACTTCCTGGCCCAAACTCGATTCCCCCTCGCGATCGCGGAGGGGGCGCCCCTGGGATCTTGTGGCGTGGCCTGGGGGGTGCCCTTCCTTCCAAGGCCACGGGGTCTTCCCCCCCCTTTCAAATCCACCCGGCCAGAAAGAGCCCTTAAAATGGAGCCAAAAGGAACAAAACCCCTTTTGGGAGGGGAGCCTTCCAGAGATCTCAAAAACACCCACCACCTGTTGGCTTCGGATTCTCCCCACCCCCAGTTTGGTGCGATTTAGTTTCCCACAGACAGATTTTCTCCCCCCCCCAAACGCCCCCCTCCAAACTGTGTATTAAAGTTATCCGAGTCAGATCTCCCCCCCCCCCACGATCAGCTGGGAGGCGATTCACCTTTTTGCTTCCAAACTTCGCAACGTGTCCTGAAGACTTACTTACTTCCTTCCCCAGGAAGAAAACGATCAAAAGTTTTTTTTTCTTTGGGCAAGCTCAAGATTTAAATAGAGTCGTCGTCGCCTCTCCCCCCCCCCCCGCCCCGATTTCCCCATGTCTGCCATTTTGGATCCAGAACTGTTTTTCTTCCAGACCGATTTCAATATATATATATATATATATATTTCTTGAATCTCTTTTTCCCCCTCCTCGCCCTTTTGAATTCACGCCCTGCCTGACATCAAACGTTTTTTTGCTGATTAACTACACAATCAGGTCCCTGCAGATCAGGACGAGAGAAAAGCAACTTCTTTCCCAGAGAACAATACCATTATTTCAGCTCCATTGGACAGGAATGTGAGATTTCACAGCCCACTGCTTCTTCATCATTTCCATCTTTTTTCCCCCCACCCCCCCACCCCCCCTCCAAAAAAGCCAGAAATCCCTAGCTTCAGTGTTCCCAACAAATTTCAACCAAAAAAAATATATCTCTCTTACAAATAAAATACAATAAAATAGCAACCAAAACAACAGCAGCAAGGGGACGCCCCATTCAGAAAAAAAAAAATAATTCAAAAAGAATTGGAATCCAGGGGTGTTCCATCTCAAATGTCTTAGTCTTCTAAAACCTGGTTTTGTTGTTGTTGAAGGAATTGGGTTGGCAATCTGGACAGGAAATCTACTCCAGTTTTGTCAGGGTTGATTAACCAACAAATAACAGCTCGATCTATTAGAAGGGGAGAAAAAAGTTATTATTTAGAGTAAACTACCATGCCATTTGTCCACTTGGGAAAATAAAGTGGAGTTAAAAGAAATTTTAACAGAGAGAGAGAGGGAGGGAGGGAGTGGAGATACTGTATGTCTAACAACATGGAGGATAATTTGTTTTATCCCAAGGTAAAAGTATCTGTTTGAGAGTTCGATTCCTGCTTGTCCCTCTTTGACAATGATCCATAGGATCCCCTTCAACTCTGCGGTCCTAAGACGATGAGGATAATAATTAAGGAAATTTGCGTCCTCCATTCACACCCTCTTCACTACACACTTCTGGTTTGTGAAGGAAGGCGTGAACTGGACTGAAACCTTAAAGCAGAGTTTTGAAACTTTACTTAGGGAACTACAAATCCCATCAATCTGCAAAGAGCAAGGCCAAAAGCTGGCTGCTGGTGTTTGGGAGTGGCTTTTTTTAAAAGTTAAGTTTTCAAATCCTGTCTTGAAGAATGATACAACTTTGTGGTCATTTTGTTTTTACATGGTGGCAATCCGTCGAATCACGAAATGTCAATTGATTTGGGTAACTTTGTACTTGTTCTAACACACACACCCCGTTTTTGTAATAAGCACTTATCCTAACCACACTATACTGGGGAATTTTTTTTAACAGGAGGGGAAACCTGCCCCAACCCTTATAACTTTTAATATCATTTTTCTTTTGCAGTCCTACCTAATTCTGTTTTTTTTCCCTAAAGTGAATCCTGTCTAAAGTACTGAAAAGAAGTGTAGGAAAATAGACTGTTCCCAATGGCGCATATAAATAAATTGCAATCGGAACGAAAATTGGCTTTGTTAACTGTTTGGTGTGTGAAGTAAAACAGGCCAGCCGCTGGTCCCTGCAACTGGTTTTGGGACAGAAGGAAAATCCATTGTTTTGTTTGATGGAAATACCCCGGAGTCCAAATTAAAGGCAACAACGCTAACAGCTTCGCGATTTCTTTATTAACCATGTCGAATCTCTCTGAAGTTTGCCTTCTGCTACTTAAAAAAAAAATCTTAAGAAAAACAGTTACAATCTGGCAAAAAAAGAGCGTAAAAACTCTACACGCCCCTCTTCGACCACACCTCTTCGGTGAAAAACTTTTCGGATTAAGTCTTCTGCTGCTGAACATCAGCTGCCCCAAATGTGGTAAGGGAGGGTCATCTGGAAAATAACATTTGATCAAGTTTTGGCTTTGTTCGCTTTTGATTTATCTGTTTACCAGTTTGGATCTACCCCCCCCCCCGAGTTGAAACAACAGCCACCCCCAAATCCATGAAAATCTAGTTGTGTGTGTGTATGTAGGGGGGGGGCTGGAAAAGAAATGAAAAAAAGAAGGGAAAAGTTACGGGGGGTGTTTTTGAAAGCGAGCGAGAGAGAAAAAAAACGTGAGTGAGAAGGAGGGAAAAAATTTGTGAATGGAAGAATGTGTTTGTGCATTCATTGTTAAAATAAAGAGTTGCTGTGACGCGGGGCGCGCGGCGAGCCAATGGGGGGAGAGATGGTATTTTTAAATATCCCCCCGGCTAGCCAATAGGGAAACGGGTGGCCAAGACTAGCGCAAGGAAGGACCAATGGGGAGGGAAGTATGCTAATGGTGAATTTGGTCAGGCAGGAGCTGAATGTCAACTAGTCAAAGATGGAGGCTCGGAGCTGGGAGGCCATGAGGTTTGTACTGGAGGGTGTTTTTTTTTTTGCCCCCCCTCTCTCTCTCCCTCTCTCTCTCTGGGTCTCCTTCTCTGTTTCTCTCTCTCTCTTCCGCTCCCCGCGGGATCTCTCCCGATCCTTTCAGCCCCGAGGAGATCAAGGAGCGGAAATTCCGCCAGCCCTTGCGCAAGAGCGCCTGGCGCCAAGCCCACCCCAGCAAAAAAAAAAAAAAAAAAAATAAGGCGATGGGGTGGATCGCACCAGGTTGGGTCTTTGGGCACCTCTTCGCCCAACTTTGACCCACCCGCTGCTCTCTCTCTCTCTCTCTCCCCTCCCTCGTTTCTGCCCCTTTGCCTCCTCCTTCCCCCCCCACCCTGGTTTTTTTGTTGGGGCAGGGAGGGGAAGAAAAATCTTCGCGCCCCCCCCTTGGCCAGGCACCATTCATAAAAAGCTGGGGAGGGGGATCGATCGGGCGAGGAGGCGTCGGGGGGGCGTGTGCGCCTCTCTCTCTCTCTCTCTGCGCTCCCCTTCTCTTGCGGGGTCTGGTTCGCGAGTAGCATCCGGGTGACTGGGCGGAAATGGCGGGAGCTCAAGGCTAAAAAAAAAAGGGGGGGGGACGTGGGTGTCCGGGAGGTGGTCTTCAGATTGCAAATGGGGAGGATTTCTTTAAAAAAAAAAGGCATGTTAAAATGGGGTGGTTGCTTTAAGAAGAAGAAGGAGGCAGGCAAGGGGGATGGATCGGGGCCCCTGGGTCGCCTCGGATCGTGGTGGGAGGGTGGGCACCGCACACCGATGGGGCCGGAGAAGCGGGTGGCTTTGAGGGGCGGGGAGGGGGGGAGAGAGGGTGAGGGAGAGAGATCGAGAGGGAGGGGAAGCGAGGGAGGGTCTCGGCTGCAGGAGGAGATCGCAGCCGCCGCCCCCCCTCCCCAAAATCCCCAGCCAGGCCCCTGGAAGCGATCGGGCGACAGCTTTGGAGGGGCAGATGCTGCCGAAAAAGTTGCGCGCTCGGAGCCGGGCAGGATTTTCTTTCCCCGTCGATTTCTGGGGGAAGAGGGGGAGGAGATCGGATCTGTTTTGCTTTTAGGAGGGGTGCCCCCCTACCCCCCTTTCCCCCCCCTTTGGATCGAGAGAAAGAGAGAGAGGGGGGAAAAAAGTGTCCCCGAAAAAGCTTGGAAAGGTGAGCCCGAAAAGCGCTGGACGGGCGCTCGACGCTTCTTTATTTTATCCCCCCCCCCCCAAATTGCTTTCGCCTTCCCGCCGGCTCGATCGGAAGAGTAACGTTCCCAGGAGGTAGGTGGGGCCCCCCGATCGTCTTGTCCCCTCTTTTTTGGGGGGGGAGGCGAGGGAGGGACGGAGGGCCGCCTCTCCGCGCGCGCGTGTGATCGATCTAGTTGGGGACTTTTAAATCGGGACGATTTCGACCGTCGCCTTCTGCGCTCCTTCGCCCTCCTTCCCCGTCTGGCTTTTTCTTCTTCTTTTTCCTGAGGATCGGTGGATTTGCGAGGACTTTGGCCGTCGGGCTTGAGCGAGAAGGAAAAGTCCCCTGTCATTGGGGGGTGGGGGTGGGGGAAGCCCAAATTCCAGGTTCGATCCGCGATCGTTGCGCATTTTTTAAGGGGAAAAATTGTGGCGGAGTTTGGGTTTGGGGTTTTGTGTTCTGCTTTTAGTTTTTTTTCTTTTCTTTCCCCGCTCGGATTTAATCGGGTCTCTTTCCATGCTGGCTTAAAAGAAAGCAAGCAAGCGAAGGGGAGCGTGTGTGTGCGTGTGTGAAGGGGGAGGGAGGGGAAGAAAACTTTTCTCGAAACTTTTCGAGGCGGAACGTGGAAGTCGGGCGGGCATCGCGCAGCTGGGCTGGCCAAAGTTTGCGGGGCTCGCACAATGGAGAAAGGAGTGTCGGAAAACTGTAGGATTGACCTCGGTCCTTTTAAATCCAGCGTTAGATTCCTCTCTCCCCCCCACCCCACCCTTTAAGGAGGAATGGGGAAAACCCTCCTCTTTCTCTCCGCCCCCCCCCCCCAAATGGGAATACAACCAGCGCCTGCCTACTTTTTCAGTCTTGAATTTCTTTCGGGGAAGACCTGGGTGGGGAAAGGTCTACAGGATCGCGTCCGTTCCTTTTTTTTTGTTGGACTACAACTCCCAGAATCCTGCCGCCAGCAAGCCTGGGAGGGTTCCTGGGACTTGTAGTCCCCCCAAAAAAAACCCCAAACTTTTCCAAAACTCTTACTTCGCCTCCTCTAACTTTTAGGGCCATAAAATGCCCTTGAATTGCTAGGGTGTAGGGGTCGGGGGGGGGGGAAAGCAGAGGAGAAGCCAGGAGGTGCAACCCCCCCAGGCCACACACCCTAACCCCCCCCCCCGACCGATCCACGGCACCCTTTCGTGGCCGCCTGGCCAGTGTCAGCCCCGCGGCTTGGTCTCTTTTTTACTCCGAAGGAGGAGCGGAGACAAGCTGAGCAAAGGTCTTCTGGACTGCCCCCCCCCCCGATCGTGGAGGATGATGAGGATTTTTGTTTTTTTGTTTTTTGCCCTCGGAGTTGTTGAGAATATATAGGGCCGTAATAAGGGTGTGTGTGTGAGTGTGTGTATTTATAGACGCCTGGAGGGAATGTGTGTCTTCCCCACGAAGCTAGAAGTAACAGGCGGTCTCGATTCTGTATTTATTTCTGCCGGCCACGTATTTAAAATCTCATAAAAACAGCGCGTTAGGGAGACACACTGATTTCCGTTTGTGTGTATGTGTGTGTGTCTTATAAAGTCCGGTTGTTGTTGTTTTTTCACTCTACCTTTGCACTTTGGCCCAGTTCGGCTCAGGATCAAAAAGAGTGTGATCTTTTTGGGGGCTTCTGTCCGGAGGGGGGGGGAAGCTTCTTCCAGGGTTACAACCCCCCAGGGGTGAAAGTTTGGACTTTTTTATTTCCAGGCTCAACTTACCTATGTACCTTCCTGGCTCTCTCTTTCCCCCCACCTCTCTCTCGCTCTCTCTTTCCTGAAATGTCTGCATGGTTGTGTCCATTTTCCATGCCCTGTACAGATCTTTCTCCAGCAAAGAGGAAAAAATAAATAAATAAATAAAATTCCCCTTAAGAAAACAAGGAATCGGGATTAATTCAGCTGTCTGGCTAATTTGCCTCCTGTTAAAAACTCTGTACTGGTAATTTAAAAAGTAAACTTTTGAGTTTGGGGGTCATATTACTGGCACAAGTAAAACTCTTCACCGCTGGCACTTTGAATGTACTGTATTCAGCCCTTTCACAAATATCTTGATCTGAGCTGATTCTGCTGCCCCCCCTCCCCATAAGGCTCTGAATGAATTTTCAACTGTGCCTTTCATGAACTTTCATTCCAAATTGTTTTAATGTGTGTGAATGAGAAAATATCTTGATCTTTCTGATATCCCACAAAACTTTCTAAAAGTTTGCTGGTCCCGCCCAACAAAGTCTAAAATGCCTTAGAAGAAAATTCAGAGTTAAAAAAAAACAGCTTAAACTTCTGATGCACAGTTCTCTCTCTTAATGGTAATTGTCTTAACTGCTTTTTAATATCTGAGCGGAAACAACAGAAACTGTTGCAACTGTGGGTTTGCAGGTAGTATGCTAGTCATATTTATTTTTAAAGCTTGACTAGGAACAAAAAATAATTGCTTAGAATTGTTTATTCCTCCTTAGAATTTGGAAGACTTGACTCTTTTCTGTACTCCTATATATGCTTGCTTAGAAGTAAATGCCATGGAGTTTTCTTAGTAAATGACTTAAAGGCTGATGGAGCTGAGTTTCATAGTTGTGAAATAACTGATCAAAATAACTGGCATTAAAATTATTCTGCCTGTAGAGTACACAGCTCCACATCCGTCTTATGTTGATAGCTTGAGAATCTTGGATAGGAGAAAGCATTTCATGATGAGGAGGATGGTTTAAATTTTTGTTTGAGTGGAAATCAGCTGATCCGGCTTTACAATAAAAGAAAAACCCGCAATCCAATGAAAGGCATGGATTTATGTTCTAGAAAGCCTGGTAGAATTATGGCAGAAATATGGCTTGGGGAGGATATGACTGAATCGACAGGAAGGGCTAGCAAGAAAGTGGCGGCTGTTTTCTTTTGCTCTGGATCTATTCTGGAGGAGGGGAAAAAATACACACAAGCACACACACCCAGCATCTGTCCTGGGAGAAGTTGCATGGTTCTGTCATGGAAAGCAGTCATAGAGGCGGATTGCTGTCCGGGGCCCTTTTTCTGTTGTACTACTGGCAACTATGATTAGCAGTGCAATATTAAAAGGGCATTGGCTGGCAGACTGAGCGCCTCCCTCCTTCCGGAAAGCCCAAACCGACCGTAGGATCCATGCTTTCTCCAAATTATTTTAAAAACCCTATATAAGAAGATGCTTTGCTTGTGTGTGTGTGTGTGTGTTAGGGAACCAGAACAACAGGGTGTAAATGCAACTTTTATTGTGTTTGAGTCTATGCATTTTGTGTATTATGCTAGATTCCAAAGAGGTTTTAGGATTGGATTGGTTATAATTCCCCCTCACCCACCTTGATCTTCATATTTTGTCTCTTGTTGGGGGTATTAACCCTTCAGCAGCTTTGAAGATAAACCAACTCCCATTCTTTCTGTAGATGCATGCGGAAGAGGCTGTTTTGTGTTTGATTTTTGTGTGCTTGATTTCCTTTCTCCGTGTATGTGAGCGCTCTGCTTCAGTTCTTTTAAAATGTACACGATGGGCTCCTCCCCTGTTTTGTTGTGGGATACAGATCCTGCATATGCTTGGGAGCCCCTCTAAAGTCTTTAATCTCACTTTTTTAAAATGCTCGTAGTGTTACTGCATTGGCAAAAAATATATATATCAATGTAATCAGGTTATTTGAGAAAACCTCTGGATGAAAATAAACCCCATAGAAAATGTTTTTTTGTTACTTATTTGCTGGAAAAGTTTGACTTCTCTAGTTTAAAGTCTGCCTTTGTTATTTAACTTAATATATGATACAGCGTATGAGATCTAATTTCGAAACAGCTCTCTTTTGTGAGTTGCCCGGAATGCTTAGCTATCCATGTTTACTCCAATACTCGTCCCACTTATTTAATTACGACTTCCTCTATGCAAATGCATAGAATTGCAGTAATATACCTAATAGATCTCCTAGCAAAAGAAGGTAGAAAACAGCAGCCTGGAGTGTTTTGAATCATTTTAGGTTCATATTTTAAGGAAGGGAGATTTTCCTACCCTATATGCACATAGATGAGATAGCGAACAATACCTGTATACATATTTACATTTCACATGCTTATGCTTGAAAGAAAAAGCACAAAATGAGCATACTTTTTGTGTTATGTGTGCCCTTCCACTCACCTTGACTAACACTGATTCAAATCAGCTTGAAACCTTTCTGCTTTTTACTGATCCTGCCTCTACCATAGGGCAACTCCCCTTAAGCAAACCCTTCTAAAATGGGGAGGGAAGCCTTTTTTAAGGGCGGCTGCAGGCGATGCTGGGGCCGGTGGCTCTGACAGTGTTGCACTACTGTCTACACAAATGAAGCAGTGCAATAATATTGTCAAGGCATTTGGTTCCAGTCTTGATCCATCTTTGCTTGTTATGACCCGCCCAGTGGGGCAGACGCCCACCTCCTCGCTGGGGCCGGCTTTCCGAATCCCATTGGAGCAATCCAGCGATTCCCCCCCTTGCCATGAAGGACCTTCTTACTTAAAAACTTGGTGGGTTAAAAGCTTGCTTAAAAACTTGGTCGAGAAGGATAAAAGCCCATCTCTCTCTCTCTCTCTCGCTGTATATATGTAGAAAGAGTGATAGAATATTCCATATTTTTCCCCAAAACTGATCCTTGGTGACAGAATTGTAAATTTTTGCCATAGTAAACAGACACTAGTTTCTTCAAGAAGGGGGTTTGCATATGTTTTGTCTGCACAAAGTATTATTATAGTGTATTATTCCATGTTCAGAACCAATCTCTTTGCTAGGATGGGCTCTGCCTTACATGTTTTATGTTTTTTATTTATTTTAAATATTTATGTGCCGCTTTTCTCTTAAAAAAGGATCCCTCAGGATCCAGGAGTTGTTAAAAAGACCCCATCCTATATATTTCCCGAGGTTTCTTGAGTCTATGGCAGTTTGTTTCCCTGGGTCCATCTGGATAACTCTTCAGAGCGAATTGGCTTCCCTCCCCTAATTTTATCTCTTCGTATCTTTTTTTTTAAAAAAAACATTGAAAATATTAATTATTATTATTTGTTGTTGTTGTCAACCCCCCAACGCTCCTTTGCTTGACAGAGAAAAGAACGAACCAAACTTAAAACAAAAGCAAATGTCAGTTGAATGATAGAAAACCTCTACGATGTTGTGGATGTTGTGGTGCCGCCTGATAGGAAGCAGTTACTTGTGAAAAAAAATTGACCCTGTTTAAATAACAATAAGCTAGAATCCCCGATGGGTCTCTCCAAAGACGATGGAAGCAGATGCTGGAGATTTCCTGAGAAAGGGGTGTTGGAAAAGGGGGTGGGGGTGGGAAAGAAAATGGGACCCCCCTTCCTTTGTAAAACAAATTCCCTGTTGTAAGAAGCCAGATTTGTGCTTTTGTAAGACCAAGAGTCCAGGTTGGTGGAAAGATCAGCAAGAAGGGTCAAGGTGGGGGAAACCAGATCAAGGTGGTGGACACCAGATGCGTGTGAATTTTGAGCCTTTTGGGGTGGAATAGGATTTCAGCTGAAGCCTAGGTAGAGTGGATTGAGAGAGAGAGAGAGAGAGAAAAAACACAGCCCTACAGAGTTTGTGCCCCGTCTGCGTGCTGCTTAGCGATTGCTCAGAAATGCGAGCAGTGATTATCAACTGTCAAGCTTTTCTGTTCTTGAATATGATGTCAGAGGCCAGACATCTCCCGCTTCCAGATAATGTATCCTAGAGAAGGCTTCGGAGAACCAAAATGTCAGGACTGCTTGTTTTGGGGTTTGGGGTGGTTGTTTTTATGGGAAATGACTTTGGCGGAAGACACTGATGGAGGTGTATTTAGATACATACACACACATATATGCTTCCACCCCTATCTCTGACAGAGCAGCCTGCCCTACTGATTACCTTGTATGGATAGCTGAGTTCTCGACTCAGGATGGGCTCCTGGGCAAAGCTGTCCCGGTGAGTAAGGCCCATCGAAGCCAGAGGGGCTGACTTTTAAGGAAGCCAATGTGTAATTGGGCTGTATGGAGAGGTTTTATGGCCAGGCTCCTATAGGGCTGGGGAAATAGCAGGTTTCTTGATACCTGCGATGGTCTGTCGAAACCTGGATTTTTCTTTCCAGTTAAGACTTTCTAGGCATTTCCATAGCACACCTTCGGCAGACAAGGGCTTTCTGCGTCCTGTTATATCTTTTGTGATTGCTTTGTCACCACAGGGATAGGATTCACTCTCAAATCCTCATAATATTTGGCCATTAAGAGTTTAAAGAGTTTTCGTATACACTCCCTTCGTAATCCGCAGCAGTGCTGAAAGGTACATATATTGTGAGTTGAAACATGTTTAAGACATTTACCTCTCTCAGTATTTTTTCAAGGACATGGGGTTTTTGTTCTCACAACCCTGCGAGGTAGGCCAGGTGGAGAAGTACTCTTTGACTCCAGGCAGTCTTCGGCCTGAACTGATTTTTTTTAAACCGCCAGCACTAGTGTACAGTGGGGTCTTGACTTGAGAACTTAATCTGTATTGGAAGGCGGTTCTCAAGACAAAAAGTCTGTAAGTCAAGTCTCCATTGACTGACAGTGCATTGAAAACCGATTAATCCCGTAACAGGCCGTTTTTGTTCCATTTTGTTTTTTTTCTGGTCTGTAAGTCAAATCTCAGTCTGCAAGTCAAACCTGAAATTTGGGGCCAGAGAAGTCTGTAACTCAAAAAATCTGTAAGTCAAGCCGTCTGTAAGTCAAGGGTCCACTGTAATAGCGGTAGTTTGGATGTCTTGAGCACTTATCCTGACAGTTTCAAGATCCAGTGGCGCGCGCACACACACACACACACACACACACACACACACACACACACACACACACACACACACACACACACACACACACACACACACACACACGCTCCAAACAGAGTTACGGTAAAATCAAATATCCAGGTGGTGGCAGCAGCAGAACTAAGTTTTTGACAGCGCGTTTAGCGTCAGGTCGTTTATAAAGCCAACGGCTCTTGATTGCTCACTCAAAATTCAGGGATAACTTGCGAAATTGTACTCTTCTAGCGGAAAATGCCTCTTTCCCCCCTCCCACCCCCAT
This sequence comes from Pogona vitticeps, assembly GCF_051106095.1. Classification (NCBI taxonomy): domain Eukaryota; kingdom Metazoa; phylum Chordata; class Lepidosauria; order Squamata; family Agamidae; genus Pogona; species Pogona vitticeps. Next base: position 11,153,037 of record NC_135796.1, on the reverse strand, counting down.
CTACAGTTTAAGTTGCATTTAAGTTTCTTTTAAAAATGGGGAAACCTAGCGACAGGTAACTAGGTTTACCTGGAGAGTCCTGGGCTTTTGATTCTGTTAGCCCTGGCTACCCTGTACTAGTGAAAATCTAGTGAAAATCGAAAGGCAGAGTAAGTAAGGCTGGGAGGTGGTTGTTTGCTAGAAGCAACCTAGTTACATTGTGGCATAAGCAAAATCTGTACCTGGAATCTTTTAACCACAGTGCTTTGTCAGCCCTGTGTTCACCTCCATCACCTGTATCCACCTATTAAAGAAAGAGGTAGCTACCTCCAGAAAAAGCTTAAGCAGTGCTAGACCGGAACGTTTCCAAGGTGCTCCTGCTTTTGTTCATTCAGCATGTTCCACATACCTGAAAAGGTCTCACCTTTGTCAGATTTTTTTTTTTAAACCCAGAAAATATTTTAAAACAGACTTGCAGTTGACAAACTGGTCTGGGTGAATAACAATTCCTTCTGGGACCTGTTCCAGTTGAAAGCAGAGCGCGTTAGAGGCAGAATAAACTTGCATGAAATAAATAAGCTGATATTTAGACCGTTCCCAGCATAGTTTGTTGACCCCGGCTACTTTGCCCAGTTGGAGGGGGGGGAACCCGACTTCTTTGGACCCGATTTCCCAAAGGAGGCCCTTCACCAAACTTATATATTCTTTCTACTCATCAAACGGGGCATAATAAACTTTGCAAAGCCCTAGTTTATTAGTGCTGATTTAATGAAGACTAGAAAATGTGGAAAAGACTCATTCGCTGGCAGTGTCAATAAATGTCAATAAATTTGAAAGGGGGGGGCAGCAGTCGTATTGGCCTTCTCCTCTCTGATCCCCTGGTGTATTTTTTTTAAGGATTTGGAACAAGGTTGGTTTACAGTAATGCATCCAGATAGGGGCCAAAACTAGCGGTAGATAAATACAAACAGGGGTTTGTGTGTGTGTGTGTCAACAAGAATTCAGGTGTTTCTAAAGTAGAACTTGAAGACGGGGGTGGGGAGCTCCTAAAGATGGTCTAGGTGGCTGGGATTCTGGTTTGTGCTGTGGCATACCGGACTTTCTGAATACCAAAGCCGGTGATGTTGCTTGCTTGCTCCCATCTGCTGAGGCTTCCCTGGACCTGACCTGTCATCCTCAGAATGGATATTTCCCCAGGAAAATCCACCTACAGAGAGCAAATTATCTCTGGTGTAATGCAAAGCCCTTGAGTCTGGCTGGGTCTTGAAAAGGGTAATTAAGAGCTATGAGCCTTAACAAAGACCCGCTTCTCAGTTGCCCATAGGCATGGAACGGGCTTCCTTGCATGTTGAGACGGGCTTTATGGGGTAGGGCAGCTGGAGGAGCCCCTGCAAGGACAGATTTACCAGGACCCCATGGTGTGTGATGTGTTGGAGAGATGCTGTTCCTTTTCCTTCTCTTGAAAGGTACTTTTAAACTCCCCCCCCCCTTCCCGCCGCCTTACCCCTGTAATCCTCGGCGATTCCTGGGGACACCCAGCGCCTACCAGTTCCTGGAGTGAAACGTCGTTTGGAAGGGCAGAGACAGGAAAGCAACATGTAAAAATGCGGAAAGGAATCCAGTGTCTTGCTGGGTGGAAGGGAGTGAGCAGGGGGGGAGAGAAGAGGGTTTTGAGACTTTGCTGGTGGACGCTGTGCATTCCAGAGGTACGTTATTTCTGACCTTAGCTGCCAAAGGAATTTAACGGGGGGGGGGGAGGAGGGGAAAGGGGAGGGGAATCAGGAAATCTGGAAGCAAAGGTTCCCTCCCCCCTTCATATATGTGTATTTACAAAGGAAACTCTGTGTGCGCGTGCATGTATGCATGCATGCATGCATGCACACACCTGGCTGATCATGCATGCAGGATGTGTGTTTGTGTATATATATATGTATCATTCCAGGTTTCGGTATCCAGTTGGGCACAGGAGGGAAGGGGGGATTTTCTGGAATGTGGCTAATCAAAAGGTGGGGAAAGGCTGCAGAAATGCTTCCCTCCTGGGATTGCATAAACTCGTTTAAAAAGAGCCCTTTTATTTTTAAAAGGGTACACATAGGATGGCAGCGTTTCTTCTGTAGAGTTTTGATGGGTCTCTGGCGTGGGTGGATTGCCTCCATGACCAACTTCGGGAACAAGTGAAATTGGACAGCTTTTAGATTTTCAAGAAAGTAAGTTTCTTGAGTTTGTTTTTTCTCGTCCTCCTTCCACCAAACAGAATTGATCTCTCTCTCTCTCTCTCTCTCTCTCTCTCTCTCTCTCTCTCTCTCTCTCTCTCTCTCTCTCTCTCTCTCCTAGGTCAGGGGCAACAGTCCAAAACATTGCCACTCCTGATCTAGTAATGCAACAATTCATACTGGGGATTCTGGGAGCTGTAGTATAAAAAAGTCTGGAGTGCCAAAGATTTGCCCCCAGGTATTACTAGATCCTTGCTTAGCTGGGCGATTCGCTGGAGGAAGGGGCGAGACATTGGGCAGCAGAGAGGAGGAAGAAGACCGGCCTCCAGGTTCCATTAGAGAAAGAAAAATACGGTAGAAATGGATTGGAGTCAGTTATTATGGAGGGGGAGTGTTAGTGCATTATTTGAAGAGCAGTGCACTGGGAAAGACTGGGATAAAATATTTGCAAAATTTGGAAAAAGTATGTGACTTTCAGGACAACAATTTCCAGTATCCCCTGGGACGATGGGCAGGTTTGGTTGGGAGTAGTCTTAAAAAAAAGACAACCCAAGCATTAGTGGCTTAGATAAAAGACTGAGCAGAAGGACCTAGGGCTAGAGTTCGGTCAGTTTCTTAAGTCTCCTTTTTAAAAGAAGGAGCTACATGTGCTCAGAGAGGAACAAAATAAGCTGCCTGACAGTGTGAAGGCACTGGGCTGGTTTATCCTCACCTTAAGAATATACTGTATAGTGGTGCCTCGCTAGACGACGATAATCCATTCCACTGAAAGCGCTGTTTAACGAAATCATTTAGCGAAAAGCATTTCCCCATTGGAATGCATCGAAACCTGTTTAATGCGTTCCAATGGGGAAGAATCGTCGTTGTCTAGCGAAGATCGGCCATAGGAAAGCCGCTTTGCGAACCGCCGATCAGCTGTTTTAAATCGCTGTCTTGCGAAGCTTAGGTCCCGAAAACACCCGTTTTGCGAGCACAGAGGGAGCTGCCAAAATCGTTGTCTAGCGAAAATTGGTTTGTGAAGCAGGGACCAAACATTATCCAGCGAAATTCCCCCATAGGAATCGCTGTTTTGCGAATCGCTATAGCGATCGCAAGAAGTCAATGTCTGGCAAAAAAAACTGTCATGCAGGGTAATTGTCTAGCGAGGCACCACTGTATCTGTGAAGATTCTCAGTCCTCCAGGTCAGATTATCTGGAAGTTGAGTCTTTCCTGTTAGGTTGGAATGGTTCGCTACTCATCCAAGTCCCTTCTTCAGTCTGAGGAGAGTTGGTAGGAGACCCCTGGTATATTCTGCACATCGGTTTCATTTTCCCCTGGTCTGAATAGGCTCCTTAGATGAACAAAGGACCTTAAGAAGCTGACCTGCCCCAAACAATGGCCACTATGAAAATTTGGGACTCTACCCTCTTTCCCCAAAAATAGGACCTAACCTGAAAATAAGCCCTAGTAGGATTTTTCAGGATGCTCGTAATAAAAGCCCTACCCCAAAAATAAGCCCCAGTTAAGTGAAACCTCACCCTCCACCCTTGTGCAGCAACCAGAAGATGACATGACTGTATTTGAATAAACGTAGATTGTTGTACATGAAAAAAACATAAAACATCCCCTGAAAATAAGCCCTAATGCATTTTTGGAGCAAAAATTAATGTGAGACCCTGTCTTATTTTTGCGAAAACACCATAATATAATTTTTTGATCTACTCACAAGTTCTTGGTGGGCAGCCTGAGGAAGATGACTTATCTCTGAAAGCTTGCTGTCTGCTTGATTTTTTTTTAGTGGTCTAAAAATGTATCCTCTGTTCTTCTATGTGTATTATTTTCAGAATAGTGATTCATAACTAGTTGTTGCCAAACTTTATCGGCACAGGCATCCAGGACATGTGGACTTCCAGGGCAAAGTACCATCCTGTGTTTTACAAATGGCTGTCTTAGTGTTGGAAAACACGACTATGCCATCTAGAAACTTTATAAAACGAATCAGCCCCCTTGGCTTTAAAAAAAAGAAAGAAAGATCTCTCTTGCAATACTTTGGGAGCCAGCATGTACCAACTTTGATTCTCCTGCAAGCCAGTAGTGGATTGAACAGGCTTAATTCATGCAACAGGTTGTATGAATGGGCTTGTATGGAATAAATTCAGAGAGAGAGGAATATACTACTTCTAGGAAAGTGGTTTGAAGGTCTCTTTATTTAGGTGGTGCATCGGAATATAGAGTTTTTTTTGGGGGGGGGAAATGGAGTGTAGAAACACATGTTCCTCCATCTTCACGTCTGTGGAAGGTAATAAGTAAAGCGATTCTGATGGCCCTTGAAAAAGTCAGCTGTGGTCCATGACGGATTTATCCCATAATCAATGTGTCTGTTTTTTGTGGAACTGCCTTTTGGCGCTTCTGTCTCAGTTGAATGAGCAATCCGTGATGAGGAAGGGTGTTGAATAAGGTTGGGACTCCAGTTCTCATAATCCCTTGCCATTTTTTTGGACTATAATTCCCATCATCATTTACTACGGACCGTTTTGGATGGAGTCGATGGGCATAATAGGCCAAAACATCTGGAGGAGCAAAGTTTCCCCACCCTTGGATCACTGGATCCTTGGGATGCGCCCCCCCCCAGCATGGCGGGACCGGCGCCGATTCAATTTTTCTTGGGTCTCTCGTTTCGTGTGGCCGATCTGCACTTTGCTGTACTTTTAGTGCTTATTTCCAAGATTTGCTTAACTGTCAAAAAAAGAGACAGAGCAGATGGCTATAGCCACAACCCCTGGCCCAGGACACTCTATAGCAGTGATCCCCAACCTTGGGCCTCCAGATGTTCTTGAACTACAACTCCCAGAAGCCTTCACCGCCACCTTTTCTGGCCAGGATTTCTGGGAGCTGAAGTCCAAGAACATCTGGAGGCCCAAGGTTGGGGGCCACTGCTCTATAGGATGAGAGTGCTAGCCATCCCTTCCATTTCCCATCTTGTAGGCACACAGATTGTGTTGACTGGATAGCTTAGTGAGTTGGGTATCGGGGCTGTTCCTTGTAGGAAAAGTGCCAGGCTGTGTAGCTTTGGGCAAACTGCACAATCCCAGAGTATCCCCTTCCTGGAGAAAGATATGGTAAACCACATCTTGAGTATCCTGTGCTTAGAAACCTAGGGAAAGGGTCACTATAAATTATAATCAACTTGACAGCTTATAGTTGTTACCATTGTTATTATTGTGCACAAGTTATGAAATCATTCCGAATAGTGCTTAGAGGTTTACAATCAAGATCTCGCAATGATCTCCTTGCGAGATTGTTTTTTAAACAGCGCATTGTGCTACTGTAGCACTTGATTGAACACGTTGCACCTAACGGGGAGACACACGCGCGCAATAACAGCAGGAACAACAGCAAAACCCTATAAACATGCAAAGTAATAAAAAAGGAGGATGTTTTATTTCCCCATTGTTCCAATATACGCTGGTGGATGATGCGATTAGGGGTGACGAAAACAGACTTGGAGGCTAAGAGCTAAAACATCTGAAATCAATGCAATGCGGTCTTATTAGCGCTCATGAGAGATACGAGGTTTAGGTTTAGGTTGCTGGCTACATAGCGGGAGGTTGGGAGTTCGATTCCCCCACTAGGTGCCTCCCGGGAGATGAGCCAGCCTGGGTAGCCTTGGGCAAGCTGCACAGTCCCAGGGCTCCCCCTAGAGGAAAGGAAAGGAAAACCACTTCTGAGTATTCTTTACCAGAACAATCCTGAAAATGGACTTGACAGCACATGGTTATTCTTATTTGGGCCAGGTGGTTCTATTCCTTCCCGCTCTTCTGTCTTGACAGCACAGGTAAATGCTAGCAAGCGCGCAGGAGGGAAGAAAGCCATATTGTGTGAGACCGGGAGATGTGCCTTAGACAGTTTTGTTGTGCTGTTGAAAAAATAAAAAAAAAAGGGTGAAGGTTTTAGCTCTTCCTGATCAAAAAGCAGTGATCTGATGCATACCACGGCTGAACAAAGGAATGTGAAATCTGCTCATAAACTGTTCTGGCCCCCCAGTAAGAGTGAAAGGAAGTGAGGAGGTGGCATAGAGGGAGAAAGCCGTGATTCACGCGCATGATTCACATGGGTGGGTGCGCTCTGCCGGAGAAGGTTGCGTGTTTGGGAGACAGCAGGGAAGGAATCCTGGCCGGACGCATCCAAACAGGTTGTCTCTTGTAAGATTGAAAGAATCCCCCTTTTTTTTTCCCGGGTAGGATTTGTCCCGGCTTGCTAGATAGCTTCAGAAGCTAAGGTTGGAATGCAAACAATGTCGGGCCTGCTTTAGAAAAGAGGGAGAAGAAAGACTGAAAGAAAAGGGGCAACGCTGGGTACATTATTTTAAAAAGAATGGGTGCCGGATTCGAGTCTTGCTCAAATGACATTTGATTGGATGGGTGTGCTTTATAGCAAAGTGAGCCATCTTTTGGAAACAACCGTTGTACCCCTTTGTCAGAGAAGCATTCTGGCTGTGTTTGTTATAGGTATGATTCATAACCATAAAACATACCCCGCTGGTTTTTAACAAGCATGTAGTTTTTATACGGGCTTGAAAGTGGTTGCCCTCAGTTTTACCAAATGATACTAGGGTTTCAAACTTTTATTAGACCGATTGCTCAGATAGTGACAGGCTCCCAAGTTGTTTCTAACTTATGGCAACCCTAAAAGAGTTTTTTTTTTTTTTGAGGTTTGCCAGATGTTCACGGAATGGTTTGCTGTTGCTGCCTCTGGTGATTTTCCAGGACTGGATTTGAACACAGGCCTCGGGGTTCTGAATCAGGGTTCTGACATTCAGTCCGCTGCATCACGCTGGCTCTTTTTCTAAACCAATTGTTTACGTTGAGCTGTAAATAAACAAACAAAATAAACTTTTAAATGGGCTAACTAGCCATCCCATTTCATCAGGTATTCCCCCCCCCCTTCATCTAAATTAATTACTTTTAATACCAGTCTATCAGTTAGTTGATACAGGGTGGGTTAGAAATACTTTAACAATTTAAATGCTCAAAGATGTTATTTCCAGAGCAGTACGGGTATGTGATCATTTCTCCAGCAGAGAGATGAGTTCAGAAAAGTCAGTGTATAATCATGAATAAAATCTCCAGTATAATAATAATAATTGCATGCCATCAAGTCAGTTCTGATTTACAACTGCCTTTCTCAGGCATTTCTAAGTACAATGTACTCGGAAGTCGTTTACCATTTCTTTATTCCAGGGGTGCTCTGGGCCCACTGTGCAGCTTCCCCAGGGCTACACAGGCTGGCTCTTCTAGGACACACAATGAGAAACTGAACTCACAGCCCTCTGGCTCCATAGCCAGATATCCAGATAGTCATGTTTAACACAAAATCAACATAGAGGATTTTTTTAAAAAAAATCCAGCTGTAAACACTAAAAAGAGAAACAAGTAGCTGCAGCTATTATTCCTGACACCTGAGAAGTCCCACATAATTGGGACTTTTAAAAAATAAGACTTAATGGAGATTTACATGTCCTGAAAAGTCACCGCACCGTGAAAATGTATTCTTAAAGGTGTTTCGATTTTGTATTTTTTCAACGTCCCCTTGACAAACGAAATCATCTTGAAATAGGTTGTAAACACCATATTGGTGAAACAGGAGATTTTTTCAAAGTACAGCTTTCAGAACGGGTGTACAGTTCTGAAACCTCTTCGTCTGCCAATGATTGAACAGCTATTTTATTTATACTAATTTAAACTTTTTGTTAAGTCATCAGCACGCCGTGCTGAGGGTCTCTCTTCTCCATGTATGAATGTGTGTTTTCATGTGTTCCTGGTTTGTGTTTGTCATCCGGCTACTGCACTGACATGTATTTTCGTTTGTTTTCCATTTTGTGGCCAGAGTCGTATCAGTGAATTGCGGAGCGCAGAAGAGCGGCCTGCAATTACTGCTGGTTAACAAGTTGTTGCTTGTTGTATCCAAGTTGGTGCAGGATGAGGGATACCAGGAGCAATTCTCTAACTAATGGTACACACATTTTTTAAAAAAGGCAGAAATTATGCTGAATATATAATGACAGTTACAGTGAAAGTATGACCAACTGCAGTCCCCCTTTTACCACAGAAGCCTTATTCAAACAAGTACGGTATTGAATGATGTCTCAGAGACACAGGAGCTTCTAACCTCCGAATTCCTTAAGCAGAAGCAAGAGGGACGAACACTTGGTAGGTGGGTCGAAGGATGATAATCTGGGCCATCAGTCCCAATGACAGTGAGACCTGATGCTGTAAGCAGGGTTTGCAGGTACAAAATCTGTGAGTGAAGATTTTTTTGGTGTATTTATTCAGAGCTTGGGAGGAGAGGGCTTATCCTGGTCCAAGAAATGCCAGAGGTGTTGTAAAAACAACCACCTTTTTTAAAAAAAACCTCTGTGTTTACTCCGTACTGTAGATATGTGAAATATGTGATACACTATACTTCTGCGCCTGGGCATAAATACAAGTCATGAAAATTGTACATAGGATTGGGTCGTAGTACCGGTATGTAAAAGTCCTAGTTTACAAGTTTGTTCTGCTTGTGCCCTGCTTTCCAGGGAATATGGAAGGGGAATAGACCCAGAATTGATCAAATCTCACCTGATGTACAGATTTCTTTAATCGAGTGAGATCTGGAAACTGTTGACTTTTTCCAAAGGGGGGGGGGATTCAAGTCATCTCCGTCTTATAAGAGCACAGTTTGGGAAAAAGTCACTTTTTTTTTTTTACTACAGTTCTTAAAGATTATGAGAATTATATTCCAAAAAAAGGACCTTTTTTGGGGTGCTGGTTTGAAATAACCAGCTGAGCCCCATTGTTAAAATGGATGGAGCTTTTAATCTAGCCCTAAAACCTGAATACAGATATCAAGGGTTGGGTTAAAAACCAAATGTCACGCTTGACAAGACAGATTTGCTTTTAACCACTTCTGAATGGATGTTTTTTAAGGGAGGAATTCTGGGTTGAAATCTCAGTTGTGCTTTTGAGGCAATCTCTTTCTCCCAGCCTCGGGCGGTCCTCTCAGACCAGAATATTAAGAACACACAAATAAGGATCATAAAGCGATAGAACGAAACCTCACTTTGAGATCCCACTGTCCTACTTTGCAGGCTTGTTGTAAAGCAGTGGTTTCCAACCTTGGGTCCCCAGATGTTCTTGGACTACAACTCCCAAAAATCCTGGCCAGGGTGGCAAGTGGCAAAGGCTTCTGGGAGTTTAAGTCCAAGAACATCTGGCAACCTAAGGCTGAGCGCCACTGAAATCATATAATGGTTTTGCTATCTTTTACAAGACTAAACATCTATGTTTTATTAAGGCTATATGAGAAAGGCTATTTTACTAATAGATTTTGTATACAGTGGTGCCTCGCTAGACAGTTATTGTACCCCGCATGACAGTTTTTTTGCTAGACTTTTTGTGATTGCTATAGCGATTAACAAAACAGTGATTCCTATGGGGGAATTTCACTGGACAATGTTTAGTCCCTGCTTCGCAAACCGATTTTCGCTAGACGACAATTTTGACAGCTCCCTCCGCACTCGCAAAAAGGGTGTTTTCGGGACCTACACTTCGCAAGACAGCTATTTAAACAGCTGATTGGCGATTCGCAAAGCGGCTTTCCTATGGCCGATCTTCGCTAGACAACGATGATTCTTCCCCATTGGAACACATTAAACAAGTTTCAATGCATTCCAGTGGGGAAATGCTTTTCGCTAGACGATGATTTTGCTAAAAAGCGATTTCAGTGGAATGTTTTATCATCGTCTAGCGAGGCACCACTGTATTAAAAGGCTTTAGCTGTGAAGTGCAATACTTAAGACATAAGCACCCTGTTGTTCAGCAGGACTGGCTTCATTTGGTAGGCAAATATAGAGTTGCTCCCTTGAAGCCATAGGGTACAACTTGTTTCATCTAGAATTTGAAAAAAGTGACTCTATGTGTTGCTCCGTATTAGCAAGAGGATTTTGGGTTGCTCTGGGCCAGAAGCAACTTACGGTTACAGAAGTAACAGTCCTACTTCTCATTAGATATGTGTAGGATCACACCATTAGTTATTTTTCACTTTTCTATTAATGAAAGGCTATATCATTGGAATTTCACTCCCACCCTCCCTCCAGAAAACTAACAAGCCAGATACAAGGTGCAAAGGTTTCAAACTTTACATCAATGGGGTTTTCCCGCTCTTTCTCCTTAGAGCCTCAACTCACCAGAAAGGGGAGAAAGAACTCTACAGCAAAGAAAAACAAATTGATTGAATGTTACATTTTACATCACACTGTTATTAACAAAAATCATTATGATGTACAACTACACCCAATTATTTTTGCAACCATGAGCATGTTTAAAGGACTTGTAAAGGGGAAATTGCCTTGAGGGTTGAAAGGAAATTTTAAAACATCTCTTTCCATGTTGATACCGAATCATTGTGATGGCTTCTGAAAGAATTTGGGGGAAGACATTAAAGGACAACTTTTTAAAGTAAGCACAGGCCGATTGAGAGTCTGGGAAGGAGTTTGTAATGTAGTTTGTCAGGCAAAATGTTGATGGAATGAAAATGGAAATGATTCTGATGGTTATGATATGTCAACTGGCCTTTGCTAACAAGCCATGGTTTGTTACTCAGGAAAAAAAAACACAGTCTGAATTCATAGTTTGTTGTTGGCTTATGAATGCTGGTTTGTTAAAAACCATGGTTTAATGTGACATCTGAACGCATTACTGTGGCATGTTACAGTGGAGAGAATCAAACCAGAAATGAATTAAATCAAAGCACAGTTTGGTTGTGCATCTGGAATTGGTGGCCAGGATGTAACCAGGACTGGGCCATTGGGGTGGCAAAATTTAGAAATTGCAAAAATTTGCTGCTGGGAGGGTATGAATCTGACCACTCCAAACACATGTACTGTTTCTAGCTGCTCCTTCCTGGTGGAAGGAAGTAGAAAAACAGGTGGGCTTAGCATAGAATCTGTGTGGCTGTCACATCCTTCCTTTGTCCTCTCTTCATGTAGACCAGTAGTATATGACCCGGGCGTAACCAGTAGGACAGTGAAGCACTGAAGTTACTATTATTTATCTAAAATATTTATACCCCATTTTTCTCCTAAAAACAAACCAGAAATGAGTTCATCAAGCAAGTCTACAGGATTAAAAAGTTTTAGAAGCTGAGAACAATAAATTATTGCAATATTTTTTTTAAAAAAATTGCAAACAAATATATATTGAAAAAAATTAAGCAAATATAATATTAAAAACTGGTAGATAAAACAGTGCTAAAACACATTAAGAACAAGTGAAACACAGCAGCCCCATTTTAAGCACTGTCTCTTAGACAGGCGAAAGCCTGCCTGAAGAGAAAGGTATTTGCCTGCTTGTGGAAGGACAGCAAAGATGGGGCTAACCTAGCCTCCAGTGGGAGGGAGTTCCAGAGTCTGGAAGCAGCCACAAATAAGGCTGTCCCCTGTGTCCCCACCAAACACATCCGTGAGTGTGGTAGGACCAAGAGAAAAGCCTCTAGTTGTGCCTGTCTTTGTATCTGTCTTAAATGACAAAGTATGCTTAACATAAACCATGGTTTATTGTGATGTCTGAATGCACCTCTTAGGTTACTTTGGCTTTTTGGAAGCATGACATGAAACACTTATTGCTACTATGTTCTAATAGTTCAATGGAATGACAACATCGTGAATCTAAGTACTGTACAGTGGTGCCTCGCATAACGAGCGCCCCGTAGAGCGATTAAATCGCTTAACGACGGGCTCTGCGCCATCGCTGGAGCATTCGCTCAGCGATGGCCCCTATGGAGGTTTTTCGCATTGCGATATTCGCTAAGCGATTCGCTTAGCAAATATCGCATAACGAAGCAGGGGAGAACAGCTGATCGGCGGTTCCAAAATGGCCGCCGGAAGGTCCCCGCCGCATTTTTGCGCCCTGCCCTCGCTTACCGAGGGCGCGAAAATGGCGGCGCTATGGAAGAACTTCGCACAACGGTGAGTTTTCAAGCCATAGGAACGCATTGAACAAAGTTCAATGCGTTTCTATGGCTTTTTTATTTCCGCACAGCGATGTTTCCCATAGCGAGGGTTAATCCGGAACGGATTAACCTCGCTATGCGAGGCACTACTGTATTTTGTTTAATACAGTTATTCGTCTAGCATGAGGTGTAGTCACATTTTTTTCTTTACTTAAAATACAATGTGGATTGTGTGACGAGACTTCAGTTCTGTGTCCTGGAAAGCATGTCCCACTCATTTCCAACGTAATTTATTTCTAGGTGTTTTAGACCACAAGACAGGGGGGATATCTATCTTCGTTTTCAGTCCCTCACCGCTTCTTAAGCTTCATGGCTTTCAAACTGGCCTTGGTGAGATTAAATTTCAATTATAAGTGGTTGGAAGAGGAAGAAGCAAGGCTTCTAAACATATCTTTAGAAAGAGAGCAGCCATAAATAGCAGCTAGGCTATAATATAGCGCTTTAAAAACATTTGTTTTAAAATAGCTCCTTTTCTTCCCAGAGAAATTGTGTCGAACGCTGTTAGGAAGCAACTCAAGCGGGAGAAGGACAGGCTTCACGTATTTGAAGGCCATATATATACTTTAACCACCCCTGAAATATTTTTCTTTTAAAATGGCTTTTTTTTTAAAAAAAGAAAAGCCTCCTGATGCCCTCTAGTGGCCAAATTCTTTTAATACAAACAGTTTTTCCTCTGACGTGGCTCCCCAGCAAAAAAGATTCCAAGAATTGTAGTTGAACAAAATCTGAAGTTTGGGAGCCACTGATCTAATGAATAGCCACTAGCAGTTGCTCTCCTAGAGATCTGGAAATCTCGGAGACTGAACATGGGTCTTCTGCATGCAAAGAGTGTCTCCTTCCACAGAGTCACGTTTGCGCCTCTAGGACAGAAAGAGAACAATGTACAAGCTCCCAAATATTGGATTTACAATTTCTAGGACTCAACATCATTCTTGGTGCTATTTTTGACTGATGGAAGTGGCAGTCCAAACACATCTAGAGGGGGGAAACATAGGTGTTCTCTTTTGTATTTTTGGACTGCGATGTCCATGAATTCTCCAGGTAGAATTCTGGAAGGTGCAATCCTGAAACACAAGCCTACAGGCCAGCTTTCGGGTTGTTTACCTCCACCACTGCTTCCTCTGGCTTGTTTTTACTTTCAAAAAGAGAGGAAATGGTCACAGACCGACCTGGGAGTCTTAGATCTTTCCGAGAGTTGTAGTTCTTTGGGAGGTGACGTCTATATAGTGGTGCCCCGCATGATGACGATAATCCCTCCCATTGAAAGCGCTGTTTAGCGAAATCATCATCATGCGAAAACCCTTTCCCCATTGGAATGCATTGAAACCCGGTTTAATGCGTTCCAATGGGGAAAATATCTCATCGTCCAGCAAAGATTGCCCATAGGGAAGCCATTTTGCGCCAATCAGCTGTAAAAATGGCTGCCCTGTGAATCATGAGTCCAGAAAACACAGGGCAGCCATTTTGCGAAGCCGACGATCAGCGGAAAAAAATTGTCGTGTTGCGAACAAACGGTTCGCGAAGCACAGACCTAATCGACGTCCAGCGAAAATCCCCCATTGGAATTACTGTTTTGCGAATCGCTATAGCGATTGCAAAAAGCCATCGTTATGCGGATTCATCATTTAGCGGGGTTGTCGTCTTGTTAGGTACCACTGTATAGTTTAATGGACAGCAAGACTCCACTGCTGCAGTTTAAGCACTGTGCCAGTATCCTGCGTGCATAACATGTTTCCTCACTGAGATAGAAGTTCCTTGGAAAACGTAGTGTATCTAAGAAAATTTATTTCTTAGAAACACTAGCATAATTATCCCAAAATTATCTGGGATAGCCTGAAGCATGCCCTTCCTCTGTTGACCTTCCATGGATGAAAACACACAAATCAAAATAGTGTGCTTTGAGTCAGAGTTAATAACATGTGGGAGGCAACATTTTCTCCTTCATCTGCTCTTTTACTGATGGGATTGTAGGGGTTTATACAACTCAGCAGGATGGATTGATCGAAACCCCAAGAAAAAAGGGCTGATCTTAAAACAAGTGGATGAATCAAGCTTCTTGTTTTAAGTCCCGTTTCCTGAATTATCGAGCTGGATTCTCAAACATAATATCTGCAACGTAACTTTTCTAAACTCTGAAAAAGGATGCTTTCTCTTTTAGTATTGTTTTTTCCTCCACCGCACATTTAGATTTCAACCGCATAACGTTGTATGTCTTTACTCAGAAGGTTCCACATTCAGTCCTTGCATTCCCAGTGAGAAACGGATCAGGAAATAACTCTTGGCTTGGGACCATTTTTTTTCCTTCCTGTTTTTGCATCCTGATCAAAAACTGCAGTTTTGCCACAGTGCTAAGCCTCCAGGCTTGGGGGCTGTCTTTATCCTGGCGGGAGAAAAGGGTGTATAATTGGTGATAAGAATAGTGACAGTTTTAACGTTTTATCTGAATTAAAGCATTTGATTGAATTCTTTGCATGACTTTAGGAGAAATCTGGAGTCTTATTTGTGTGCTGGTCCTATTTTTTTGGAGTTTTATTTGCAACCTCGCATGCTTCCTCTGGTTTTAGTGACTGGGAGGGGTTTTTCTGGCCTGGGGTGACTGTCAATCTATCCAGCACTAACCAATCATTCCCTCCCGCCTCTGAATTCAAAGGAAGCCCCTCCTCTCTGCGGAGTGTTCTTTTCCCTCTCTTTCCTCTTTTGGGGGGGGCACTGAGTTTGTTCATTTGCTGTTGATCTGTTCAAAATGTAAGTAATGAAAAGTTTTTAGTCTTTCCTCTACAAATGACTCAGAGTAAGTTACTGGGACTGTAAGTGCCATTTGACGCTACTGCATAGTTAAAAAAAAAGGGATTGTACCAGAAATTCAAAACTCTGCACTATTAACATTGGTGGGGTTCCTTTTGAGTAAAGATATGCAACATTATGCAATTGAAACCTATTGACTTGAGTCTACCTAAGTGTGCGGTAGAGAAAAATAAGACTTTAAAAGAGACGACTTCCTTTTTCAGAGTTTAGAAAATTGCTTTGCAGACATTATGTATGAACATCCTCCTCAGTGTTTCTCGGGATCATAAGATGTGCATAATTTTCAAGTTCTGTTTTTGCTTGGCTTTGCTTTCAAATGCATGGTAGCAGCCTTTGAGTGGGATGTCATTACTTTTTCTAAGTTGATGTTTGCCACCTGCTGTTTTTTTTTTTTTACAAATCCTTAGTTAAAAATTTATCCAGCTCTTTGGCAGATTTGTTTTGTCTGCCGGAATGCTTTAATTTAACTTGTTAGTTGAGCGAATGCAAAAATAATGTGGGTTGCTTGAATTCTTACTTGCATTTTGCTTAAATGGACTATGGGTATTTCAAATCAATTGTGTGGGGAAAATGTTCCTCTGTGGTTCAAGGCAGTTTGGAGAAGTTTTGGATGGGTTTCTTCTTGAACCAACTCTGCCCTCAACCAGTCCTCCCAGTTTGTACAAATAAGCCTTGAAGGGTGTCCATTTCCAGTGGACTTTCCACCCTTACACTGATCCATGTGGAATGCCCGAACAGGAAAAAAAAGAAATCAAAGCAAAACTGCTTTGAAATCCTGTGCATTTAGGTAAGGACTTCTTGACTCCGTAAAAGATAGGCCTCCATCATCCTGTTTAAACCTGCTAAAGGAAAAAAAAGAGCAAAGTATTGATGTGGGGCAGATTTTGGTTTAGAATGAGATAGGCTGGATAAAGCAATACATTTTTGAGTCTTCACGCTGAAACTCCAAATAAAAATGATAATTGCAACCAGTGAAGGCAATTCTGACTTACAGTGACCCTTTTCAGACATGGAATATTCAGGAGTGGTTTGCCATTCCCTTCCTCTAGGGGGCACCCTGGGACTGTGCAGCTGGCCCAAGGCTACCCAGGCTGGCTCTACTCCGAGGGGCCACATCTGGGAATCGAACTCCCAACTTTTGGCTCCACAGCAGATACTTAAATCATTGAGTCTTCTCCTGAGATGCATAGGGGGAAATCTGTCACCTGGCCTCTTAGAATCTTAGAACTGCAGAGCTAGAAAGGGACTCTATGGATCCTCAAGTCAGAAGACTTCCCTCTGAAGCAAAA
Source organism: Pogona vitticeps (assembly GCF_051106095.1). Taxonomy (NCBI): domain Eukaryota; kingdom Metazoa; phylum Chordata; class Lepidosauria; order Squamata; family Agamidae; genus Pogona; species Pogona vitticeps. The sequence goes on along the minus strand of NC_135796.1, from coordinate 11,136,721 downwards.
AAATATATAGAATTAAGAAGAAGGGCTATTGTGCACTGTGAAGCAAGTCTAATGTCAAGTAGTAACAAAGCTATGTGGACTGGATGGTGCATGTTTCTCTTTGGAAAGAACACAGAATTGATTTAGAAGGTGAGAGTGAGTACCCTTGTGTATTTGTTCACACAAAGGGGAAAGTTAATTTGCAGGATGCCTCTTGCAATTCGAGGGCAATCTTAACAAAGAAGTGTGCAACCTCTTCTCTATGTCTGGCCAGAGCTGTAAGGAGGGCAGGGCACCTGAAGTTTTGAACCCAGGAGCTTTTCCTACCTTTGGGCACATCATAAGAAGGCATGGTTCTCTGGGAGAGACAATAATGCTGGGAAAGGTGGAAGGCAGCAGGAAAAGAGGACAGCCAAACACGAGATGGACTAGCACCCTAAAAGAAGCCACAGGGTTGTGTCTACAAGAGCTTAGCCGGAATGCTGAGGACAGGAAATTTTGGAGATGGCTCATGCATAGGGTTGAAAGTGGCTTGGTGGCACATAACAGCATCAACAAATGGAAACGGAGAGTTTGCTATGGAGAGCCCCTGCACGAGTGTGTATAAACCGTACAGCAAAAGGAAACGCAAAACAGGAGCACTTAGCGCTGAAAGGACATGGCTGTTGTCCACGTTAATAATCATAATTGTGTGCCATTGAGTCAATTCTGACTTACGGCCACCCTTTTCAGCGTTTCCTAGGTAGAGAATGCTCCGAAGTGGTGTACCCTTCCGTTCCTCTAGGGGGAGCCCTGAGACTGTACAGCTTGCCCAAGGCTACCCAGGTTGGCTTTTCTCCCTTGGAGGCACAGTGGGGGGATTGAACTCCCAGCCTCTCTGGCTCTGCAGCTGGATACCTAAGCTATTGAGCTATCCACCCTAGTGCCAAAATGCCTAATTATCGCTATCCCCATATTGTCTGGGAAGAAGGATCCCTCTGTAGAAGGCAGAAGAACAGCCAGCCAGGAGGAGAAAGAAGGGGTGTCAGGAAGACAGAAAGAAAGGGGGGACCCATCACTTAAGAGTGGTCTTAATCGACTAGATAGGCGGGATATAAATAGAATAAATAAATAATAAATATTTTAACCCTTGTTTTACACGGGTTAACGGCCTTAGTCCCTCCCCTTTCTGAATATTTTGAGCAGAGGAGCATCCTATAGCTTGGTTAATTTAGGATAATTATAGTTTTGTTTTTTTAACAGTGATGTTGTTTCTCTGTATCGGGTGGACATTTCTCCCTCTCTGGCTTTTTGAAAGCAACAATTTCTTTCTCTTTGTCCGTCTTTCAAAACAGCGAGCTTTGAAAAAAGGAACGGAAGTTCCAAAACTCTAGAATCCCATTGCATCAAGAGCAATTGCTCCCTAACTATATGAAGAGAAAATAGAAAATGTTTAAAAAGCTTCCAAATTCTAATGGGCCCATTGTGATGCTTGTCAGGATCAGCATCACGGTTGACTCAAGGAGGCAGGTGAAATCCCCCTTGGTCCAACTGTGGAATCAAGCTAAGTTGTCACCTGCCACTGGTCTACAGCTTGAGGTATCTGGCATAAATATGCACATTCTGTTCCAGATCTAGAACGTGGACCTGGGGGCGGCAGCAGATCTCACCTGGACACCTGTTGTCGTGTCTTCCTGGAAGGCTAAGGGGTCTTCGGCCCAAGATCCAGTTGGGGGCTGTTGGAGTGTAAAGTCCTGGTGCCACAATAATGCGCCATGTTCCATGTGTGTAAACATTGTCCTTATGCTCACAGAGGCCCTTGGTTCCAAAGGGTTATCAAATGTTTGCACAAGGAGCTCCTTGCACAAACAGTGTAAAAGCCAAGCCACTTGTACTACGACCATGCACAAGCGGGCTTCCCGACACATCTGCTTTTCTGATCTATAAACTCCAAGATATTCCCTCTCCGAACAAGGAGATGAGTTTCTCTTCCCCTTTCCTTATTTCTCAACATCTGGCAAGATTGGAAACTCACATGGTTTGGCCAGGCTGTGTATGTTTTTTTTTTAAGGTTTTTATTTCATTCTCAAACAGATGTACGTACTTGCACAAATAAGTACTTACTTACCTAGGCTATCCTCTGAGTATGTAGAAGCCATTCACTTAATTTTGGGTGGTTCTGTTTTGTTAGCCATTCCACGTCTTGGATTTGCTTTCCATTGAAAGGAAAATGTGACACACGTCTGAGAGCATTAAGACTGAGTTCAGATATACAGTCATGCCCCGCTTAACGATTGCCTCGCTTAATGAGGAAATCGCTTTACGATGAGGTTTTTGTGATCGCAAAATGATGGTCTAAATGGGGGAATTTCGCTTAATGATGATCAGTTCCCTGCTTCGGGAACTGATTTTCACTTTACGACGATGCAAAACAACTGATCGTCGGGGTTCAAAATGGCCACCGGCTGAAGAAAATGGCCCCCGGCTGTGCTTAGGGACAGATTTCTCACTGCACAGGCATGGAAAATAGCCACCCCTATGGAGGATCTTCGCTGGACTGTGAGTTTTCAGCCCATTGGAACGCATTAATTGGGTTTTAATGCGTTTCAATGGTCTTTAATTTTGTTTGACGATGTTTTCGCTCTACAGCGATTTCGCTGGAACGCATTAACATTGTCAAGCGAGGCACCACTGTACTCCAGTGCACAAAACCTTCAAAGTATTTTCATATATGGCACAGTGTTTTTTGAGTCTCTCCTACAGTGTGTATGTGTGTGAATACTTCTTCATAATAATAGTAATAATAATAATCGTATGTGTGTCATCAAGTCAATTTGACTTACGGCAACCCTTTTCAGGGTTTTTCTAGGGAGAGTATAAACAGAGGTGGCTTACCCTTCCCTTCCTCTAGGGGGCACCCTGGGACTATGCAGCTGGCCCAAGGCTACACAGGCTTCTGAGATGCACAGAGGGGAATTGAACTCTTACCTACCCCTTGGCTCTTTCAGCTAGAAACGTAACTCAGTGAGCTATCCTGCTTGCAAAATGGAACATGGTAAAGACCTGCTTTTAAAACTTAAGTTTCCTCGATGACTTTCGGATCCAGGAAACATTTAAAAACGTAGGTGAACCTGCCTCTAAAGCCCAGGGCACACACATTTAGTGGGAAGATTACGCAGAAAGAGGTTTATTTCTTCGTAAATCCGTATGGGAGGACGGCCGCTTTTCAAAGGTGAGGTTCAGCTTCCTCCAAGCAATGACTGATTATTTCGCAACCAAGGGAGAAATGTTTCCCTGAGCTTTTCTATCCTTAAGGGAGGGATGGTTGTAACCAAGTTGTAACTAGGGTGGGAGAACTGAAGATGCTGGCCCAGGCCACCCATATTTTAGAGTCCACCCAAATCTAGAGGTGAATCTATTGGGGAGTGTGCTAGGACAGTAAATTCGAGCCAGAGACCCCATTTTTGGAAGAAAAGTGTGAAAATACTTGTTGACTCCCTGCTCTGCAAGGGAGGGCCATCGATGTTCTAACTTTTGGATTTGTTTTGTTTTTAAAATTCCCTTGCCAGGCTTCACAGACACATTAGGAATTGAGGACTCCTGGTGCAGGAAGTGAGTGACCCCTGAACTCTGAGGATAAGACCCTATCAATATTGCCTCTGCTTCTATGTTCAGTCCTAGTAGTGCAATATTGCTTATAGGGTCTTTTCCTTGGGGGGAAATCTTCTTCGTGGGAAAACCGAGCAGAGGAGACGGGAGCAGAACGGGGGAGGGGGGGTGATTGAATGGATATGGTCTTGTGATCGTTGTGCGGAACTGTTTTCTTCTAATGGATCAATTAGCTTTGGTGTGTGTGTGTGTTTGCATGTGCAGGTCCCATGAAGGTCTTAATAAGGTAAATACGACCAATTTTTAAAATACGTGCTCCCAAGCCACAGCTTCTTTCTTCAAATGTTAAGTGCTACTGAGTTGAACAAGAATTTGCTGGATTTTTAAAGACGTCTAATAAAGGTATCATTGGTCCTGCATTGTATTATTTTGGAAACCATGTGGCTCTTTTCTGATTTTTTTTTTGTGTGTGTGCAAAGGCTCACAGGCTTAAAGTGCTACAATATTTTGCTTTTTTTTTTGTCCCACTGCCCTAAATTTTGCAAACATGCCAAGAGAGACTAACAGTTTATATATATATATTTTTTACATTGTATTTTAATTGTTCTGAATTTTTATTGTATTTTAAATGTAAGCGGCCCAGAGACCTTTGGGTAGTGTGGGTGGCATATAAATGAATGAATGAATGAATGAATGAATGAATGAATGAATTAAATAAATAAATAAATAAATAAATAAATAAATAAATAAATAAATAACAGACTCCTTTGGAAACCACAGCCTGTGGGTCACCTGCCCTCAGGTTTAGGACAGTTTACTTACAAGTAAGCCTCATAAAGTTCAAGAAACATTCCCCCCCCCCATAAAAACAACCCCAATTTTCATTCTGGTACTTGTATTGGTGTCGCCAAAAGGAACTACGACAACAGAAATGTTCAAGCGTCCACGATCCGTGAAAATGTGTCTTTTTGTGGGTTGGCCTTAAAAAAAAAAAGATATCACTCTGGTAATAGTTTTTAAATATGTTTTCATGCCAGCACAGCCGGTTCTGCTTTTATTTGTAACTCCACCAGGTAAGTGAAGATTGCAACCTGAACAACAAACAAACAGACAAAAAGCAAAACAGAACATGGGGATGTATTTTTCTCTGCACAATATAAAGAAACCAGAATTAAAATCGTGTGTTTGTGTTCTTTGGTCCCCTGCACTAATTTCATTTGCTTAGTAAATGACATTTGACCCAGTGATACATTGAGCGGCGTTAATAGCTGTGCTGTATTTTCCTCTTTTTTTGTAAAAAAAAAAGATACCTGTAAAGTGTTTTTTTTAAAAATCAAAGATACCTGTAAAGGGATTTTAAAAAGAAGGAAAGAAAATAAAGCTTTTTTGCAGGTAGCCGGATCCAGTCTCTTGTGCTTTGGGTTTCTTGCGTCTAAGGAATCGGCTGCATCTGATCAATAAATGTGTTTTTTTTCCCCCTTTCGCTTTTTCCTCTTTCTCCCTCCTGCTCCCCCCAAAAGGCCTTTCACCACAGCTCAGTTCTAAGGTATGTGGGAAAAAAACGGTGGGAGTAAAGGGTGTTAAATCCCCCCTTTCCCCCCCTCTTTTGTAAATTATCAGTGGCAGGAGAAAGAGGGATTGGCAGAAGGGCCTGAAAAGGGCCTGAGTGGGTGGCCTTTCTCCTTTTTCAGGTGGTCTCCCTGCTCTCTCTTCTGGGGACCTTTGCAAAGGGGGGGGGGAGAGAAGGGCATATGGGGAGGAGAGGGGGGGAGGAAGAGGAGGCAGGAGGGAGGGGGACCGGATTAGAAAAACAGCAGAGTAGCAGAAACTCTGGCCTCAAAAAGGAGGGGGAATGGGGGTGGGGGAGTTGCTTGGGGGTTGGAGGGAGAAAGGGGGGGAAGAGTGGGCGAGAGAGCTAATCAATTCCTTCCAGGAATCGCTGTCCAAACACAATGGCAGCTTTGCCTTGTTTCGTACCTGGGGCCTTCGGGCGAAGGATCTTCCTCAATGCAAAAATTCGGGCTTTTCTTCCTCCTTAATGCAAAAATTCGGGCTTTTCTTCCTCAATGCAAAAATTCGGGCTTTTCTTCCTCCTTAATGCAAAAATTCGGGCTTTTCTTCCTCCTTAATGCAAAAATTCGGGCTTTTCGTAGGAAAGAGGTGGCCGGATGCGACACCCTTAACCCCATTCCCCACGTTTGGGTCCCCCGTTCTGCACTGCCGCCTGCGACATCAGCATCGAAAGTGCACTAGATGGCTAATAAAGCGCGCGCGAGGAGGCCACAAATATTGCTGGATCCCAGGAGGTTGTGTGTTGGGGTGTTTTTTTGTTTTGTTTTAATGCTTTGGAGATGAGGAAGTCCTTGCCCAGATTTCACCCCGCATGTGTGAAACATAGACACAAACACATGGTACTGTTTTTATTTTTTATTGCAGAAAAATTCCTTATTTCATGCTTCGGTGAAGGGAGTTTTAAAAGAGAGGGTTTTTTTTTTTAATGCATTCTTTAAAAAATAAATAAATAAAAGGGTTTCTGGCAGGCAACCCCCCCCCCCCCAAAGAGCTTTCATCAGAGTGTGGCAAGCATCATTTGAGGGTGGGGAGATGAATGGGATCAGGTTGAGGCCGGGCCATGGGGAGGGGCGGGAGACTCAAAACCATGTGCCACGGGGCCGTCTGCTACTCTTTCCCTGTTGCACTACTGTCCAACTTTACACCTAGCAGTGCAATAATGAAAGGGCGTCAGCCGCTCCGCAGAGCAGCAGAACTTTAACCTATAGGGAATGGTGTGGGTTTCTTGTGCCGGGGGGGGGGCACAGTTTCAGTACCATGAGCTGCCTCCTTAAAGATTGTTTCTGTGCAAGCCCACCCACTCGGCCACCTGCAAATGGCATTTCAGCCTCTGGCAACTTCAAGTGGTGTCTGTTTACCTGGTCCTTGCTTGAAGGTTTCCTAGGTCTCAATTGAATTGCATTTCTCTGAAGACTTTTGTTTATTCCTCCTTGCATTCAAATCCACATTTCTCCTTATGCACCCCTTTCCCCAGGTGTGTTGTGTTATCACCAAATAAAGCCTATGTGCGTGTATGTGTAATTTTTCCAAACGGAAGCTGCTTCTTAAACTCCCCCTCTCCCGCCTTGTAGCTTTTTCGAAAACAGAGGGAAAAATAAGGCATTAAACCAGGTAGAATTACATTAATCTACCCCATCAGTTGGCATTCACCTGGACCAGAAAATTGGGAATTACGTTTTGTTCATTCCCTCCTGTGTTGGTTTTCAGAGGATCTTGGGCTGTGGTTTATTTTAAAGATACAATATGGAGATTTTGCAAAATTGGTGTATTTGACAGTTAAAGGGACAGGATGGATGAAAGCTATTAGGAGAACCTCTCTTTAGGATACCCCCCACCCGCCCTGTTGCCTCGTGAACTGGCTAGGACACAAGTAGAAACAGCAGACATGAACCATAATGGAAGAACACTGCCAGTATAGCTATTCAAGGTATGTTTTGCCCCCAATGATAAGGTCCCATCAAGTCAATTCTGAGTAGAGAATATTCAGAGGTGGTTTAGAATGAGATAGGATAGCAACACATGTTGAGTCTCCACGCTGAAGCCCCAAATAATAATGATAATCATTGCAAGCAGTGAAGGCAATTCTGACATACGGTGACCCTTTTCAGGGTTTTCTAGATACGGAATACTTAGGAGCGGTTTACCATTTAGAAAACAGGCCATTAAGAAAATAAAACAGATAAAGTGAGCTTTCTATGAGATCTGATCTTCTTCAGGCTGTGGGCCATGTTCTCGTTGGGGAGCTCCAAAAATTCGATGTTGATATTAAAGTCCCAAAAGTTTCGTGGCCACTGTTGGGGGGGCAGGTGTGGCTTCTTAGACTGAGACGCCTGTAGACGACAGTCCGCAAGACACATGTGGGAGGGGGGTTTGAGTCCCCTCTTCAGCCAGTGGTTTCAAATTGATGGCCCATCTCTCCAAACATGAATGATCATGGAAAACTCACTTTATATATATTTTTTTGTTTTATTCTCTTAATGGCCCAATACCTTTGTTTTATTCTCGCAATGGTCCAATCAGTGTAGCACCTGTTCCTGCATTTGAGCCTCTGAAATTGTCTTATCCCATGTCTAACCGTCGGCGCGTCCCACTTGGTGTCATTTGCTCCACTTGGCAACTGCTGTGCAGGCGCTCAAGGCGAAAACACACATTCCCATTTCTTACGTCTGGCTATCTGATTTTTTTAAAATTTATGCTGGAGATGTCAGCTATCAAACCTAGATCCTTCCCCATGCAAAGCAGAAGTCTGAAGATACGTAGTTTTGGACTACAACTCCCAAAATTCACCACAGGCTCTTGCAACCCATTTTAGTACAGTATTTATTTCAGAGTGAGGAGACATGATTCCTTGGGGGCAAAGAAGAAAAAACTTATGTTTAATTAAATATATATATATATATATTGGGGAGAATGGAATGGTATTTAGTAAATGCACATTACCCTGTTTTATGTATTATCAGCTGGAACCTGAAAATCTTGGGTATTTAATCTCTGGTTCCCAAAAGCTTATCTGTAAAGTAAGAAGGGGGAAAATCCCATAATATTCTTTCTGAATTCTTTTCTTTTGGAGAAGAGGGGGGTTGACTCACAAAACCACTTGAGGTAGTGATATACAATAAAAATTAAAAATATTTTATTAGTTCTGTGCTATTAAGTCAGACCCCTTTATGGATTGCTGCCTTGTTGTGGTGAAGGGGTTTGAGTAACTCGGAGAAGCTATGGGCTATGTCGTGCAGGGACACCCAAGACGGACAGGACATAGTGGAGAGTTCCAACTAAACGCAATCCACCTGGAGTAGGAAATGGCAATGCCACTCCAGTATCTTTGCCAAGGAAACACCATGAACAGAAACAAAAGGCTAAAAGATATGACGCTGGAAGATGGGCCCCTCAGGTCGGAAGGCGTCCAACATGTTACTGAGGAAGAGTGGAGGACTAGGACAAGTAGCTCCAGAGCTAATGAAGTAGTTGGGCCAAAGCCGAAAGGACACTCAGCTGCGGACGTGCCTGGAAGTGAAAGGAAAGTCCGATGCTGCACAGAAAAAATACTGCATAGGAACCTGGAATGTAAGATCTATGAACCTTGGGAAGCTGGAGGTGGTCAAACAGGAGATGGCAAGAATAAACATTGACATCCTGGGCGTCAGTGAAGTAAAATGGACGGGAATGGGCGAATTCAATTGAGACAATTATATCTACAATTGTGGGCACAAATCCCGTAGAAGAAATGGAGTAGCCCTCATAGTCAATAAAACAGTAGGAAAAGCTGTACTGGGATATAATCTCAAAAATGATAGAATGATTTCAATACAAATCCAAGGCAGACCTTTCAACATCACAGTAATCCAAGTTTATGCACCAATCACCAATGCTGAAGAGGCTGAAATTGACCAATTCTATGAAGACTTACAACACCTTCTAGAACTGACACCAAAGAAAGATGTTCTTGTCATTATAGGGGACTGGAATGCTAAAGTAGGGATACAAACGATAAAAGGAACAACAGGTAAGTTTGGCCTTGGAGTTCAAAGCGAAGCAGGGCAAAGGCTAATAGAGTTTTGTCAAGAGAACAAGCTGGTCATCGCAAACCCTCTTTTCCAACAACACAAGAGGTGATTACACATGGACATCACCAGATGGGCAATACCGAAATCAGATTTATTATGTTCTCTGCAGCCAAAGATGGAGAAGCTCTATACAGTCAGCAAAAACAAGACCTGGAGCTGATTGTGGCTCTGATCATCAGCTTCTTATAGCAAAACTCAAGCTTAAACTGAAGAAAGTAGGGAAAAAAACACTGGGTTAGTCAGGTATAATCTAAATAAACCAAATCCCTTATGATTACACAGTGGAAGTGAAGAACAGATTTAAGGAACTAGATTTGAGGGACAGAGTGCCTGAACTATGGATGGAGGCTGGTAACACTGTACAGGAGGCAGCAACAAAAACTATCCCAAAGAAAAGGAAATGCAAGAAAGCAAAGTGGCTGTCCAAAGAGGCCTTACAAATAGAGAAGAGAATGGAAACAAAATGCAAGGGAGATAGGGAAAGTTACAGAAAACGGACAAACCAAAGATGTGTTCAAGAAAACTGGAGCTATTAGAGGAACATTTTGTGCAAAGATGGACATGATAAAGGACAAGAATGGTAGGGACCTCACAGAAGCAGAAGACATCAAGAAGAGGTGGCAAGAATACACAGAGGAATTATACCAGATTTGGATATCCGGGAGAGCCCAGATAATGTTTGCTGACCTTGAGCCAGACATCCTGGAGAGTGAAGTCAAGTGGGCTTTAGAAAGCATGGCTAACAACAAGGCCAGTGGAGGTGATGGCATTCTAGTAGTGAGGTATGGAAGTGAGAGCTGGACCATAAAGAAGGCTGACCACCGAAGAATTGATGCTTTTGAATTGTGGTGCTGGAGGGGACTCTTAAGAGTCCCCTGGACTGCAAGGAGAACAAACTTATCCATTTTGAAGGAAATCAAACCTGAGAGCTCACTGGAAGGACAGATCCTGAAGCTGAGGCTGCAATATTTTGGCCATCTCATGAGAAGAGAAGACTCCCTGGAAAAGACCCTGATGTTGGGAAAGTGTGACGGCAAGAGGAGAAAGAGACGACAGAGGACGAGATGGTTAGAAAGTATCATCGAAGCGACCAACATGAATTTAACCCAACTCTGGGAGGCAGTGGAAGACAGGAGGGCCTGGTGTGCTCTGGTCCATGGGGTCACGAAGAGTCAGACACAACTTAACGACTAAACAACAACAACAATCAAGCCAGAGCTGCCTTATAGGGACCCTAATAGAGTTTTAAAGGTAAGTGAGATATTTAAAGGAGACATTTTACTCTTTCCACACTCCCAGTGCGTTTTCAGGGCCAGGTGGGGATTCAAACCCTATTCCCCAGAATCCCAGGACATCACTCCGCTATACCATAGAGGCCATTTGTACATCCTGTTTATTTCAGTGCCCGTTTAAACACGTTCATCAACTATGCGTAAAACTGTCCAACTTGAGCAGGATTGTGCCTGAAAAAAAATGGAAAGGTTACATCTGTGTAACCTACATCTTCAGGAGAAATCTGGTTTGTATTTAAGATGCAAGTGTGGAACAGTAGACAAGAAGGACAGTGATGTTGCTCGGTTTTCATCCCCTTTCTAATCTATGTTAGATTTAAGGGGAGGGCATGTGGCAGTGGATGGTGGTTGTGATAGTGTGGGTATGGATAGGGAGAGAAGATATGTATGGGAGAATTGGGGAAATCGTAGGTGCTATGAGTGCAACCTGGAGTAAATTTCTATGACTGAGCAGAATGACCTTTAGAATACTCCGTTCCACGTACACACACAGATTTCCATGTCTCTCCACTCTGAAATGGTCAGGATTCCATGTTCTTAGCTTAGAGATTTCCTCCATACTTTTTTTGGTGGGGGGTATGATACTACCAGGTTTTGATTTTGCCCGATCTGCCAGTAACCCTCCCCTGGTATGCAGGTATGGTATGGTTTGAGCTGGTGTTCGGAGAAGGAGTGGTTGCTTTTATGTATGGTGAACATGCTCTTTAATCCACAAAAAGCTATGGAAATAACCCAGAAATCATGGACTTCCAAGAAACCGGTGTTTGTGGGCAGCTACGGGATGGGTTATTTTGAAGCTACACTGCCTTGTTTACAGTAGTTTTTCCCTCCCATGCAATTTTAAAAAAATTATGGTAGAAACTTTCTTGAAAAGCTGAGCTCTTCCAGATGAGGTCTGGAGGTCTTTTCTATCAGATTCTTCCTTAGTTATTTGCTGTAGAGTAGAACGTTTAACTCTTGTGCCCAACTTATATGACCCCCAACACTGTGAAGCCCCGATCATTGGTCTGGATTAGAATCCCCACTCGAGGATTGTGTGGAAGGGGTCTACTAGGGAGTAAGCTATGGGTGTCTTACTACTAAGCTGTGTTAAACGCTGTCTAATACAAACAACGAGTGGACATTCATCCCTTCCCAGTTTCACTTCAAGTGGACTTTGTACCGTCTAAGGATGTTTTTACACACATAACGTTTCAATTAATTTTGGATTTCCTGTGCCTTGAAACGTTAAATCACTTGTTTTGCACTTCCTGCATCTGGAATGCAAATATAAAATCAAAACCTAGGTGACGATAACATGTCAGATTTGGGGTGTGTGTGTGTGTGTGTGTGGGAAGCAAACTGCTTTCCTGTGGCTTTCAACCAGTGTTCGCTGATACAGTGGTGCCTCGCTAGACGATGATAATCCATTCCACTGAAATCGCTGTTTAGCGAAATCATTGTCTAGCGAAAAGCATTTCCCCATTGGAATGCATTGAAAGCTCTTTAATGCGTTCCAATGGGGAAGAATCGTCGTTGTCTAGCAAAGATCGGCCATAGGAAAGCTGCTTTGCAAACTGCCGATCAGCTGTTTAAATAGCTTAGGTCCCGAAAACACCCGTTTTTGCGAGCGCGGAGGGAGCTGTCAAAATCGTCGTCTAGCGAAAATCGGTTTGCGAAGCAAGGACCAAGCATTGTCCAGTGAAATTCCCCCCATAGGAATCACTGTTTTGTGAATCGCTATAGCAATCACAAAAAGTCAATGTCTAGTGAAAAAACTGTCATGCGGTGTAACTGTCTAGCGAGGCACCACTGTATTTAGCGCCCATGTCCAAAAATGCTTAGGGATGCTTCCAAGCCTGTTTCTGCGTAAAGATAACACAGGAGGCATTTCTTCCATAAACTGCTCTTTAATGTGAATGTAACAAAGCTGACTCGGTTCCGGATTTCAGTCCGACATTACCCTGTGTCCTGTTTCGCTTTCCTGTCTCCCATCAATGGAGGTTTGCGCAGGGCGAATTCAGTAGCCGGGGATGCTCAGGAAGCTACGACAGTGGGGAAACCATTGACAAAATGGCCGCTGGAGGACCATGTGGATGGACTTAGTTTTCAGGAAGCTCTTTTCTCTGCTTTTTTTCGGGGGTGGGGGGAATGCCATTCTCAATGAGCCTCTCTCGCGCCCCCCCCCAAGATCTGCAATCTCCCCAGTGTCAGCTCCGACTGGAACGAGTTGGTTTGGGACTGAGGTTGGGGGCAGGAGAGGCCCACCTGGGCCCCACTGTTTTCATTTCTCTTTTGCTGACCTTCTGGGGATGTGGGCAGCGAGAGGGGCCCCAGCTGCTGGCAGCGGCCGAGGCTTTGAAGAAGCCGGAGGTCGTGACCCCGCAGGCCCTCTTCCTCTCCGTGTCCCAGGAGGTCTCGAGTCAATCAGGGGGAAGGGGGGGTGGGATGATGGAGGGGGGAGCTCGAAGGGGGGGGCTCGGGCAGCTGCTCTGGAGCCATTTGTCAACTGCTGAATGAAACAGGAAAGGACAAATGTAAGAAACGGGGAGGAAGGGGGAGCAAAGGGAGGAGGAGGAGAAAAAGACCGATTACTTCCACTTTGGTGGACTGCTGACCTCCCCTCACAATCTGGGGATCAGGAAGGGGGAGGATTTTTTTTTTAAAAAAAATTAAAATCCCCACAATTAAAAGGCCTCCTGTCGCAATGAGGATAGAAAAATCTGGGTCCTCCCCCTTGAAGGGGGGTGTCTGTGGCCAAGCGATATTCACAAAGCGGCCAGGTCCGAAAGGTCTTCTTGGCAAGCCATTCTGGATGCTAGGCAGTCTTTGGTGCTGGAGGCAGGGCAGAAAAAACGGCTCTGCGGTGTATGTGTCCCTGGGCTGAGGGGGGGGGGAGGTATCCATTACATGGGACAGGGTCTGCTCCCATCCACTTTCTCAGGAAGGCACACTGGGCGGAGGCCGGCAATCACAGGTCTGTGACACAGGAATACAGTCAACGCTGAAGCTCCCTGGCTAGTCCGGTGGACCAGATTTTCACTCCTTACTAGAATATCTGCTGCTGGAAAGCAGTGAAGAAGACACTGGGAGGGTTGCCACAGGAGATGCTCCCAGGCCTCCCGAGAGGGTTTTAGCTTTTGAGTCTTTAGAATAATCTGCCGCCCTCCAGATAAGCTAGACTACAGCTCCCACCGATCCAAAAGAGTCAAGACTACAACTCCCAAGAATGGACAGCGTGTTTTGAGGGTTCTGCCTTGGGGAAGCAGCTTGTATTTTGAGTACCCAGCGTTCTGTTCTCATCCACATCCTCTCCGCATGGTTTGGACTTCCAGCTTCCAGATGCTTAGTAGCCACCATGGCCAGTGGTCGTGGACAGTGCGAAACTGAAGTCACAAGTCATGTGAAACAGGCAAGGTTTGAGGGCCAGTACTCAGAACATCCTTCCACTTTGGGGTGCTAGCTTCCCCCAAAAGGACTGCTTAACCCTCTCCATAAAGAATGTTCTTCAGGGGCCAACCAAGAGGGGTGAGATGGAGGGGTAGAGCTTGGATATGTTAACGTTTTGAGTTAGGATTCCTAGAATCTCTAGCCAGCATGACACATTGCTGGGCATTAAAGGGTCCCTCACCCTGAACTTGTTCAAGCTCTAGATAATTCAAAATACAAGTGAGGTTTCCAACATGGTGTGGTCCTCTCCAGAGCATCTCTCCGGAATTCCTGCCAGCCCTGTTCCATTACATTCTTCTGCTCCTTGATTTTCCAGAATTCCCATCGTAACGGTCATTAAGTATCCAGTAATAGCAATCCTCATCAGAAGCATACGATTCCACCTTGTCTTGGGATTTTGCAAACTTCAGGTCTGCCGGTCCGGTGGCTTGGAATTCTGCTCTGTGAAATGGTGTGCCCATAAGCCGTGCTTATAAATCGACCGTGTTATCCTCCCATCAGCCCTGAATGTTAAGTTGGAAATTGAGTGTGCCAGGCCCAGGGTCCCCTAGTAAGGTTCATGAATCCACAACAACAGGCGCATAATATACGGATCTATTGCTGCTGTGGCAGAACACGGTTCTAGTTGTCTAGGATAGCAACTAGCCTTTGACTTAGATCGGATCTGCTTTTAGGTATTCCTCATTCTCAGAAAGTTCTGTACCACATTCTAAACACTCTAACTGCCATGTTTCAATGCGGGTTACAGTGGTGCCTCGCTAGACGATGATAATCCGTTCCACTGAAATCTCTGTTTAGCGAAATCATTGTCTAGTGAAAAGCATTTCCCCATTGGAATGCACTGAAACCTGTTTAATGCATTCCAATGGGGAAGAATCGTCGTTGTCTAGCAAAGATCGGCCATAGGAAAGCTGCTTTGCGAACTGCCAATCAGCTGTTTAAATCGCTGTCTTGCGAAGCTTAGATCCCGAAAACACCCGTTTTGCAAGTGCGGAGGGAGCTGTCAAAATTGTCGTCTAGCGAAAATCGGTTTGCGAAGCAGGGACCAAACACTGTCCAGCGAAATTCCCCCATCGGAATCAGTTTTGCGAATCGCTATAGTGACTGCAAAAAGTTAATGTCTAGTGAAAAAACTCATGCAGGGTAACTGTCTAGCGAGGCGCCACTATATCTTAATTGTAAGTCAAATTGTTTAGTAGACTTCTAAATATACACAGGAGTGGACTTCCCTGCTCCTGAGCCTTTGGGTTTCTGGGTTTTAGGCTTCAGACTTCACATCAGGACTGTTTTGGGCAGTTCTGTCACGTAGCCATGAATTAGCAAATGTCTCTTGGAGGGGGGGGGGCGGCTTCCACTCCAAAGGCAGCAGTTATGAGGTGCGAACCCTGGCTTACCACAAGGAGCGACGCCTGAAAGGAACCCCCCCCCAGGCCAAAGACAGGAAGCCAGGTCCCAACAAGAGCGGACAGAACCCACTGGACTCAATGGGATTTGCATTGATGTGTGATTTAAGAAAATCCCCATTGGGTCACTGTGTCTGCTCTAATGGGGATTCAGCTCAGGAGGGGCTCCGGATGTTGCTTGCCTGCTAACCCCGTGAGCCCTTGCCGTTTGTTGTTACGCTGGCTTAGGACTGCTGGGAATTGCGGTCACACAACTTTTGGAAGGTCGCACGTTGCCCCCCCCCCCCCCGATTTTGCAGAAGGGCAAAGAAAGGGTCATTAGAAGTCTACCTGCCGGGGATCCACAATCAGAAAGAGAAGCAAGGGCTACACAAGAGGAAGAGCAAAGGTCAAGGTACTCTGAGCTGGGAAGCTTCAGGTCACCATCGGATGAGGATTCACACAGCAAGTGTGTGTTCCTCGAAGTACAAGAAGGAGGAACTTTTAAAGTCTCCCTTATGATGGAGAAATCCCAGTGGTTCATAACCTGTTGCCTGAACATGGGTAAATGTTCCTCCCACCTTGGCCCTTGTTGTGTGAGCAGTTGTGTGACCGATCTCACAACCAGTGTGAGAAAAAGCACACGATGGAGAACCTGCTGGTGCTGCTCAGGGGTTAGGCTGGGTGTGTGTGTGAGACATGCTTCATGGAGTTTGCTTTCTGTTCCACGCTTGCGAAACGGGATCTTAGCCAAAATGTCTTTCTAACTGCAGGTGAGTTGCTAGAATCATTGCCAGTGTAAACGAAGGAAGGCATGCCTTACAAACAAATTTGTTTCGCTTTGCTGACATTTCTTCTCTCGGTGATTGATGAGGTCTAAATATCCACAGTTGCCATGGGCTGAGTTCAGATTCAGGCATCCTTCATGCATTGCCTTCAAAACCACCACTTTTAGGGGGGGGGCTTTCTAGGAAGAGCTGAAATGAGCCTAGATCTGGTATAGAAATATTGCATGATATCAGTAAAACATCGAACTGCGAATATTGAGTATTTGTTACTCTCGTAATTTCTCAGAAGTCGGAGTGCGAAACTTCAGCTCTGAAACTCAAACGGCGTATTTTTGGATCTAAACATTTACTGTAAGCAGCATGACAGCTTTATTATTGGCCGGCATCCCCTAATTCGTTTTGGTGTTGATCAGTAGCAAGTGTGGCAAGATCCGAAGTGAAATGACATCACAAGCCAATAAAAGTCTATAGAGGAGACAAGGCAAAACAAAGTGTAAGGACTAAAGAAGTTTCCTAGCTTTCAAGAATGAAATTCTTGGACCAGTCTGGTCGTTCCTGGAAGCCTATAAGGAAGACTTACACCTACCTAACCCATTATTGCTCCCTTTGGATAATGGTCTTCCCAGTTGCTAGGAAAGCAATGGATTTTCCCAAGGAACAGTATACTTTTGCAGGTTAATCCTTGCAACACAATGTATTTGAGAGTGATTCCATTTCGGATGGGCCATTAAGAGCCATTACCTGTACAAAAGACCGGCTCCTCCATTGGTTGATACACACCATCCAACAGCATCATTTTTTTTTTTAAAAAATCTTATTGGTTGATGAGGATGAGGGGGCGGTCACAGTGAGCATCAACACATTTTATAACTGCACAAAAACCCCATTAGTTAAGTGTGGATCTTTACATAGCCCAAAGGGAAGAATACTAGCACAGCCCACTGCTCATTTACTGTGGCTGCTGCTCACCTGAATGCTTGCATGCTTTTCATGTTACTGGCCAATAAATCTTTGTTTTGCACTATGCAATCATTTACATTTTCTGGTATTAACATACCCATGAGGAGCTGTTCCTGTGTGCTCTGTGGACCAAGCATGATGGGAGATGGTGTCTTTACAGGTGTTGTTGCTTAGAAATAAAGAACTTTTTTTTTGTCTCCTATTGACCAGTCTGGACCCCGTATCTGGGTTGAGATTAAAATCACCTGCAGGCAGGTTTAAGGATGCTTTTTACAAATGATATTCTGTGTCCCTTTTAATCTTCGATGGATCATTTCCGAATGTCGTTAATACACCTGTTACCACTTTGGGAGAGGCACAGATAATTAGGATAATACCACTGTATATTCAGCTTGGTAGAATTCTGTCTAAGAGAAAGAGAAAGTGGCTTTCTCTGTGTCCCTTTGGAAATGATTTTATCTTAACACCCAGGAAGAAAAGGCAGTGACTAATAATGCACAAAGGTAAGGGAGTCATTCAATTTTCTTTTTTAAATTTTCTACTCCAGCGCTCTTATCCATTATGTAATATCCTCCGCATCTTCAGGTATGTTTCCAAATGTGATCCTGCAACAAAATGTAGTGAAGAAGTGGACCGGAACCAAAGAAAGCTCCCAGTGAAATAAATTTACACCATGTTAAAAGTGTGACTGCAACAAAATGTTGCAGTGCTGCTGTCCTCCAGGGGTGCTCTTCCGTCCAGAGGTGCAACCAGCTTGAAACTGCAGCCATTGGGTGCTGGCTCAGCCTCTCCAGGTGCGGGTGGGTGTGCCCTTCAGCAAAACATGATCCAGCTGAGTGACATAGTGCTACAGCGCTTAGGTGACCGAACTTCCCTGACATACACAATTGTGTTGATTTCCTTCCCTTTCTTCCCTCCTCCAAGAAACCTCTCTGCACAGCACCACAGTCTCCCACTAACCCTTCTAGATTCTCACTTGGAAACTTTCATGCACTCATTTTCCTATTCTTGTTAACTGATTCTGCCCCATGGGCAAATGACCTCCAAAAGGCCCAACAAATGACAATTTTGATCAATTTTGTAAATTCAAGGCTGTGGCTTCCTTTACTGAGTGAATTCATCTCATAGCTGGCCTTCCTCTTCTCCTGCTGCCTTCAATTGTATGGTACTGGCAGACCATGCACTTAGTATTGTCCGTGGGTGCTCTTTGGAGTCAAAACGGGATATAACTGTCACAAATAAAATACAGAAAGATGGGCCTCCTGGGGCCATGGACACCCTTCTGTACCATCATGTTTCCAGGGGCAACCCCGGGAATGAAAATTAGACTCCCGACCAAGCAGGCCTTTTGAAGTCGGTGCATGCTTGGTATTCCCTTTGTCATCCGTACATAAAACAGAGCCCGTGACAACTCCAGTAGCCATTTTTTATGGGCTGTCTCCCAGCAGGAAGCCCACTTTGCTAACTTCCAGGGCTGACATCCTGCCATTGATCCCCCAGCCATGAACTCCTGTGGATTTCGCTCAGCAGGGGAGGAGGAAAAGAGGATATCTCCCAGGCAGGCTATGACAAAGAAAGTGCTAATCAAGCGGCCCGCCGGCCAGCCAACGGGCCTCTCTGCATCCTCCTCCATGTGCTGAGGCATCTGCCAAAGAGCAGAGGTGGGAGACGGGAAGAGGCTTTGGAATATTCAACCTGGCCTCCTGTCTCTTGTGTCAAGGCTTCCTAAGAAAACAGAAAACGCTTCTGTTGGATCAATGCATGTGTCTACCTAGGCATTGGTTTGCAACAACATTCTAGTGTTGCAGGGAAGAATCCTTCCTACCCAAGCCTAGAAGGAGCAGAAATCAGGCTGGGATCACCTGCAAGTCAGACTGATGCTCCACTAAACACACTCTTTCTGGAGCATTAAGAGAACCAAGCCCCGAGATTTCAGGAGGACATGATGCTTTATCTCCTGATGGAAATCTCCCTGAGTGGGCCCCGTGTCTCCAAATGGCTGTGGCCACTCTGCAAGTGCCTCTGCTTGGGGCCCAATCCACCGAGCAAGAGGAAGCATGAGAGAACGGACCTCTGTTGCTTTTTGCATGGGGCTCCTCATTTCTGTATAACCCAATAAATTCTAACCCCCTCGTTTGAGAAACATTGCAACTTTTGAGGATTTATCAGTTTAAAAATAAAAGTCCTTGAAAGATCTTAAATATCCACTTGAAATAGCTCCAAATAATATAGCCATTCTCCCCCATCCCTCCACCCAACCTAAAGGGACACTAATTCTGAAAACGGGCAACATGAGTGGGAGGGAAAGGGGTTAATTCAATCTCATCCTGGAAGCTGAATAGAAAATTCCAACCTTAAGGCACCAGGAGGGAGATGGTTAAAAAAAACACACACCACATGCCTTCCCAAACTGGTTGAAACCAGCTCTCCGCTCCCCTTAAGCAACATGCTGGGCAGAGCTCTGCCACGATCAGTTTGGGACTTTCATTCAAAATTTTTCCACCCTGTGCCTGAGGAAGTGAATTTTATTCACGAAAGCTTGCATTGAATGTTTGATCTTTAGTGGTCTAAATAAAACTTACCACTTCTTCTACATTTGGATTGCGTAAAGGACCATATGGCTGGCTATCTTGATTGTTTGTTTTTCTTGGAATAATAATGACCACATACATACATCAATTATTATATAGACTCACAAAGAAACATTATAATGGTTTGAAAACGCATTAACAAACATGGCCAACATCTTTATTTTCTTTGTGGAGCGGAAAAGCCATATTAGGCTAAAATGTTGGCTTCTGTTAAAAAAAATAATGATCTGATCTTTTTAATGGGGAGACTGAACTAGAAGTCTCCTGTATTCATAGCTCCATTCGGCCACAGTCCCTCCACACACAAAAAAGGTTCATGTCACCCGTGTGGCATTATTATTGTTTAGTCATTTAGTTGTGTCCGGCTCTTCGTGACCCCAGGGACCAAAGCACACCAGGCCCTCCTGTTTTCCACTGCCTCCCGGAGTTGGGTCAAATGCATGTTGGTTGTTTCGATGACCCTGCCCATCCTCTGTCATCCCCTTCTTCTCTTGCCTTCCCAACATCAGGGTCTTTTCCAGGGAGTCCTCTCTTCTCATGAGATGGCCAAAGGATTGGACCCTCAGCTTCAGGATCTGTCCTTCCAGTGGGCACTCTATGTTGATTTCCTTCAGAATGGATAGGTTTGTTCTCCTTTCAGTCCAGGGGACTCTCAAGAGTCTCCTCCAGCACCACAGATCAAAAGCATCAATTCTTCAGTGTTCAGCCTTCTTTATGGTCCAGCTCTCACTTTATAGAAAAGCATAATATGCAGTTGTTGACTGCATAACAGCAGCCGAGGAGAAACGCAAGGTAGGTCTCTTCTGGTGCTACTTAGGCTAATAACATTCCCCTGTCCTCCTTCTGGGATTCTCAGAGAGGATCTCCTTCACCTTTACACATACACATGAATGTGCCATTTTGGCTGGCCAAGAAATTCATTAATTTCTGTGAAACTGATATTTCATCTACCTTTCATTCCAATTCATTCTGTTTCCTTATGTCTGATGAAGTGGCCCTGTCCACAAAAGCTTATATTAAAATATATGAGGACTTTAAGGTGCCGCCATGTCTTCGTCCTATTTTGTTTCTTTGGATTTCTCCTGAAATTCAATTCTGTTTGCACCTTTTTCGTGAGCCTCCCCTGAATTTACATTTTCCAGGAATGAATGCAGCCCAGAGTATAAACCCGGAAATCCATATATTTCTGAGCTTTCCATGTAATGCACACGCAACAAGAGTAGACCTTTGGGCTAGATGGGTGGGATAAAAATCCAATCAATCAATCAATCAACAATGAAATGCATGCATTTGGAAAAAGTGTGCATTTTTAAAAATTACATGGTTTTGTTAAGGGCTTGAATGGAGACAACAGGAAGTTTCTGTGGTGCACAAAATATAAGTGGTGCCCCGCAAGACGATGTTAATCTGTTCCATTGAAATTGCTGTTTAGCGAAAACATAATCTTGCGAAAAGCGTTTCCCCATTGGAATGCACTGAAATCCGTTTAATGCGTTCCAATGGGGAAAGTGTCGCTGTAAGTCAGAGTTGACTTGACAGCACACCATTATGTGCTATCAAGTCAACAATGGGGAATGGAAGTAGGAGATAATTTCTATAAGGGTTCTATAATTTCGAAAAGGGTTGCCATAAGTCAGAATTGAGTTGACTGCACATACCTATTATGAAGAATCTTTGAGAAGAGGCCATCCAACATGGGACGTGGTGGTGCTGCGGGTTAAACCGCAGAAGCCTCTGTGCTGCAAGGTCAGAAGACCAGCCATCATAAGATCGAATCCATGAAGCGGAGTGAGCTCCCGTCGCTTGTCCCAGCTTCTGCCAACCTAGCAGTTCGAAAGCATGTAAATGCAAGTCGATAAATAGGTACCACCTCAGCTGGAAGGTAACAGCGTTCTGTGTCTAGTCACACTGGCCATGGGACCACAGAAACTGTCTTTGGACAAACGCTGGCTCTATGGCTTGGAGATGGGGATGAGCACCGCCCCCTAGAGTCGGACATAACTGGACAAATTGTCAAGGGGAACCTTTACCTTTACCATCCAACATTGGTTTACAATCTTGCAATGAAGGAGAGACCACTACCATCAAAGACAATGTCCATCCCGCCATTGAATGACTCTCACGGGAAGTGCTCAGCTAAAATCCACCTCCCTAAAAAATTGAACCCATTAGTTCAGGTCCTATTCCTGTGAGCTGCAGAAAACAAGCTTGGTTCATTCTTTATGTAAGCACTTATCAAACTTAAAGACATGTACCATCTCTATCTTCAGCCCTATCTTCTTCCAGCTAAGCATAGCCTGTTCCCTCAACTGTTCTTCATAGCATTTGGTTTCCAGAATGTTGTTTTACCATCTTGATAACTCTCCTTCTGGATGCTTTCCAACTTGTTGATGTCCTTTCTAAATGATGGAGACCAGAACTGGCACAGTGTTCTGGGCGAAGTCTGACCCAAGCAGAATAGAGCTGTCCTTTGACTTCCCTGCATTTGGCTACTGTTGAGTCTACAATATCTCTGTTGAGTCTTATGTTGATGTGAGATAAGTCTGAAGTCGGTGGACTGAGTCCTGTTGAGAAGAATATGCCTTGCCACCAGCTGTGCTAAATACAGTGGTGCCTCACTAGATGATGATAATCCGTTCCACTGAAATAGCTGTTTAGCAAAATCATCGTCTAGTGAAAAGCATTTCCCCATTGGAATGCATTGAAACCTGTTTAATGTGTTCCAATGGGGAAGAATCGTCGTTGTCTAGTGAAGATCGGCCATCGAAAAGCCACGTTGTGAACCGCCAATCAACTGTTTAAATAGCTGTCTTGCAAAGCTTAGGTCCCGAAAACACCCATTTTGCGAGCGCGGAGGGAGCTGTCAAAATCATCATCTAGCGAAAATCAGTTTGCGAAGCAGGGACCAAACATTGTCCAGTGAAATTCCTCCATAGGAATCACTGTTTTGTGGATTGCTATAGCGATCGCAAAAAGTCAATGTCTAGCAAAAAAACTGTCATGCGGGGTAACTGTCTAGTGAGGCACCACTGTAATTAGGACAGGAAAAAATGTAGGGCTTTAAATGTCAAGACAAGGCTTTTAGAATATGTCCTTGACCTAATGTGCAGACAATACAATGGCCTACAATGATGGGAAATACAAGAATAATGTAGTAAATCTAAAAACCGCTCATACTGCCCTGTTCAATACAAGCATAAGAGGACCGATTGAAGAAAACGGAAGACCCACCAAGGGCTATTGCAGTAATCAAGGCATGAAACCACCAGGGCATGAACAAGGAAATCTATAGTGTCAGGAGTCAGGAAGTAATATCTGGTGGATATTAACAAGATGGACATTGCATACCTTGGCAGTCACATTTCCAGATGAGTGAAGTGACCGCTGATCATCCACTAGAACTCCTGGATAGCTTAGTGGTTTAACCAGAGGTTGGGAGTTCAATTCTCCACTGTGCCTCTTTGTTAGGGGATGGACTCAAGGATCTACAGGGTCCCTTCCAGCTCTGCAGTTCTATCATCATCATCACCTTGAACATCACACACCAGGCATTGTACTGTAGTAATAGAACAAAGAAAGGTCTGGATCATCGACATTGCAATTACAGGGGATGCCACCAGAGTTGAAAATAAAAGAACTAGAAAAACTAACAAAGTACAGAGACCTGCCCATCGAAGCATCTCGCTTCCGGGACAACCATACTTCAATGGTCCCTGTAGTGATTGGTGTTTGGGAAACAATATCAGGAAATTTCACACAGTACTATAAGCAGTTACAGATCTCAGAAATCATACCATCAGAGCTACAAAAAAGGGCAATATTAGGAGCAGCATACATACTGTGCCGATATTTAACAGATACTTAGGTTTTTGGTTAAAACTTGTGTCTGTTTATAATACCAGTTGATGTTTTTATAATTTTGACTGTGTTTGGAGTTTCTTAATAATAATAATAATAATAATAATAATAATAATAATAATAATAATAATAATAATAATAATAATAATAATAATAATAATAATAATAATAATAATAATAATAATAATAATAATAGACAATCCAAACAAAAGATCAAGACTTCGTCTGCAAATGACAAGAGGACATCCGTGATTAGATGTCCAATATGCAACTTATCAAGGAAGTCCAGATCACATCACCAAACTCTCTCTCTCTCTCTCTCTCTCTCTCTCTCTCTCTCTCTCTCTCTCTCTCTCTCTCTCTCTCTCTCTCTGTGTGTGTGTGTGTAAAAAGTACAGTATTGATAAAACCAAGACTCAACACGGAGCCCTGTGGAACACCAACAGTGTGTTTGTGTGTGGGGGTGGGATTGAGAAGTTTTAGTATCTGTAGAAACTGAAAAGGATCAAATAAGAAGGCCAAGACCTAGCATTTCCAGAGGTATTCAAGAAGGCCAGTCTTGCCAAGAAAATGCCAATGAATAATGCTGAGCGTTGTCCACCAGGCTATCATTCAGAGCTTGGGGTAGCCCCATGCCCTGCCTGAAAATCCAGGTGAAATATCCGGCCCCCAATTCAGACTGAAACGGATCCATGAAATTTTGACAGGCCAAATAAGGGGCCGGCTGAGAAAGGGCTATGCTTTCTCCAAAATGTGAGATGAAAAAAGGAAGAAGAAGAGAAAAAGTCAATAATTAGCACAAACAGAAAAGTCAAGGGAAGACCTTAAAGACCTAACAAAGCATGGACAAATGCATGCTTATAGGAATTTGGGAATTTGCCAATAGCAAGTGACAGGTCACCAAACCTGTCTTGGCAACTCAAAAGACTCCACAGTAGAATAAAGAATAGAAGGGAAAGAGTTGCTTAGAGCAGTGGTTACAGAGGGAAACAGACAGGATTAATGAATTCTGCTCCTCTGACAGCCAGGAAAATTAAGACTAGTTCCTCTGGAGGTTGAGAGGAAAAGAAACGAGGGGGACTCAAATATGCTTTAAAAAAATTCAAATATTTTCTGAGACGTCTGAAAAAAGAAGTGTCAAACTCGATGACCAGCTCCGGTGTCAACCAAGGGAGATAAAGAAGTGTCAAACTCTTTGAAGTATCAAATAACAACCTTGAGTTGTGTGCCTGAACCAAAACAGTGACTGATAAAAAGCCTTTGTAGTTATAGTTGTTTTAGTCCCTGCAAGCATATGAACAAGAAACACAAAACATGTGCAAAAAAAATATCTGCCACCTTAAAGATGAACGGCTGCATTTTATTGTAAGCTTCCTGTATTCTAACTCGTATGCGTGAAGAAGTGGACCATGTTCCACGAAAGCTTGCATTAAAGTACAGCGGTGCCAGAACATCTTTTTCCCCCTTTGCTTTTGTTTTATTTTGTGTTTCTTGCTGATATGATCAAAAACCCTGTTTCACTTTGTTTGAATTAAAAAAAAAATCCCAGTGTAGATTTTAAAAGGGGACGGACAAGAGGCTGCTCATTTTTAAGCTCCTGAGAGGGTGAGGAGAGTGAACAGCTCTCTCCCCAATAAACGGCTGAAGGGGCTAATTGCTCTAAAGCATCCCTAATTACCATTTGGGAAACAGGAGGCCATTTTTCTCCTGAGCTGTCCTGTAAACTTTAATTAACCTGCAAATACTGTGGATTCAATCTATCTAAAAATGGTTGTAAGGTCTCCTGATTCAGGGCTGATGTAAAACTGCTGGCAGAAACGTGTGTTTGGTGGGCGATAGAATACCCACCAGTCTCATTACAGGATGCATTAAAGACACAGAATGAACCTCCCTTGAAGAAGGTAAACACATTGGTTTCCATCTGAGGGATCAGCTTTTTGGCAAAAGTTGAATTTAATACCACTGCAAGACCCTGCCATGAGTGGAACAGGATTAAATGTAGCCGCCTGCAGAAAACTTGGTTAAAGCTAAAGATGCAGGTAGAAGAGTTCTACCGAAGAATTTAGGTAGCTGGTTCAAGGTTGACTCAGCTTTCCATTCTTCCAGAGTCAAGTTGTGGTTCACATAATTACCGTATTTTTCCATGTATAAGACTATACTTTTGTCTAAAATCTTTATACACTGAAGTAAGCTGAGGAGAGAACAAACAGAAGTGGAGGGGAAAGCAGGGATCAAAGCGATCCTGCAGTGCTTTGATCCCTTCCCCCCTAGACTTGCTAAGCCCCACTTAGATTTCTTAATTTGGAGTTAGAAAAGTGGGGGCGTCTTATTACATGGCGGCGTCTTATACACTGAAAAATATGGACATATTTATTTATTTATTTATTTATTTATTTATTCATTTATTTATTTATTTATTTATTTATTTATTTATTTATTTATTTATTTAATATCCCGCCTATCTAGTCAACTCGGACCACTCTAGGCGGCTAGAATTGTAAACCACACAGAGAGTGTTCCAAGAACTACGGAGCAATATATAAGTTGAAACAACGACAACAACTGTGAGAAGAAAATGATAGACTGTCAAATCACAGAAGAACTGTTAATATTTGTGAAGTAACTGCTTGCTGTTGTCAAATAACTCCTCCCCCCACGCCTAGGCCTAAAAAAATTAGCACTGAAATGGGTTGAAACTGTAGATACATCCCAGTGAACTAGTACAATATATCACGAGACCTCCAAAACACTTCACATCAGCACGAACTTCAGAACAAACTTGTAGAACAACTTCTTGAATGTCTCTCCTCCCACACACCAAGTTGTTTAAAACAGTTAATTACTTCAGACACACAGGGCGCCTTATCAGTAGTCAAAGGAGTAGCTGGAAAAGGAGTTAAAGATGTATCAACACCTAGTGAATAGGAAAGATACGAGAAATGATTCAGCCTTTCTGGGTATCAGGTCCCTGTAAGTCTTGATGAGAATCTCCCTACAAGACTTTCAGGGATTAAAAAAACAAAATAAAAAAAGCAGGAAGCAATTAAGATGCTAAAATGCTAAGGTTCTTAATGAGCTTTAAAAACTATATTCCAATAAATTCTCCTCCTCCTTCCTCCCAAAGGACAGTATTAAAAACTCCCCTTGGCAAAGCAATCTCTGAAGTTTACTTCTTTAATTTTTAACTTTAAGCAAGTTGATGAACTTTTCTCTATATCTCTATGTACAATCCAGGTGAGAAAGCATATTCAGATTCAAAAGCTACTCTCTTTAGCTTTTTAAGTGATGCATTTCAACATCCTTGCTACACCTGTTACACACGTATCACACACAAACCCTATTTTTTTTTGGAGACTCTCAATCTTTTTAGGAATTATTGCAAGCTTGAGTCAATTAATTGTGATATGATTGTTGCCACGTAATGTTGCTGATTGCCTTATAACGGAAGTATTGTACTGATTCTAGAAATGCCCTGCTGTTTTTTAAATTGCACGCCATTGGGCTAGGACTCAAGGAGCCTGGGGTCATTCTCGATCACCTGAAATAGTTTGAAAACCTTCTTAGGTTTGCTATACGTTGGGAGCGCCAAGAGCACCAACCACTTTTGAAAAGAGGGATCTGACCAAATGAAATCTTTGGCAGCCCATTCCTGTATATATTTATTTACTCACAAGCATCATTGAATACCATGGGCCTGCCATCTAAGGGAACATACAGTCGATTACAGCCTCGCGCATCGCATGTATCTGCCCTCGCAAAGCAATCAAATGGAATGACTTTTCAGCAAACCAGACTGCTCCGGGTGTTGGCCACTGGCTTCTTGTTTTGGTTGGGCCGGCTTCTAGGGAAAGGCGGAAATCAGAGAGGCCTGATGCCTGATTTGAAAGGCAGGCTCCCAACATTTTGAATTTCACTTTTGAACAGCTGCGTTTGGCCACGGCTTTTGGCATGCGCAAGGCGACGAGAGAGGAAGGCTGCCAGATGTATTCCAGGAGTCTTGATCCCTTTGGCAGATGCCGAGGCGACGGAAACGGACGCTGCCGCGAGGCTCTTCCCAATACCCCTCTCCCACCTTGCCCGGGTATAAATTTGCAGACATCCAAAGCAAGTGCTGCTGAAATGTGGAGGGATGTTGCCAAATTTGCAACATTCCCATGAATGAATGCCCTGCACATAATAACACAAGCGAGCTTTTCATGGTTCACCGAGGCAGAAAATTCTCGTGGAAGCACGGTGCGAGTGAGGAAGAAAGGAAATAGAGCAGTGCCAACTGGAGGCCAGAGGAGAAACAGCACAGAATGACTCTGATAGGTTCCACTTGCCCAAACTTGACTCAGCTATAAATCAGATGATTGTTTTCTAATTATGCATAATGTAAGTAGCTGGCTGGATTGCTCTGTGGTTTAGGTATCTGGCTACAGAGCCAGAGTTCGGAGTTCGATTCCATACGGTAGGGAAAAAAGCCAGCCTGGGTAACCTGCACAGGCTCAGAATACGCTGAAAGAAGGGAATGGTAAACCTCTTCTATTCTCTACCTAGAAAACCCTGAAAAGGGGCCCAATAAGTCAAAATGGACTTGATGGCATGCAATTATTATTATGCAAGCTTTCCAGAAGCAGTGTAATTCCAAAAAGCCAGTGTGGACAGATGTTTGCACTAGGACTCAGGAGAGATGGCTTCAAATCTCCACTTAATCATGAAAACTCATTGAAGGATGGCATTGGTAAACCTTCAGCTGGACTGTTGGAGGTTTATAGGCTTTATTGGTTAGGGTTCTGAAGATGCAAGATGATTATAAAATTGCAGACCAAAATAGTGTTATAAAGCTAGTGATGGGACAAACACTAGCAAGCCCCTGTTGTCAACCTCCCTGCAAGAATGTTTGGGATCTCTTTAATCTGTGTCATAACCAGAATGTAAGTTTCCCGTATAGCTGATAAATTTACAGTTATGGTGTCCAAATATTTTTTTAAGGATCTCAGAGGTAGCCCAAGGGAAGCATGCTCATTTGTCAGAACTGTTTTCTTTCTATGATACAAGAGATTTAGCAGAGCTCCTACAGATGTGGAAGTCTCGAGTTGTTGTGTCAGTTTCTCGGAGGCTGTCTGAAAAGCCCGTGTTGTAATTACAAATAATGGAGAAACCAATCTGGCATTCTTTCTTAATAGTTTAGGGCAGTACAAAATAGTTGAACATTTTAAGAGAGCGCGTTAAGTCCAAGTCTCCCATAAAGCTTTATACCTGATGGACACTTGACATCATCATCACTGGAGGCCAGGGAGCTTCTGTATTTGTAAAAACTCCTGACGTTTGGGGATCTATAGATGGCTGGGAATGGAAAATTCGAAGAGTGGAGGACTCCCCCAACAGTGATGTTCAGAACTGGGCAAAGCCTCTCCTGGTAACGGTGACAGCTCTAGTCAAAGAGTGGTTAGCTGCCAGAAGTGCCATGGAAAGTAACGTGGCAGCCATCTTTGTCCAGTCTTGTACCATCCAGATATTCTGGAATTTCACTCCCATACTCCATCTCGCTGATTAGTGTGTCTTTAAAGAAAAACACTTTAAATCAGAGGTCTTGTTACTTTCTTTCCATTTGCAGCCTGACCCACTACAATGTACTATGTCCTCTGCCAAAACAAGAAGCAACATACTGTACTTGATCCACAATTGAGAACTGTGGATGAAATCCATCCAATTTGACACGTTCAAAGCAGGAAAACAGAAATTAAAGTTCATCTCAAAATAAAGCAAGCAAACAAAATAGTTACAAGGTTTTAGAGGATAATGTAGTTGTACGGCTGAATCCAAATAAATTTAATCATGCTTTAACCTCACTAAAATCAAAGAATTAAGGTACTCATGGTTAATTTATTTCATTGATTTCCACGGAAATAAAACATTACTATCTTGAGTCTGGATGTAACTCAAACCTCATAAATTTCATTATTATGTAATAGTCCAACGAGGTAAAGCTCATTAATGCTCTTCTTATGGGGCTTTCATTATTCCACAGTCCCTAGCTACAGATCACACTAGAACCTTGTATTTGTAATGGACAAAGTAAAATTTCCTGACATTGCTTACAATTTAGTGCTTTGGGGGGAAAATAAATCAAAGTGTAAGTATGGGGGGGAAGCCTCTTTGGAATGGAACCCATTCTCACCTTACAGTTGTTTGGAACTGTACTTTGAGCTCCTGCAAGTTTTGCTGTTTGCCTTCTGCAGGCAATAACTGAGCGACATGATTTTGGCCAGCATTCCCAACCTCATAGATGCTGGTTTTAAACTATTTCTGTTTTATTCAGCAAGCTCTGGGAGGCATAAATGCCCAGCGACCTGTTCATATTTTCTCATAATCATCCCGAGCACGTTTGGAAGTAGTTTGCTGATCACCAACCGGGCCTCCCAACTTTTGGCTGCCCTACCACCATGGCATTTTTAACACATTGATTTCATCTTATTATGAAAAGTAAACGGGACTGGTTAGTATTCAAATATGAGACCACCAGGCAATATCTGAGATCTCCAGGTAGGTCTAGGAATTAATCCTGCCTGAAACTCTGGGTAGCGGCTCTCAGAGTTGACCGTATGAGGCTATGTGGACTTGAGTCATTGTGAAGCAACTTCCTATGTTGCTATCCAAAAGGATCTTTCTCCCAGCAGGTATCCAGACTCTTAACTGTATTGTGTAACCACAACTTCTCTTAATCCATGAAAGCCAAACACAGCCATTTTCACCAGTGGGATAACCTTGTGCCAAGTGTCCCCGTGGTGCTCGAGAAAGTACCAGCCAAGTGACTCAGCTCACCTGTTTAAAAAGGGCCAGCACACTTGTGCATTAAATCTGGTTTGATTTTTTAGTTATACCACAGCATGAAACAACATCAAGACCAACCTTAACACAACAATTTATCTATTCGCATTATGGGCACCATTCAGGATTTGGTCTAGTTGGTAAACTGATAAAGCAGCCCTGAGCTATACAAAGATGTGTACAATGATCAGTATGTGACCTTTTCCCTTTAATTTCTCTTAAAATGTAGCAAATCTTTCCCTCACTGAAATATTACTTTTTAAAACTGGCTTTATTCCAAAAATAATTAAACCACATTGTAACAGCAAATGAGTAGAGGCAACAGACATTTAAAGTTAAGAACTAGAACTACACTGCAAATCTTTTAAGAATAAAAATAGTTTTGGCTACAAAGCCCAAGATTTTCTAGACTTATGCTACAGGGCATACATCCCACTATGACTGTTCAAAAAATAAGGTTTCAAAGCCAATATTTTCCACACATTTACTCAAATCTTCAGAAAGAATTATAAAAAAGTAAGTTTTATTGCACTTTGGATTAAATTGTTTACACTGCAATTCACCATTTTCACTTTGTTTATGGAAAGGAGAAGGAATGTCTGAGATAAGAAAAGACCATGGATTCTGAAAACGGACGGATGCCAAACAATGTAACTTCAGCCATTCCTGTCAGTCTGAATTCACCTGGTATGCCGCCAATGACAACAAATTAGTCTTCCAATTTATCTAGATGCTTTTAAGGTGTTTGATATTTACAGAAGAGGACCAGCTCATATATTTCGGAAGAGAGATTTTACATGATAATTCCGTCACACGTTTAGAGCTCATCATGCTTTGTAGAGTCCACGCTGGGTTTAATGAAAATGCCTTCCATTGCCTTCCAGTAGTTGTGATGGTTAGGAGTATGCATGCCATGGACTTCTCGTTGTCCCCTGATTGGGTGACCATACTGTTCACCCGTTATTGAAAGGAACACGTCTGTTCCTATGTGCTTGAAGCGTACTGCATCATCTCGTTCCCAGTACATCCCGCTGCACTGCACTGTCCATACATCTAAGTCATCTCCTTCTCCATCATCGCCAAAGGCACTTATCTCCTGTTACAGAAAGGAGAAAGAAGAAGAGACTGATTTCACGATATGTACACACACACACACACATACACAGAGAGACATCAATCCAGGTGAATGCTAATGTTAGATGAAATATGATAAAGTAAGATGTATTCAAGAGTTACACCAATTACCTAATTTATTTAAAGAATACAAATGTCTGATACCACCTTACAAAAACTGACTTGGGTCTGTGAGTGAAAAGAGTATCTTGGAACTATTAACAACCTTAGCTAAGTTTGTGTACCAACAACTTAGTTAAGTTCAAGACATCTACCTATAATGTGTTGTTAACAGCTAATGCAAACAACAACTGAAATGGAAATGGTTTACAAACTAAAATGGTGGTGAAAGTTGGCTTCTCTTCTACATCGAAAAACCAATGTCTGTACCATGTAGACAAAGGCAGGCTACTATAGGCACATTCTTAGGAATGTTGAGGGCCACAACTAGGAGAAGGAAAGCGGGATGGCAAATTTAGAGGACATGACCCTTTTCCAGCCACCCACAGTGAAAGTATATTTAACTACACTTCAAAGATTTGCTTGGTCTATCAAAAGAAGGCAGTAGACCAAGCCTCCAGGGAGAGGGATTACAGCCATATAGATGTGCTAAACTACAGCTCCCATAATCTGCAACTACTATGACCAATGGCCAAATTGGCTGGGAGATTTGGAAGATGTTCTTCAGCACATCTGAAAAGCATCAGGATGGGAAAGCATACTCTAATTCAATGTAACAGTGTTATGCTGTAAACTGTCCAGAATAGTGCTTTGCACTAATGGAGCAGTATACAAATTGCTCAAACAAATAACTAAATTTACAATTGCTAGATCTGAAATAACTAGAATACAAAGTGTGAAAAAGTGACCAATTTTACCTGGTTATTGGAGAGTGGTGATGGGAAGTGGTGGGTATGTAGGTTTTTCCCTGTATTAACATGAGTAAGGCGTAATGTCTGCCCACACTTTACTGGCATTCCCCGCTGGCAAGACCCATCAGTTTTGCCTCTGATCCGCCAGTAACTATTAGCATCATCTGAAGCTTCTACTCCAGTCACTGACTGCTGTCCGCTTCCTGTTTGTAAAACAAATGAATACAGTAACAATAAGCTGAGCTTGTTTTGAAACTGTTACAAATGTGTGTTCTTTCTTTTTTGAGAACACTCAAAACACTCACTGGAAGATCTCTATGTACTGTATCTATTCATGTAGCAGTTCCAACAAAAATAGACAACATTGACTGCACAGGTTGCAAAACAAATAAAAGAGGTGCTGCTGTAAGCCAGTGCTGGAAAAGAAAATATAAACTTAAAAATATTTAATGTAAATAATCTACCTCAAAATATGAGATGCCAACAACCAGGGTGTTTAGTGCCCCTGCTGGTGGTGTGTTAGATTTATACACCTGGCCTCCCATTATAGCAATCATAATGCTGGATTAAAGAGATTCTGAGATCTGATCTAGCAAAGTTCTTACGTGTGGAAAGAAGATTAGATGTACTTGCAGTGCTGATCAATAGCTACTCACAACATTCCCAGATATCATCCAGCAGGTACTTATACTATTTGGAAAAGATGGACTATAAATGCATGACTGCTAAAACCTTCATGTTGATAAGCGGCGTACCTGCTGGAGACCAAGATCAGGCCGAAACCAGTGGAGGCGGATGAATCTTTCTGCCTTGCAAAGAGAGAAGATCTAGAATAATCCTACATTCTAATATGGGGAGGAAAAGGGTCATCCTCCAGATCCTGGCCTGCAATCTCATCATCCCTATCTAATCTAGCCAATGCCAAGCAAGGTATGGTGCAGTCTGGAGGACCACCTGCTCCTAATCCCTGTTCGGAATAAAGAGTGCATGAAGAGAGACAATGGTGGGATCCCAGAGCTTGAGACGGACCTAGCCTTGGCCATGAGCCACTTAAGCAAGGCTGATCAAGTAGCTAATAGTCCCACGACAGGCAAGAATAGACCCACCTTCATCAACTCAAGCTGCTCTCTGAAGGTTACCGGAGAAGAGTTCGCACAAATGTAACTGAATGCTCCCCAATCGCTAATCCTGAAAACTTGGCAAGTTGGGGGTAGTAACGGAACCAGAGCCTGGATTGTCAGGTCTGTTTAATTAGT
The DNA here is from genome assembly GCF_051106095.1 of Pogona vitticeps. NCBI lineage: Eukaryota > Metazoa > Chordata > Lepidosauria > Squamata > Agamidae > Pogona > Pogona vitticeps. Next base: position 11,103,161 of record NC_135796.1, on the reverse strand, counting down.
ACAGGACTTTGGCATCATCCTGATTTTAGGAGCAATCCAAGGAGAAGGGGCAGGTCTGATGCATGTTCACAGAAACAATATATGGTTGTGTGACCGATCCCTGACTCAACGCCTATTATTTTAGCAGGGCTTTGTCCTGAAGGGGAAAATTAGCTTGACGCCCGTTCTACTCTTCCTGAAGACCATCCATACATTCGTTCTTTTATTCATAACACCTATAGCCCACCCGGCAGGACAGGGTCCCAGGGTGGGTTATACAGAACCCTATAAAGCGATTTAAAAGCAGAAAAGCTCCCCGGCCATTTAAAATTAATCCGTTTAAAGCGCAAAATTAAAAAAAAAAACCCAGGCTAGCCAGCTTTTGCCACATTTTGAACTCTTCCCTCAGAGGGGACCTGACTGCCCTTCAAATTTCTGCCCTACTTCCTCCCCTGGGCCAGAGCACTCGAGATGCTTCCGTTTGACGGGGCCGAGTTTCTCCTCAGCCCACTCGGCTCCACGTTTTCCCCTCAGTTCCTCTTGAGGGGAGGAACTGAGGGGGAAAAACCTGAGCCTTTCCTTTTCCTCCTCCTCTCAACCGGCTCCTCCTCTCCCTCCTTCGTCCCAGGCCTTCCGTCCGTCCTCCTCACCGGAGCCGTATTTGACCTCATGCGAGTGCAGCCGGACGTTGTGGCGGGTGTTGAGCAGCTTCAGCACCGAGCCGCAAGTGACAGCGCCCGCCTCCGTGTCTTTCGGGCGGACAGGAGAACCGCACAGGAGAAGCAGAGGCAGAAGCGACAGCGAAGACCACCGGCGAGGGAAAGGCCGGAGCACGAAAGCGCCGGATCGCCCCATCGCGCCGCTTCCCCTCAGCCACTCGCCGCGACGGTGGCGGCAGAGGCGGCGGCCGCGACTAACTTTCGCCTCACAAAAAGCGTTTCCGCCACCGGCGCCCGGAGCGAGCCAATCAGCGGCTGCCAGCGCCGCCCACGCGCTCCGCGCCTGCCGGCCGGGCAACGAAGGAGAAGCTCATTGGCTCGCTGTTCAGGGCCGATAGGCCAATCGGGTGCCGCGGCGTGGCGTGACGCGCCCTCCCTGAGAAAAGGGGTGGAGCGGGCCAAAAGTAAGGGGCGGGAGAGGGAGGAGTCTTGGACGGAGGAAGGGGCGGGGCAAAAGCGGGAAAGGTGAGCGGAGGTTTGATATTTTGCCGGTTCGAGACCCACCTGCGTGTTAATTCAGCTTCGCGAGTTGAAATTTGCCAGTAAATTGCCCGTGCAACCTTAAAAGTGAGCCCATTTCTAGCAACCCTGGAAACGGTCTTTGAACTACAGCTTCCAGATGTCCTGGGTCAGCATGGCTTATGTCGCCTAGAGTGGTCGCAATTGACCAGATAGGCGGGGTATAAATAAATAAATAAATAAATAAATAAATAGATAGATAGATAGATAGATAGATACATAGATAGATAAATAAATAAATAAATAAATAAATAAATAAATAAATAAATAAATAAATAAATGTATGTCGATGCTGGCTGGGAGTTGTCATCCCCAAAATAATCGTTCCTAAAGGCTGAGATTTCCTAACGCCGAAATAATGATTTATTTGTTTCTAGGATGCCATAGAACTCTGTTGTTCTTGGGGGGAAAAGACTCCTTTGTAAGAAAAGCTTTTTCTCCCCCTTGCTTGCAAAAAGTCTTCTCCTTGCAATAATGACAATTTAAAACCATTCACATCAGGCAATCCTGAATACAGGGCATCTTGTCTCCTTTTTCTTTTAAAGGGCCAACAGATCTAAAAATCAGTGTGTGGAATAAAATCGCTAGTTCATAAACGTTAGTGAAAGGTGTTTAAATCAACTAACTAAAAGGTCTTATAGTTAATTAAAAAAAAAAAGAATACAGACCTCTACACACTTATCTGGCCCTAACTTCCTAAAAATGATCAAGATTCGTTGTTGCTGTTGTGGTGTACCATTAAATTGCCTCCAATTTATAGCTAATTTAGGAATGAGTGACCTCCAAAATATGCAGATCACAGTATATTCTTATTGTTTTGCACCCCCCCCAACAGACCAAAGGCAATAAAGCATTTTTTTAAATGTTCAAGCCCATGCAGATAAGTTCCTCTGAGCATGTTCAGAGTGTGTTTTCCAAAGGCAATGAGAGGGTAATGTAATCAGTGGTAAGCCTGCTAGGGTCCGTATAGGGCAGGCTAGCTTTTCCTACTCCCCAGTTAAGTGCAATCCGGTTTCCTAAGTGAAAAGACTGTCAATGAACCAGGCATCAACTGAACAGAACAAGAAAAGAGGAGAGAAAGGAAGCTATCTAGTACCATCTGACACTTCACACAATGCATTTGTGTCTCACGAGAAAAGGCTGCGCCTTCCTGTTAGGAATAACAATGGCTCACGCTGTTTCTCCCTGCAATGGGGCAAAACAGATGTCTTGGGCTGCCAGCTTCGGGCGTAGCCAATCAATCATAATGGAGCTTTAGCTGGCATCTGTTTGCCTTTCTGGGAGGTCACATTCCCTCCCCCCCCCAAGGACTTCCAGTAGAGTTTTCATCATGCTTCCTACAAAACTTCTAAAATTCTCGACAAAGCCACCACTCAGAACTCAGACAAGAACTCGGTTTGTGCCAGACCACTACTGGAGTTTGCCTTGTATCTGAAGAGCCTTTAGATAAGCCACAAACGATGCTAGTATCCAAATCTATATATATATATTTAATTGTTAATTGTATCTGTTTAATTGGAGATTTTGGGGAACACAGTCTTGCTCCCGTTCCCACCCAAGCTAACCCGGCGAGACAATGAGGATTTCCTCGAAAGGTCTTCAGAGGGCTGGCCTGCGGGTTCCACCTCTGGCAGAAAAGTCCGAGACCCTCGGTTGCTGTCGTTGGGGGCACTTGCTTTCCGAGAAGACAGTGACTTTTTGAGGGACAAGACGGGCGAGGAGGCTTCCGTCTCCACGGGCGCACCAGGGACTGTGGACGGGCTCCCTTCAGACGCAACGGATCTCTGAGGGCTATTAAGGACAGTGGAGGTCAGAGACTCCTTGACATTGGCCTGAGATGGTTGGGTCGGAGAGACCTCGCCTTCTTCTTCGATAGACATTTCATCCGTTTCCCCTTCTTCTGGAAACTGTGGAGGAACTATCTCAAAGATCTCGGGCAGTTGGCTGTCGTTTACCTCGGCTGTGGACACCCCTCCGGTCTTGCTGGACTCAACGTCTTGGTCAACGGGCGCCTTGATCACCACGACTTTGCCTTTGGGTTTCAAAAAAGCACTTTTCTTCTCCTCCGATTTCCTCATCATGCCTTTGGCTTTCTGTTTCTTATCCTTGGCTTTCTTCTTGTCCCCTGCTTTGAGTTTCGGGGGCTTGGGTTTCCGCGGACGAACCGCATAGATCTCGTCGTAGACTTTCGACCAGTCGATTTGAGAGGACAGCCGTATCCCGCTGCCTCGGACCTTCTTGTAGCCAAACATGATCTCCAGGAGTACCTTTGTCACAGGGACCGATATGAACCCCAGCTTCTCGGAGAGAAGGGTTTCATAATTGTACTTGTACAAGATAAGCTTGGCTGCGTTCTCAATCAGGAAGTCAATGATGGATTGCTTCGGGAGAGGCCGAGCCTGCAGGCGAGCCCGCTTGATGTCTTTGGGGGTAATGATATGCTTTGTCAGCATAGTCTGCGAGTAACAGAAAGAGAGGAAAATAGGCTTAGAAAAAGCTGTGGTGCAGTGGATACAATGACACCCTAAATCTCATATTTTCCCCCTGCACAGTCCACCTTGTATGGGTACATGGCTGATGACTAACATAGGTTGAAAGCTAGCAGTTTTTTTAAAAAGTGGTCTAATAAACGTGTCACCTGTTCTTGCTTTATTTGTTTTGTTTTCTTCTGATCATAAACCACCGGAGACCTGAGTTCAAATCACTTCTCATCCATGGAAACTCACTTCAGGGGTAGGAACGGGAAAAGGACTCCTCAAAATATCTCACTATTAGGGTGGATTTGACTTAAATTCTTTAAAAATATATATTTTTATGATGATTTAAATTTTTTTTAAAAAAATCAATGGTATTATTTAAAATTTAAATAATACCATTGATTTTTTAAAATCGTGACTTAAATCACTTTGATTTTTTAAAAAACTCCCCATTTTGATCCACCCTGCTCCCTATTAGGGTTACCATGAATTAGATGTGACTTTGATCATACATCTCTCTCTCTCTCTCTCTCTCTCTCTCTCTCTCTAACACACACACACTTTCCCAGTAACATTTCAAAGGACACCTGCTTTGTACATTACTCGAGAAGCAAACTTGTCAGTTTCCATGGCACCCTTATAATGTCTGAAGGCCCAAGACATTTTGCTGCCCGAGGTGAAATGGAGTGGGTGATCACTGGTAATAATAGGACAGGTATCTCTGTCTGGGCACACACTATCCAGATGCTGAAGGTAATGGAGCCTTCCTGACCACTGCAAATCCCCTTTACATTCTTTGGGGTAAGCATGTGGTCACTAAATCTGGTCCAGAATCCTAGTGGTGTTCATATACAGTTGGCATAACTTGCTGCGGCTACTGGCAGCTTATTGACAAGGCGTTGGGGGTGCAACCGGGGAGAAAGAAGGCCTAGAGATGAAACAAGCAAAGAAAGAAACAGGCCTCGGTCATGGGCCTGTTCGGGAAGCTGGCTGTGCAACTAGGACAGCCCGGCGCCTTGTCGGTTCACAACAGTTAGCCGCGCCAACAATTAGCAAATTCTTACCCTAACACCAGTAGCAATCTGGCTGCAAAGTTTTACAGAACTGTTGCCTTAATTTTACAGAGGGGTACTCAAATCCTGAGGGATGTGGTGGCGCTGTGGGCTAAACCGCAGAAGCCTGTGCTGCAAGGTCAGAAGACCAAGCAGTCGTAAGATCGAATCCACGCGACGGAGTGAGCTCCCATTGCTTGTCCCAGCTCCCGCCAACCTAGTGGTTCGAAAGCATGCAAATGCAAGTAGATCAATAGGGACCACCTCGGTGGGAAGGTAACAGCGTTCCGTGTCTAAGTCGCACTGGCCATGTGACCACGGATGATTGTCTTCGGACAAAACGCTGGCTCTACGGCTTGGAAACGGGGATGAGCACCACCCCCTAGAGTCGAACACGACTGGACAAAAATTGTCAAGGGCAACCTTTACCTTTACCTTTACTCAAATCCTGAGATCCGTTTCCTCCAAAGCTTCTGAAGGGATACAGATGACAAGCGTTTCTGAGTTTGTGCAGTGTCAGCTTCTGCCTCTCCGCATCCCTTCAGGTAGCTCTTGGGGTGAAATCCTCCAAGTGGTCCTCCCGCCCCCCCCCCGGCTGCAGCCCCAGGACTCCCCCCTCCCTCCTTCCCTGTCTCTGTCCTAAGAAGTTATTTTCCTTTAGAGAACCCCCATACCTGTTTGGGTGTCTCAGCTTCCGCTTGGGCCGAGTCTGCTTTCTTTGGTTTGGATTTAGGAAGCGGGGGTGGAGTGTATTTCGGTTTGGGTGGGGGTTCCTCAGGGGCAGCCCTCGGTTTCGTTTTAGGGAGCGGAGGGGGTACGTATTTGGGCTTGCGCTGAGATTCTTCGGCCATAGATTTCTTCCTGGATTTGCCCGGGGGTGGTGGCGTGTATTTCCCTTTGCTTTTCTCATCTCCAGCTGGAGATTCCCCCTTGCCTTTCTTTTTCTTCTTTCCTTTCTTCTTTTTCTTCTTCTTCTTCTTCTTTCCTGACGACTTGCTGCCTCCCGATTTGGAATCGTCCTCTTCCGACGTTTCTTCCCCGCTTCCGGAACTTTCCTCTCCTTCCTCTCCTTCTCCTTCCTCTCCTTCCTCCTCTTCTTCCTCCTCCTCTCCTTCTTCTTCACTGCCTGCCGTAGAAGATCCCCACAGCATCGCCCCGTGGCCTTCCGCGTCAAAGAGGTCCAGTAAAGGAACGCCGTCCGCCCCTCTCATTTCCAGGACTTGGAGAACCGCTTGGTTTATAATATCCTGAAGGGCCGCTAAGATTTTGTTCTCTTCCAAGAAATCCAGAGCATCGAACGGCTCACGGCCTGGATAATATAAGGGGATGCTGCTTGGCGTCGGCCGTTTCAAAACGCTGGTGATTTCCTTTTGGAGAGATTCCACCGAAAATGACGTCGGCGGGACCTTTTTCCTAAATTTTGCAAAATAATCTTTCTTGGGGAGCTGCAGCTGTTCAAAAGACTCCGCCAGTTTGGCCCAAATATGGAAATGTTCCTGCCGGAAGAAGTAACTGTCCCCCGATCGTTCGGAAAACGTCTACAATGAGCAGCCCGGAAAGAAATAGAGGAAAGAACGTTAGAACAGGATTGTGATAAATAATAAAGGGTGTATAGAAGGATGTGGGGAACAGGGGTGATTTTGTTTGACCCAGACATGGGTGATTAAATAGAATGTAAGGATTTGTATTATTCAGGGCCCGATCCTTAATTCATCCCTTTCAATATGGTCTACTCTGGGGTGGGTTCCCTGTGGGCCCTTCCGTGGGCTATCGTTGTGGGAGATGATGGGAGTTGCAGTCAAACAAACTGGGAAGGCTTTGATTTTTCCACCTGAGTCAACGGAGGTGGGCAGTTTGTCTCCGGAAAGTCAAGCATGGGTCTTACCTGGAATGCCACACCTAGAGAGAGGAAGCATTTCACCTGCATGCAAAGATTCTCTCCCACCGAGCTGTGTTGGATGTAGCTAATCGGGGCAGGTCTTGTTTGGGACTCTTACCCAGGACCTTTTGCACTTCAAGAATCAGAACCCCTTGACTAATGAGAAAGAGGATCAACAAAACAGACAATCCAGTCTGAATCTCGGGGTGATTTCCACTTATCCTTGAATCATCTTTTCTCCTTTCCTTTGTTATCACATTAGGTCGCTATCTGGATAGGGGATAACTCAGGAGAAGGCGGCATGGCTGTAGAAACAATACAAATACAGGAACCGGTGATACCTGGAAGAACGGCTGATGTTGGGGCCACGCCAGCATCTTAGATGGAAATGGGTGCAGTCTGTGAAAAGCATATGGAAGGGGAAGGAGGGGGGGGTTTAAGGTGTTTCTATGATCAAGCCACCTTTTTCCTGATTTTTCCTGTAAAATGTCATAAAATGGCTAATCGGGGCATCGTCTGAAGGCCAACATAAGTTCTTGAACATCATGGACTCTTAACACCAAACGAGCCGTCCTGCATGCTAAAGGAAGCACCCACCAGGTAAAACTATTGATTTGGCTTTAATTTGGCTTAAACGGACTATTCCTGGTGGTTTAACTAAATTTGCAATCCTGACTCTGTTAGAAGGAGACCAGGCTTCTGGCCGTTCTTTCCTCCCCTAGCTAAAAAGAAATTCTTTGAATTTAAAAAAGGTGGAAAGGGGAGAATGAGGGGAGCTCAGACTTCATGATTGTCCTCGAGAGGGATTATGCATTCCAAAGTATTGGCTGAGGAGAGGCTTGAAACCAGCCCCTTCCCCCTCCATATAGGCCCTTTACAGACTGCAGCCATTTCCAACTAAGAAGCTGGCATGTCCTCTATATCATCAGCCATGTGGCTTTGGAACATTCATAACAGCACATAATTTTGGAGTGACCAACAATATCTGGATGCACAGCCTTGAAGAAGATGCTTTATCATCGGAAGCTCGCTGTGTGTTTGTTTTATATTTTTAATGCTTGATTAAAAGTATCACCCTTTCCTGCTTTTGTAGTGAATAAGGGATAGATACAAAAGAAAAGTGGAGGCAGGTACAGCATAGTATGAGATAACAACCTTTCATAACCAAGAAAAGCCATAATACTGTAATTGCTATGGCGCTCAATGCACACAGACAGATACACAGACACTTTCCCCCTTTATATGCCTATTTATCTGTATAATGGGAAAAGAAGGAAAGTTGTCTTCACAGAGGAAAAAACTGGGGCCTTTAGGCAGATGTGGGCAGCGCTCATCATTCATTGCTACATGGTGAATGCTCTACACACAGGCTTTCACAGTCATTTGGGTATTTTTTCATATAACATTAGTGACGGCACAGGTGCTGTCCACTAGGTTCCTGCAATCTATGATCACAGCACAGGTGATACGACAAACTGCTAGGTCATGGCTAGCTTAAGGAAAATCAGGTTTGTCCAGAACTGAAATGTTGTGGTTTGAATCCCTGGAGATGCTTAGACATTACACAAAGCAGGGGCTTGTGTGCACCAACACCTCTGAACTGGATGCCAAACTAAGGAAGGCCTTTACTGTGTCATTCATTCATCAGTTCTCTGGTAAGGTTCAAGGTTTCATAGCTGCAGCCACAATCGCAACAAGGAGATACGAAAGCTATAACACAAAGAGAACCTGCAAATCTCATCCAGAAAACACATGGGCAGTGGAAAACAGCATCTAGGCTACCCGATCCATGGAGAAATACAAGACCGAGTTGTGCATAGACCACAATGTCGTCCTTTTTCTCATACCCAGTGTCAAATGTGGGTAACATCTTTCAGCCAAAGTGCTAAATTTGATTTCCCAGGGGCTGCACGGCAATGGTGAGTGTCTGTGTGTTGTGTCCTATTTTTGGATTACAGCTCTTACTGGCCGTAACTCAGTCTTAAAGAGATGCCGGGCTGGCTTTTTAGAAGGGGTGGTGGGTGGGTGGGGTGAGGAAACAATCAAAAGCTGGAGAGCCACCAAATGGCAGTATTTTTGAGAAGGCTCTGTGCAGTGGTTGGGACAATCTTGTAGGGCAAGATTTGCCCCCCCAAGAAGGTCAGAGGTGACCCTCAGCCCTACATTATTAGATATAGAAATTATCTCCTACTTCTGTTTGCACTATAATAATAATAATGGTGTGCTATCAAGTCAATTCTGACAGATGGTGAACCTTTTGAGAGTTTTCCAGGAAGAGAATACAGTGGTGCCTCACTTATCGACGTTAATTTGTTCCAGCGAAATCGCTGTAGAGCGAAAATGTCGTAAAGCGAAATTAAAAAGCCAATTGAAACGCACTGAAAACCATTCAATGCGTTCCAATGGGCTGAAAAACTCACCGTCCAGTGAAGATCCTCCATAGGGGTGGCCATTTTCGGTGCCTGTAGAGCGAGGAATCCATCCAAAAACACAGCGGGGAGCCATTTTGAGCACCCAGCGGCCATTTTGAAAACCCGCCAATCAGCTGTTTTGATCGTCGTAATGCGAAGAATCGGTTCCTGAAGCAGGGAACCAATCTTCGCAAAGCGAAAAAAAAACCATTTAAAACTTTGTTTTGCTATCACAACTGCGATTGCAAAAACATTGTCGTGAAGCAGTTTCATTGTTATACGGGGTAATCGTTAAGCGGGGCACGACTGTACTCAGAAGTGGCTTACCCTTCCATTCCTCTAGGGGGCACCCTGGGACTACACAGCTTGCCCAAGGCTACACAGGGTGGCTATATTCCGGCTTTGCAACCTCATGACTTAGCCACTAAGCTATCCAGCCCGCTCTTAACTGTGTGCCGTCATGTCCATTCTGACCTATGACGACCCTTCCCAGGGTTTCCTACATAGAGAATGCTCAAAAGTGGTTCAACCTTCCCTTCTTCTGGGGGGGGGATGTCCTGGAGATGGTGCCCGCTGGCCCCAAGGCCCCACAGGCTGGCTCGACTCGCCGGAGCCACAGTGGGGGACTCGAACTCCCAACCTCGGGCTCCACAGCCAGACACTTAACTCACTGAGCTATCCAGCCCGCTGCTCTAGCATGCCATTTTTGTAGCTGATCCCTCCACCACAGATCTCGGTGTGGAAAGTGTATTTTCTCCCGTGGATCGCATAGGCTGTGTGAGAGCACAAGCCTTCGAAAGAGGTCCAGACCTTACCTCTGCATGGAATCCGCCGGACAGGCTGTCTCTGGTCTTCTTCCCCAGCTTGGGAAGCCTGGAGGCATATTTCTCCAAGAGGCACTTTCTGCCCTCCGGTTTGGGCTGCTCTCTGAGCCTGACCCGGTGCTCCCAGTCCTCTTCAGAGCTGGAGGTGGTGGAGGCGGTGGTGGTGGTGTAATATTCAGACCGGGAACGGGTCGAGCTGTAGGAAATGGACCACGACTCGCTGCCGGCGCTCGAGGGAGCGTCGTCGGGGATGTCGAAGACCCGTTCCCCGTCTTCCGTCGTCATGCCTCGGAGCTTCCGGACCGCATCCTCCACGATGCCTTGAAGGCTTTCGAGGACATCCTCGTCCGCTAAGAAATCCACAAACTCCGAAAACTCATTTGCCAGATGGCTGCTCCCCCTGGGCTGGCCGGCGGCTGTCCTGTGGTGTTTCCGTTTCCCTCGGTTCGCCGAGGGGTCGGGGGGTGAAGTGGAACTGGAGGCCGCGGCGTCTGGATGTCGAAGCTGGCAGCGCGAAGGGGGTCTCGGTGTAGGTCTCCAGTCGTAAGAGCCTCTTCTCTGGCTGGCGTTGAGGTGTCCCATCTGCAAAATCAAGTGGGGTGGGTGGGTGGGGGGTTTGCCTCAGCGGCCACCTCATGGCACCTGGGCCATGAGGTCACGGCCCTTTCCACAGGGACCTTCGACAAGTGCCGCCGTTTAAATCCATCTCCATTCACAAACAAGGAGCGGGACTTTTGTAAAGCTTATGGCTCTTCATGTCATTGCTTAGCATACCTACTTGGGAAAACTTGGGAGTCATAGTCCAAAACCAACCAACCCCCCCCCAAAAAAAACACACAACAAAAACCCAATGTGAACCCTTCTGTTAAAAATACAAGAATTAAACATGCGATAGCTGGACAAGAACCTAGGAAAGCCATAATTCTAGGGTTGACATCTGCCCGTTCTTGTTGGACTTCCAATGTCCAAAATTCCCTCCCTCGGCCTTGGCAGTCTTACCTAGTGGCCATGGGCCTGGCTATTGGGTTAACATTTCCCTATTGCCCCTATGCCCACATCTGTCCGGAGGCATGGTGGGAAATTAAAAATCGCCCATGGGCACAGCTGCCCAGCATGGTCTGGAAAGAACTCTTTATTTAAAACAGTGGGCCCAGAAGCGGCATCAAGCACGGATCCTTCCAAGCCCAAAAGATCCTGCCAATTGCCCATGTAAACTGGATCCAGACTCAAGGCCTGGCCTGGCCTCAGGCATCTATTCGGATTACAGTGGAGGACTTCATGTACTGAATAATATGATTTTCTCAAGGCTGGTCGTTTGGAAGAAGGGCCAAATTCCCTCCGGCACTCTCAGCTGCCACTACATACAGATGGCTACGGGCAACCACACTTTGGTCTCTTCCCTTGCCCCCCGCAATGTCTTTTTGTGGATCTCACCTGGGGTCCCCTGAAGCTCTCATCATCCGCCAGATAGCCAGAGTATCTGCGACGCTCCATGGTGCTGAACAGACAGCGCCTGGGGCCCCCCTCCTCCGCACGCCTTCTTTCGCTTCCTTCTGCACATACAGAAATAAGATTTTTTTGGGGGGGCACACATTCCAAAATTGAGATTAACAGGATGGGAGACACCCTACAAAATGCCATATATATAATTCCCTTCCGAGGAACCTAGATTCATCCTTTGGGGAGAAAAGATCTAACAATTAGTGGAAGTGATTGGTGTGAAATGTAAATAAATATTGAGGAAGGAAGGAAGGATGGCAGGAGGGCAGGAAGGAAGGAGATGATGATGGATAAGAGGGAGGAAGGAAGGAAGGAAGGAAGGAAGGAAGGAAGGAAGGAAGGAAGGAAGGAAGGAAGGAAGGAAGGAAGGAAGGAGCTGATGATGGATAAGAGGAAGGAAGGAAGGAAGGAAGGAAGGAAGGAAGGAAGGAAGGAAGGAAGGAAGGAAGGAAGGAAGGAAGGAAGGAAGGAAGGAAGGAGCTGATGATGGATAAGAGGAAGGAAGGAAGGAAGGAAGGAAGGAAGGAAGGAAGGAAGGAAGGAAGGAAGGAAGGAAGGAAGGAAGGAAGGAAGGAAGGAAGGAAGGAAGGAAGGAAGGAAGGAAGGAAGGAAGGAGCTGATGATGGATAAGAGGAAGCAGGAAGGCAGGAAGTCAGTCAGTCAGGAACGAAGATGTTCTTAGAAATCATAGGGCAAAAATGAAAAAAATGGGTAGGAGATATTCTCTATCTATATATTTATTTATATTTATATTTATATATTTTATAGATTTACTTTTAGTTGCAGCCACATTTTCATTAGGACTGAAAACCATGAAAACGGAGGCCACAAGGATTTACAGAAAATAGGACCCTCCATACAAAGGCAGCTAGGATGGGATCTGATGACCAAACATTCCCCTGTTTACACCAGTCTGGTTCCAAATTCCACAGAATAATAAGACCCTTTTGCTGAGGCTGGAAACTCGCAGCTCCAGCATCCCTGATCGATGGTCGGCCGACTTCATGTTTAGAAGTGGAGGTGATTCTTCTACCACCTTCTGAGGTAGACCATTCCATTGCTGAACAGCTGTCCTTGCCAGGAAGTTTTTCCTAATCTCTTCCTTGTAATTTGAATCCAATTACTCTCCGGAGCTTCAGAAAGCAAATATGTTTTCATTCTTCTGCATGTCAACCCATCAAAGAGTTAAAGACAGCTGTCATATCCCCTCTCAATCCTCATCAGCCTCGAGGCTGGATAGATCCAGTTCCTTCAACGATTCCCCATAAAACATGGTCTCCAAACCCTCTACCATTTTGATTCCCCTTCGCTGAATATGCCACAGTTTGTCAATATTGTTCTTAAACTGCGTTGCCCAGAACTGGACACAATACTTTGCGTGAAATCAAACAAAACAGAACAATGTGGCACCAGGACTTCCCTTGGTCTGGATGGATGGTATACTGTATTTGTGTTGATTCATCCTGGAATTGTGTTAGCCCTTCTTGCTGCTGCATCACACTCTTGACTCATTGTTAGTTTGTGGTCTGCTAAGACTCCCAGAGCCTTTCCATATATAACGCTGCGAAACCAGACGACACCCTTCCTATATTTGTGAACCTGATTTTTTTTCCTTTCCTTCATATTACCCCCTTGCCTTGAAACTCCAGATTACATTTCTTAAAAACAAAACTACTCAGTTATGTTCCTCAAGGGGGAAATCCCCAATCCTGAGGAGGCTGAACCTTCACAGTCCAGAGGCGTGATTCAGACACCTTACCTGATCAGGAAGCTTTTTAGAACCGAGGGTTTGGTCACCATCAGAAAAAGATTTGCCCCGAAAGCTTCAAGACCCACACAGAATTCACGCGGAAGCTTCTCCCACCTTTGTTAGGTAAGCAATTCTGTTTGATTCCCTCTTGCCATTCCGTCAGTTTCCACAGAACATTCTTTCCATAGATTGAAAGAAGGTCCTATGCAAATTAACGGAAGCGGAAAGAAGTTGGAAAGTTCTTTATGAAAATTAAGGTGATTTATCCAAGCCCTGCCTGCCCAACCCAAAATTAGTTAAATGCCATCGTAGTATACAATTTATAATTACTATATACTAAAAAGGGTTAAGTTTTAAGGCATGACAATCGTTATAGTTAAAATTTATAATTTAAAATTTACAGTTACAAAATATCCTTTGTTATAATTAGAATAGGAAGTAATTATTTTTGTTAGAGGAAGTGCGCCAATACTCCATATCCAGTGGTCTCATTTAAGGGGTAGTGGGGTCATTTTATCATTAATGTAAAACTGTTGTTAAAGGGAACCCCTTCTTGGTCTGTGCTGACATCCAGCGTTGAATTATGATTAGAATTTTGGGCATGAAACTCAGGGGTGTAGTTGGAGGGTGATTTATCTTGGACTTTCGACCACTTTTTGCACTGTCAGGATGGATCTAGGTAAAGGCAAAGGTTCCCCTTGACATTTTTAGTCCCGGCAAATCAAGGAAATCAACCCTGAGTGCTCACGGGAAGGACAGATCCTGAAGCTGAGGCTCCAGTACTTTGGCCATCTCATGAGAAGAGAAGACTCCTTGGAAAAGACCCTGATGCAGTGATATGGCTCTTCTTAAACAACAACAACAACAACAACAAATTCTTCTTCTTCTTCTTCTTCTTCTTCTTCTTCTTCTTCTTCTTCTTCTTCTTCTTCTTCTTCTTATTATTATTATTATTATTATTATTATTATTATTATTATTATTATTATTATTATTATTATTCCTCCTGGAGAGACAGGAGAGAGGGCCCAGGGGCATGGCAACAGAGAGGGAGAAAGGGGCTCAATCAGGCTGCTTTCCGACGTGCTGTATCGCTTCTTGCTGGTGCATCAACGCTAGTCTCGCCCCCATCCAAGCCGCCCCGCTTAGCGGGATCGAGCCCAGGCTGGGCGGTCTCCGCCTTGTCTAGTCCCCCCCCACTCGCTTTCCTCGGGCTCCGCGGCATCTGGTGCCCAATGCTGCCTTCTACAGGAAGAAAGGAGAACTGCAGCGTTGGGGGGGGGTCAAGAGGGAGAAGCGGCGGAGAGCTGGCGGTATCCGGGGCTGGTTGCCCAAGAGCCGAAAAAAGCGCGGGGTTCGGATCCGACCCGAGACCTGTATAGCCCAGAGACTTACGTTCCCAGTGTGATTCAGACCAGATGGGAAGCGCGCAGGCAAGACAAGGGGGCTCTCCCCCTAACTTGCTCTTACTTCTCTCCACCCTTCCAGGTCTGCACTTTGACGATGATGATGATCATCATCATCCATTTCTCTTCTCTCTCTCTCTTTGGGTTTTTGTTTTTTGTTTTTTTTGCAAAGTATATAATTTCTTTTTGTGAATGGGTACCAAAAAAAAAAAAGGCATTTTCGGATCCCAGCTCCCAGGCTACCCATCCTATGGTAACGTGTTCCCCTCCCCGCAAAAAGTAACGTTTCCAAGTTATTCTGAATCGAATGAGCTCCACCTCGAATCCCCTTTCATTCTCCGCCCGTCCATTAAATACACACAGGTGTACACACACACACACACACACACGCACGCACGCACGCACGAACACACACCGAGCGCAAGCCCCGCAACCTCCCGACCGTGCCTCTTGGCGCCATCGGGGGGCGCCCGCGTCCTACCTCCGCGCAGCCCATTCTCTCCCCCCCTCCCTCGCCGCCGCTTCTTCCCAGGATGCCGCGCAGTGATGGATGCCTGACTTCTGGCCGCGGGTGATGGATGCGGGGCCATCCCGCTGCGCCAACTCGGCTGCCGCGGCCGCAATGGTTTCGCGATGGGTGAGTGCAATCGGAAATCATCCCCCCGGGGAGGGAGGGGGAAGAAGGGGGGGTCTTTTCGCCCAGCTGGGATCGTTTCCACCCAGGCAGGCGATCCCTTTGGGTGGAGGAGGGGGGTCTCCTGCGCGGATCCTGTCTGGGTTGGGAGGGAGGGGAGAAAAACACGCACAGCGGGGCTGGACGAGGTTGTTGCGTCCACACGGACGCCGTTGCTGCTGGATCTGGGCCTTCCTTCTGGAAGGAAAGCGGCATAGGATCGCACTTCCCCCCCCCTCCGGGGGCCCTCCTGCCCAGGCACCCGGATCTGATGGTGTCAGCCCGCTCCAAAAAGGCTTGCTCTCGAGGAAACCCGCCTAGGAAGGCGCCAGGTGAAGCGGTCCTCCTTGGCGTCCTCCTCCCGCTTGGCTTGGCTTGGAAGGTACCAAGGATGGTGTCCGCGCGCAGGTTCAGGTGGGCAAGAAAGGGTCAGATCCAGAGAGATCTTGATATTGCAATCAACAGATCAGATAAAACCCAGAGCATTATTTCAACAGAACTAGATTGCACCCCCTTTTTGGGGGAATTTTTTTTTTTGTAGCTCCCAGCATTTTCCAGCTACTGACCAGGCTGGCTGTGGAGTGTGGGATAGGGAGTCCAAACTACAACTCTCTCTCTCAAAAAAAAATTTTTTTGTAACCTCCAAATATATCTGATGTGGAGACAGGGGGGGAAGCATCCTGCTGGACAGGAATTGTTCTGGCTCGCTTGTGTGGAGGTCGGTTTCCAAAGGGGGACTGTGTTATCCTCCTATTCTGGAAGTCAGAAAGAGTGTCGTGGCGCCATGAAGACGGTCAGGTTTATTTACAGCACAAGCGTTCCTGAAATCTTGTAGAAACCATGCTTGCTGATTGCTGGATGGGAAGGATGCAGAGTCGTTTGGGGCCTCAGATCTGCCTTAGGAACCTCTAAGGGGGAAGAAACCCCAGTGTTGTTTATTTATTTAACTAATGTCCGACTCTATTCCCAGGGATTTAAGGTAGCTCACTGAAGAATGGACAAATGCAATAGAAAACAGAATATATTATACAATTAAATGGGCTATCTGTCAGAATCAAACCACATGTGATGGATCACACTAAAGCAGTGGTTGTCAACCTTGGGTCACCCAGATGTTCTCAGACTGCAATTCCCAGAAGCCTTCACCACCAGCTATGCTGGCTGGGATTTCTGGGATTTGTAGTCCAAGAACACCTGGGATACCCAAGGTTGGGAACCACTGCACTAAAGCATATATTAAAACAGTACTGTGTTGAAATACCTTGTATTATTACAACAGAGATAGCAAAATGTCTTGTTCAGCTCTAAGATTTCTTATAGCCTGTTATTATGTGTCATCAAGTCTCTGCTGACTGATGGAGGCCTTAGTAGGATTCAAAGAGTGTGAGTGTTCAAGGAGAGGTTTAGCCTTGCCACCCCACCAATGAGATTCCATTTCTGAGCGGGGATTCGAACCTGGTTGCGCTGAGCGCTTGTCCAGCATTCGGTTCCCTGACTGGCTTTCTTGGTGCCAGTGTGACAGTCAATGCTTTATTTAATGACTCATCCCGTATCACATTAACTAAGATAATACCTTGTTAAAAATACTTAATTACTTATCATCCTTCCGTCTCTTCATTTTCCAGTCTCTTGATATTAGAGTACGCAGAACCGCTTTTAATCATCATCATCATCATGTGCCGTCAAGTCAATTCTGACTGATTGTGATCCTTTTCAGGATTTTCCAGAGAGAGAATACAGTTGTGCCCCACTTAACGATTACCCTGCATTACGACGAATCCACTTAACGACGATGTTTTTGCGATCGCAATTGCGATCACAAAACAATTTTTAAATAAGGTTTTTTCACTCCGTGAAGATTGGTTCCCTGCTTTGGGAACTGATCCTTCGCATTATGACGATCAAAACAGCTGATCATCGGGTTTTCAAAATGGCTGCCGGGTGCTTAAAATGGCTCCCCGCTGTGCTTAGGGACGGATTCCTTGCTATACAGGCACCAAAAATGGCCGCCGTATGGAGGATCTTCGCTGGACAGTGAATTTTTAGCCCATTGGAACACACTGAACGGTTTTCAATGCGTTTCAATGGTTTTTTTAATTTCGCTTTACGACATTTTTGCTCTACAGCGATTTCGCTGGAACGAATTAACGTCATTAAGCGAGGCACCACTGTACTCAGAAGTGGGTTACCCTTCCCTTCCTCTAGGGGCACCCTGGAGCCCCAAGGCTACACAGGTTGGCTCTTCCCCCCAGGAGGCACAGTGGGGGAATCGAACTCCCAGCTTCTGGTTCCACAGCCACAGTTCTAAACCACTATCCAGCCCTCTTGAACAGCTTTTAAAGAGCTTTTTTTTTGGGGGGGGGGAAATAAGCAGTGTGTTGGCTTTGTGTTGTAGTGCATCTAAATGCTCTCCCAGATTAACTGATTTTGCAGGTTTGTTGGGAGGGTAAGAATGAGGAACAAGGGGCGCAGAAATACTCTCTTCTCTGCCTGTAGGTCTGTGGAGGGGAGAACTAGTCCCTCCATGATTATAGCTTGGAATCTGGAAAAGTTACTTTTTGGGACTCCCATCTCCCAGTGGCTGTGCTGACCCATGGTTAGGCTTCTGAAAAAAAAACTAACTTTTCCAAGCTGTCCTTCATATTTCTCGTTAATGCAACTACTTCCTTCAACTACCTGTCTGCCCGTCAAAATAGAAACGCCTCCTTGGCAAACCCAGATCTCCACCCCAGACAGCTGAGCTGTCGCGCTTTGCTGTTTTTTTTTTCCTATATAGACTTCCTTTTATTCTCTGAGCTAGTTATTCAACTCTTAAAACCGCCCTGGTCGGGCAGAACCGACCGCTCCTTCCTTTCTGCCTCATCACAACCAGATTCCTTGAAGGGCCGTGAGTAGCGCTCGTTTCTTCCGTAAATGAATGGCGAGGTGATGCTTCTTCCCCTGTGCTTTGAGCCCCTCTGCCTCCCCCTGTTTCAGATTCTTAAATTAAAAAAAGAAGAAGGAAGTAAAGACTAAACTGACAGCTTTGCAAATCAGATTAAAAAGAGGGGACAGAAAAATCTCTTGTAGGAGGTTGGTTAGGAAGGAGAGAATTTTTTGCCTCTTTTTAATAAGAATTTTCTACACTGCACCAATTCCTTCGTGGGTAGAAAGGGAGACACCTTGAAAGCTACTTGAAAGTTAAAGAGTTTTTCAACCATTAGAAATGGGTGTCACTTGAAAGTAAAAGAGGTTTTAAACAGTCAGAGACTCGAGAAAGTTAAGTTGACAGATTGGTCCATACAAACCTGGCATTTTTCAGTACTTCGTTGAAGGCCTGAAGTTTTAGGTTTGAGTTTGAATCCTTAGGCATTCAGCAATGTTACTGCTTGGTTTAGGTCTGCTGGCTATTTTCTCGTAAGATACTCCCGAACGTCAACATATATGTTGCAGACGGGTGCAGCGTGAATTTTCTTCTCTAATTGACCCAGTGCAAAAATGGGTGGATGTTTTGTTTCCTTTCATTTTTCACGAATTTCCTAAAAGACAGAAGTCACATATGAGCAACACAAAGACCCTGAGGGTCAGGTTCAATGGTCAAGGAGATTGGGAGCTGGCGTTTAGCAACAACGAGAGGGCCAACCTCCCCCCACTCTGCTCTAGTTGCTAGACCAATGGGGTGTCTATAGTTGGGATCTCCAGGTGCTCTTGTACTACAACTCTTGAGAAATCCTGGACAGCACACCTAGTGGTGAAGGCTTCCGGGAGTTTTCGGCCAGGAACATCTGGGGACCGAAGGTTGGGAACCACTGCTACAGAAGTCGTGGTGAGAGGGAATCTATGGCTTCCAGATGTTGGACTATAAATTCCATCAGCCCCAGTCAGGGCCACTTCTTCCCCAGCCCCAGTATATAATACAGTGGTGCCTCACTACACAGTTACCCCGCATGACAGTTTTTTCACTAGACATTGACTTTTTGCAATCGCTATAGCGATTCGCAAAACAGTGATTCCTATGGGGGAATTTCGCTGGACACAGGTGTTTTCGAGACCTAAGCTTTGCAAGACAGCTATTTAAACAGCTGATCGGCGGTTCGCAAAGCGTCTTTCCTATGGCTGATCTTTGCTAGACAACGACGATTCTTCCCCATTGGAATGCATTAAACAGGTTTCAATGCATTCCAACGGGGAAAAGCATTTCGCTAGACAATGATTTCGTTAAACAGTAATTTCAGTGGAACGGATTATCATCGTCTAACGAGGCACCACTGTATGCACTAAAGTTCACTTACAGTGCATATGTGACCACAAAACTAGTTTCCACTGGTGCACAAACCCCCCATTCTTTTTTTAAACCATGCTGTAATCATGCCTATGTTAGTTTTAAAGGTGGTGCAGAATTCATGACTGCAAAAACCCAATAACAAGGGCCTTAACGTCTTGCCCAGTTGGAGGAAGTCTCAGAAACGATTTACTGTATCTCTAATCTCAGTGGTGATAAGGAACGCCGTGGTGGGGTAATCCTGTTAAGTAACATTGCATGTGGCCGCACCTTTCTTCCATAAAGCCAACTCTACTTTGAACTCCTGCACACATACGTGGAGGGGATGGCGAGGCCAAAAGCCTAGGTAAGACTAGCTAGGAGGCGTTGAAAAACCAGTTTCCAGGATCTTTTCCATGTTGCTGATCTTTCCTTAGCAACGGCTGAGCTAAGGTGATTCATGGCTTTGACTCCCATCCTATCTGGTCTTGTCATATCCTGTAACTCTCTCTCTCAACACGGGGACTCTGGCAGACGTGTCAAGGGCTTTTAATCTTCCCTTTCTGAATTTTGCTCACAGGGCTGATACCTAAGGATGCCCAAAGCCACAGTGAAGCTCATAGTAACAGGAGATGACTTTGGCTACTGCCCAAGAAGAAATCAAGGCATCGTGGAGTGTTTTCTCGCTGGCGCTGTATCGAATGTTTCTCTTCTGGTCAACGGGAGTGCGGTGTCCGATGCGGTTCAGCTGGCAAAGAGGTGAGAAGGCCGTCTCTCTTTGGTATTTTTCCACTCGGGCGTCCCAGCCAGCCAATCAAATCAAGGATTTCCAGAATTGGGGAAGACTTCGGTGGTAACGTGGATGCCAAACAAGCAAGAGGCTGGGGCAACTTCCCGGTGAGGAAAAGCTGCAGGAGAAAGCAGTGCTTTGCAGGCCGGGTTCTGAAGTCCGAAGAGGTCACAATGCCACAGAACAAGGCTCATGCAAAATGGGCCGTGAAAGGTCTAATTCTTATCCATGTGGACATTTTTACCACTGGGCATGTGAAACAGAACTCAAATAAATCTTTAAGCTGTGCTGCAACAGTATTTAGGCATGCAAAGCACTGCTCAGGGCGGTATAAGCCCTGCTCTGTGAGCTGCAAAGCAAAGCTGTGTTTCATGCAACAGCTTCCAGACTTTTAAACATCCCCTCTTTGTGCCCTATCAGAGGTAACAGAAGATGCTTGCAAGCTCAGTGAGAATTATCAGGAGCTATATCTGGCAAGACATTTTTCATTTTCTGGGGCCTTTTATTTCAAGACAAATGGTACAAGCAAAATGGCCACGGCTACAGGGACGTGGTGGCGCTGTGGGCTAAACCGCAGAAGCCTCTGTGCTGCAGGGTCAGAAGACCAGCAGTCATAAGATCGAATCCACGCGACGGAGTGAGCGCCCGTTGCTTGTCCCAGCTCCTGCCAACCTAGCAGTTCGAAAGCATGTAAATGCGAGTAGATAAATAGGTACCATTTTGGTGGGATGGTAAAACGGCGTTCCCTAGTCACGCTGGCCACGTGACCACGGAAACTGTCTTCGGGCAAGCGCTGGCTCTACGGCTTGAAAAAATGGGATGAGCAACCGCCCTCTATAGTCGGACACGACTGGACTAAAAAAAAATGTCAAGGGGAATCTTTACCTTTCAGTTTCCCCAGTACCAGCCTAGCGTCATCCGTGGGAGAATGAGCTTTTTCTAAGAATTGTTTTAAACACAGGAAGTTTTCCAGGGCTCAGTTTTTTTTCCTTGTGACTCCGCAACACACAACATTGATCAGTAAAGATGTCCCAGTGATGTAGTGTAGGTTGTGTTACTGCAGCTGTTGAACCAGGAGGCAGCCCGGAAGCCGGGGCTGATGCAATTGCGGAGCTTCTGTGAGTCAGAGATGGAGCTGAACGAGGGGGGATGAGTCATGCAGAGCTAAGATACCACAACCAATGGAATTCAGCCATTAAACAACAGAACAAAACTGCACTCCCTTTTGTGTTAAAGTAAGATCTCATACTGTGAAATCCTTATGCAGTGGTGCCTCGCTAGACGATGATAATCCATTCCACTGAAATCGCTGTCTAGCGAAATGCAAATTGTTGTCTAGCAAAAAACGGTTTACGAAGCAGGGACCAAACATTGTCCAGCAAAATTCCCCCGTAGGAATCACTGTTTTGCGAATCGCTATAGCGATCGCAAAAAGTCAATGTCTAGCGAAAAAACTGTCATGCGGGGTAACTGTCTAGCGAGGCATCACTGTAGTTGGTAAGCATGGGAGACAGGGCCTTCTCAGTGGTGGCCTGATTCCTATAGTATAAAGATAAGATCGCTAGCTTCCTCTGTAACCATTTTCGAACACCCTTTTTCCCCCCCTCTGGCTTTTTAAACTGGAAAAGACATGGCCGTGCAGACTGGGATTTTGCCAGGTTCCCCCAGCTGCTGTTAGAGATTTGAAACCTTTGCTTCGTTTGAACTGGGTTACTCTAAAATAGTTTACATTTAAAGCATTACAATCATTTGAAACAGAATTTCACTGCTTGGCATGGTAGGGTGCCTTGGGAAAATCAGGTCACCTCGAACGAGGGCAGAGCCATGCCCATTCAAAAACAAAAAATTATAGAGTAATACATGTTGCTTTTTGAAAAAGCAGTGGGTAAAATTGGCACCATTTGTGCGTCTGTTTACTGATGCAGCAAAATACACTTTAAATTCAGAGCGTTGGCTTTGCTCACTCTGGAATGCTTAGGTTTTGCTTTTGTAAACAGAGCAACCACCTGGCCCAGTTTCTAATTACATACGTGCCTGGCAGAATTGGGAAAGGGGGACGGGGCATGTGACTTGGTTCTGAGATGACATTTTAAAATCCAGGTCAGAACATTTATACCGACAGCTGGGGCGTTGAAACAGGCAGATCTTGGAAAGTTTTCTTTACCTGTTTACGACACCTCCGAGAATCTTCAGCCAGCATGGTTTATGGGAGATACAGTGGTGCCTCGCTTGACGATGTTAATTCGTTCCAGCGAAATCGCTGTAGAGCGGAAACATCGTCAAACGAAACGAAAAAAAAACCCATTGAAACGCATTGAAAACCATTCAATGCGTTCCAAAGGGCTGAATACCTGCTCGTCCAGTGAAGATCCTCCATACGGCGGCCATTTTTGGTGCCTGTAAAGCGAGGAATCCAGCCTAGAAAACAGTGGGGGGCCATTTGCTTCAGCCGGTGGCCATTTTGAAACCCGACGAAGCAGAGAACCGATCATTGTTAAACGAAAAAACTCCATTTAAAACATCGTTTTGCGATCGCAAAAACCTAATTGTATAGCAATTTCCTCGTTAAGCGAGGCAATCGTTAAGTGAGGCACGACTGTACTATATTCCCAAGTAGGGGTGGAGTTATGGGTTTCTTGAACGACAAATCCAGTCATTCCCCATTCTGGGAGTTTCACCTGACTTACAGATACCTAAATGTGGCCCACCTGGGAAAAAGTCCTAAATTAAGACTTGGAGGTGTAGGTAGGCCTAACACCACCTAGCTTTTTGTAACGAAGGAAAGTTTTCAGCTAGCGCTGGGGCAGGAACAGAGAGCTTGGGGGGGGAACTCGGCTTAGCTCAGCCTCCAACCCGTCTAGATTAGGTGACTGGAGCGCACTGGGGAATCTCAGAAGATCAGACGATGCTTTATAGATGACAGCAAAGCTTTTCGACTGGGCGGGTCATGAGAAGCGGTGGATTGTTCTGAAAGAAATGGCTGTGCCTCAGCCATTGATGGTCCTGATGCGGGGACTTGTACTGTGGACTAGAAAGTATCATTAGAACAGAAGATGGAGAGACAGAATGGTTTCCAGCAGGCAAAGAGGTCAGACAAAAGTGCATTTTATCCACTTGTCTGTTCAATCTGTACAGAGAGCATATCATAAGGAGTCCGAGTGATCTTTTTTCAGGATTCTGATTGCTCCGTTTCATTCATTGTTTATCATTTCTCCCGCCCCCAGACTGTTCAGGTTCCCCCATGGGTTGGCTTTGGATTTCTGTCCTCCTTCCCCTCACACCCACCCGCCACACAAACAAACTCGGGTTTTTTTCTCTAAATAATGACTTGCTTGTGATACTTTTCTGTCAGTGGTTAGTATTTTTTTTTGGCTTGGAGGAAGCATGCCGAGTCCATTGACTACCACATCTGTCTGTTCTTACACCACAAGATAAGAATTTGTCAGCCTGAGGGCCCAGTTCAACACCATAGACCTGCTCAGGGATGCAGCCGAAAGGAAAAAGAAAGAAAGAGTGCGAAAACACAGGCGTACTTTTACCTTGAAAGTTCTTGCGCCAACGGCAGTGTCTTGGGAGAGCCATTTAATCCTTTCAGAATGAAAAAGAAGCCCTGTGCAAGTGTTCGGATGCGACTAGACCCTTGTTATTGTGAGGAAGAGGGGCCAGATTTCGTTCTAGGGCTTCACTCTTGCGGGGCGGCAATGTTAAAAACGGAATTAAGTTGGATAGCTCATTGGTACAGTGGGGTCTCGACTTAAGAACTTAATCCGTATTGGAAGGCAGTTCTCAGGTCGAAAAGTTCTTAAGTCGAATCTGCATTTCCCATAGGAATGCATTGAAAACCATTTAATCCGTATCTGCTCTTTTTGTCCATAGAAACTAATGGGAAACTGCTATTCCGCCTTCTGCCACTAGAGGGGGATATTTTTTCTTTTTTCCTTTTAACCTAAGATGACTTAGCTTTAAAAAAAAGGAAAAAAAGAGTTCGTAACTCGAATCTAAGTTCGTAAGTCGAGTCCATATATTCCTATGAGAGCGGTTCGTAAGTCGAAACGTTCGTATGTCGAGCCGTTCATAAGTCGAGACCCCACTGTATTTGGGCACAGAGGCAGCGGTTGAGAATGCAATTCCCCATTATGCCTCCTGCGACTAGATCCACTGTAACTCAGAATTGATTTGATGGGGCATGATGATTATGATTATTAGAGGGAGGGTTTCTATGACATGTCATATTTTTTCCAGAAACTCTTATGTTTAAGCTTATGGCTGGGTTCGAACATGTTGATGAGTAATCTGGCGAAAAAGGCCAGGTGTTTGAGCTTGCTTGTGGGTTCAAATGTAGGTTGCCGAGAAAACGTGACGTGTCATAGAAATCCTCCCCCTAACCATTCTTATGTATTATATGTGAACGATATCTTGACAACCCAATTGCTTTGTATTTTGTCGATTGGTTAGAGTTTTTGCTGACACAGAAGACGCGCGAGATGCCTGGCTGGACAGCCGGCGTGAGTCTCCTGTAGAGAACATCTCTGAGAAAAAGCTTGATCTGGGTCAGCCTTTTTTTTTTTTTTTTTTTTTTGCTGACCACCGTGATAAATATAGAAGTTGATAGCCAAGACGTTAATCTCGTTAAGCACCTCCACTGATAAAAGGCTTGTCCATGCGTGGGCGTCTCAGCAGAAACACAGATGTTATATAAATCCTCCCCTGCCTCGGTCAGCCCATCGCCTGGCTCCATAAATCAGAACAGGCTTTCTTTCCCAGGCAGATGCCTTTAGCAGGGTGATGCTGACGGGGATAATGGGATTTATGCTTCAACCCCTTTGGATGGCCATGGCAAGGTCAGGATTGTGTGTTATTTTGAAGACAATATCCTGGTTGAGAAGTGGACGAGAACCGGGCTAGCTCAGGATTCAAGGCGCTGGTTAGTGGTTCCCCCTCCTTGTTAGATTGGGGTGTATTGTTCACTCCGTGGCCTTGTGTTGTTGTTGTTGTTGTTATGTGTTGTCAAGTCACCTCTGACTCATAGTGACTCAAATAGCCTGTCCTCAATGGTTCTACTCTTGTTACATGCCATCAAGTTGCCTCCGACCCTATGAATGAGTGACCTCCAACTGCGCTGCTCAGCGCTTGCAGTCTCAAGCCTGTGGCTTCCTTGAGAGAGTCAGTTCATCTCATATTGGGTCCTCCTCTTTTCCTGCTGCCTTCCAACTTTCCTGACATTATTGTCTTTCCCAGAGAGTCTTGCCTAAAGTAACGTGCCTAAAGTAGAACAGCTCGTTTCGTCCTTTTTGCCTCCCCAAACAGTTCAGGCTTAATTTGCTCCAGGACCCACTGGGGTTTGTCTTTCGGGCAGTCCAGGGTTGGCCGGAGACAGGACTGCTCCCCATGAAGGTTCATGGAAGGGCTGATCATCAGCAGAAGTTGGGCACTGACTGGCTTTTCACAATATCTCTACTGTAGGTATAGCATTCCAATGGGGCTCCATGCCAACCTTTCTGAGGGATCTCCTGTTTGCCCATCACTGAAAGAGACGTCCTCCTTACTCAATGACAAAGGGTTCTTCCACGGTAAGATGGGCATCCGGACTGCATTAGCCGAAGGTCTCCTTAACATGTCTGAGGTGAGAATGTCCCGTTCGTCCATTCTTCCAGAGTTGTTTAGGAGGGAAAGACAGGAATATTATTAACTTTGCCTCAACCTTGTTATGAATTGGGTGCTATCGCCACAGACAGTATGGACCAGGGGTCCGTATTGCAGTGGTCGGAGTTCTTTGGCTGTAAACTTAATAAATCTTGTTAAATTACTCATTCTCTGCAAGACAGATGGTCTAAGCATGCTGAGACAGCCTGTTAAGAAGTGGGTTTTTACCTCCCATGAGATTTCTTACCTCCAGAGATTAAAATGTGGTTGTCCCCCCCACCCCAAAGAGGTTTCTGAAATTTGAGCAAAATGTATCTTCTCAAAACCGGTCTCTTTTGCATCACTGATGTGGCTGGTAGATCAAAAAGATGCGAGAAACCCATCAGGGCTTTGGTTTTTAAAAGGCCATGCAGCAAGGCAGTTGCTGTTCTGCTTCATTTGCACGAAAACAATTCTTGTAAATGCAGAAATGATCCTGACAGAAAATACCTTTGCTGGCAAGAAGAAAAACAGTTCAATTTCTCATTCTGGAGTTCAAGGAAGAGACACAGGAAGATAAATATCCCTACTAAAAACAAAGCAGCATCTTTGTAACACTAGACTTCAGCAGTGAGGTGGGCGAGATGGGTGGATGATCTGACTTGACATGGCTTTGTTGTGCCTGTATGCATTTTTGGTCAGCCAAAAAAGACTTTCTGCTAGTCTGGTTGTTATACGATTAATCGATAATAAGAACATTGGTAGAGTCCTGCTGATTTGAACGGAGTGAACTTACCTGACCTGGGGCAGTTTGCTTCTAAAAGTCATGACATAGGCATAGGTATGCAATAGGATTTTGGCTGTAGAATATTTGGCAGTCATCCTGAATTGCTTTTTTAAAAAAACAAAAAAAACAAAAAAGGAACAAACTATGAAAATCTGCTTATCTAAAAGGTAACACTTCCGTTTTCCTTCCTTCCTTGTTTTGCACTCTTAGGTGAAACAGGAATTGACGGCACAAGTCGAGATGTTCCGTGAACTAACAGGCCACCTACCTCATCATATGGATGGACACCAACATGTCCACGTCCTTCCAGGTATGAAGGATCTGGTTTGTGTTACCTTCTCTTGCAGAACATCTCATTCTCAGTAATATATTGGAACGTCTCATTTGCTCAGACAAAGCACGGAGAGGAAGCTTTAGCTTTCATAAGCAATTTACTTAAATGATGGAAAAGGAGGACCTTCTGTCCCATGGTGTAGACAGCTGGATCAGCCCGAATCAAAACAACTCAGGACGAGTCTTTTGTAAAGTCAGTGGCTCTTAATTGCCCATTCAAAACCAGACCACCCTCAAAATACTTTTGCACTGCAGAATACCAGTGTTGGTCTGAGCATGCTGGAAGCGTGAATCAGTGCAACTTCTACATTGGTTGTATTGGAGTTCTTATTTCTCCACTGCTTGAATCTTTGCCAGAAAGGCTTTTAAATTTGTTGTTAGTTTTCTACTAAATGTGGAGCGAATTGACAGCAGAATGTATTGATAGCAGATGTGATCTGTATCCATGATCTCGTCTGCTATCAATAGCATCGTTTATCAATATCGTTTGCAAATGAGGTGGGAGGACAAAATATAGGGGTTTTTTCCCTATATAAATAAAGACAGCCCCCTTCTTTGGTACTGATTTGTTAAAATACGCAAGCATTTTGTGGTCCTCAAGGGGGTTACATTTCCTCTTATTTACATAAAGGCTGAAGACCAGGCGTCCGGGATACTTAGAACCTGGTCTACCTACTGTGCCATAGAGGTAGACCAGGCTTCTGGAACTCCTAGGATAAAATTAAAGTGCTCCCTTTAGTGCTGATTGAGTTAGCGCTCTATTTTCTTGGAACACCTCTTGAGAGCTAAGTGGAATAGCGCTGTAGGCATATAAACAATATATATACATAGGGATATAATCACTCTGAGTCTGAAGATTGGATTACTCTGTTCTCATTAGCATTGTTAGTTTCAGAGGGCTTGTGGCGCAGTGGCTAAACTGCAGTCCTGCAATCAAGACTCTGCAGTCAAGAGTTCAATCCCGGTAGACTTAGGTAGCTGGCTCAAGATTTGAGTATCCAGCTCACTGGGCCAGGGGGAGGGAACCACAGTGTATAGCCTGCATGATTAAATTGTAAACTGCCCAGTGTGTGTGTTAAGTGCTATAGGGTAGTATATAAGCACTACACTTTGCTTCCTGTAATCAGAATACAGACAATGCACAGTATACTTGGTTTTGACGGACCAAGGAGGGGCCTTACTAGATGGATGTCTAACCAAAGCCATCTCAGAGCTGCAGCTGGTTCCATGGCAGTGTTCCTCAAAACACTGGGACCCCCTTTTGCCCCTCGGCACTCTCCGAGGCAGGGAAGGGTGAACACAGAGCGCACATGGGTCCCGGGCATCTGCCTCGAATCAAATTACCTTTGGCTGACAATGTTGCCCAAAGGCTCTTTTTTTGTTGTTGTATTCTCGGCTTTTCTCTGCTCAAAGAACAGCTGCTTCAGCGACAACTGGAGCTGGGAGGTCTCCGTCTTCTGTCTTCGCTTCCAGAAGAAATGCTTGTCGTGCTCCCACCCGCCCAGCCAGCAACCTGCCTGGGGAACTAAATCCTCAGCTTGGAAAAACTGAAATACCCCTAAGTTGCAACATGTCCAAAGCAAAATAAAGGCCTGCTGATTGAGGAACTTGGGGAGCTGGTTGGCCTTGCCCGCCAATAAAGGTCTAGGTTCTTTTTTGCCATGTTTCGGAAATCCGGGGGCCACTTTTTCGCCTCTAGGATGTACTACTGCTGGCCCATTCTTGTACCCCAGATGCAAAAATGATTAGGGGGAAGAAGTCATAATAGGAAGGGGCCAGGAAGCCACTCTCCCCCCCCCCCCAGACTGGGAGGTGGGGAGCGGAAGGAAGATTATTGCAGAACTTTTTTGGGGAAAGAAACTTTTGGCAAAAAGAAAAAAGAAAAAAAGAGGGGGTTCACAGGGGCATCTTACGATGTTTCTGGGATATATCAAGAAAGCCCCCCAACTGCTCTTCTCCCTATGAAGAAGGTCTTAAGCCCTTAGAGGTCTCACAAAGACAATTGTGGGGTTTCTTTGAGGATTGCCAGATCCTGCTCCACAGCTGAGATCCCTGGTCTTCTGTGGTGGGTCCCCCCCCCTTCAATTCCCATGGGTTGGAGGGTATCTTAACTTTGGTGGTCCTGATCCTCCAGTCAGCTACTTACCAAAAATGCAGGAAGGCCAGGAAGTGCTTTGATTCTGTTTGCATACCCGGAGAGACAGCAGACGACCGTCCGTGACCGGAGGGCGAGCTGGCAAACTGGGAAAGTTACTTTTGAACACCATCTGCTTCAGAATTCTCCAGCCAGCATATTCCTTTACTCGTGCTGTGAAGGGAGTCTGTGAGATATGTTCCAAAAAGTAATTTTCCCAAGCCCTGCATGGAGGAGGAGGAAGACAATCAGCAGAGGATGTATTTCTGTTTTCTCCTTAACATTCCCCATCTGAGGCAGCAGCCTCCATCTGCCTGATGGCAAGGCTGGCCCACTTTCTGGCTGTAGCAGTTCACCCCAGTTGGATTTTTTAAATATCTGCTTTCTCCTTTTTTTCCTTCCAGAAATCAGACATATATTTGCCCAGGTGCTGAAGGATTATGGGATCACATACACACGGATCCCCATTGAGCCAGATCTTCCTCGCTGTGATTGGATAGATCCACCTTTAATGGCCTTCTATCAGGGTGTGGAGAAAGACTCGCTTAACACTGTGGCTGTGTTTAGGAAGCACAGCATACGGTAAGCCCCCAGGCTTTGGAAATCATGTCATCCTCATTGCTTTTTAACCCTTAAAAGATTAATGTCCCCCAAGATACGATTCTTCCCAAAGAATTCATGGCTACAGCTGTTGGATCACCATCCCACTTTAGACATAGCAATCCTTTCTTATGTTAGAAGCTAATCAGGATTGGGCCCTAGGTGTCGGCAAAGGGGAGACCATCAGGAAATACTAAGGATCACCAGGTAGTTAGGACACAATCTGGAACCCTGAAGAGCTTCCACGAGCCAGAATAGGTACTTAAGCTAGTCTGACTTCGTGGCTTGATTCAGCACAAGTCACTGAACACTGCAGTATATAAAGGTTACTATCAGAGGTATCAAGAGGGATTTTGGGAGTTGTAGTCCAAATACAAAACTGCACACTTCTACTTTATAGACTTTGTGACCTGTTGACATAGATTCTTTTTCAGAACAGACGTAACATTGGTTGAGAGTTACGGAACAGCGTCGTTGGTTGGATAGCTCAGAGGTTTCGGTCTCTGGCTGTGGAGCCAGAGTTTAGGAGTTTGATTCCTCCACGGTGTCTTCTGTGAGAAAAGCCAACCCATGCAGCCTTGGGCAAGCTGCACAGCCCCAGAATAATCTTCGATGGTTGTTGTTGTTGTTTAGTTGTTAAATTCAAATTCAGGTTTGTAGCTTCGATGACCCTGTCCAGCCATCTCGTCCTCGTCGTCCCCTTCTCCTCTTGCCTTTACACTTTCCTAACAGAACAGGTGTTGTTCAGAAATGCGATTTGACGGTTAAAACAACAGCGCTCAAATGTAAGCTAAACAAGAGGGGAAAAAATGATGTTTCCTATGTTCTCTTTGTGCTATTTTCTGCATAGTAATAGTTTGGGAAGGCATTGTTGAAGCTAAAAGGACTATAGAGTTATCTTCCTATATATGTGGGTCAGTATATATATATATTTCATATAATTTATGTACTTTTTAAAGTCACGATGGTCTGTAGGATCTCCATCAGCAGTATTCCCATGGCTTAAGGCTGCTCTTTCTCCCATTGCAGATGGCCAGACATCTATATAGGACTGAGCACCATGGGAAAGAACATGTCTGTCACCAACATCCGAGGTGCTATCGATAATGCTACCACATCTTACCTGGCAAAAGTGGGTGACTCTTCCACTCTCCCCAGTTCATCTGTGAGCCCAGATCAAGAAACCAGAACAGTAACGATCGAACTGATGACCCATCCTGGCTATCCCAGCATCCCGCCAGTTGGAGGCTGTGGGGAGGGTCCGGACGATTTCTCGCAGTCCTGGGAACGGCAGCATGAACTTGAAACATTAAAGAATACAGAGCTGCAGAGTCATTACAAAGCACAGAACATTGAACTGTGTGCATTTAAAGACCTCGGACTATGACCGATGGAAGGAGGCGGCTGTAGTGTGTCCTGCGCAGGCAAGGTTGGATTATACAGGATGCGAAGGAGGTTGTAGAGCTATGACCCGAAATGAATAAATATTCATTTTCTTGTTCTGGACATTTCCACTGAACTTCTGTTCTGACGCTTGGAAGCCCCCCCAAGGACTGAGGATGCCCATTTCACAAGATCAGAGTAGCTGCAACTGGTGTCCTGAAGAGTAGAGTAGAATATCCACAAGCAGGCAAAGATCTGTGGCAAGCTGTAGGGAGCTCCTCAGGACGGGCCATTGTGGGCTTGCCTCCGATGCGAATGCTGGTGTGGAGAAACATGTTTTAAGAGTCCTAGGATGCAGTTGTGTACCCTGGGAATCCTAGTGCATTGATCTGCCCATCATAACAGAGACCTGAATTTGATGACCAAGGTCATCAAAATTCCATTCCAGTAAAAACGGAATTCTGCCACCTTTATAATGGATGGAAATGTACAAGATGTCTTTAGTTTGTTCTGTTCCAGCGGGAAAGATTGAAATCTGCTTGGGCTCCCAGGGACAGCTGAAGTGGACCAACCCAGAATGTATCTGCTTTATGGGTACAGCACTCCCTATGCATGCTGGTCCATGTTGGGCTTGTAGCTCTGCAGCCCGGAGAGTTTGGAGTAGGTGGGCAGAGAATACCCCTTTGTGCCAATGGTGAAGTGCAAAGGCATGCATAACACAGCACCAGGTACATGGCAAAAACAAATAAGATTTTGGCCTAAAAATCGTAAAGGTTCGGCTATTTTACCTTTTTTTATTATACAGTGGACCCTTGACTTACAGACGGCTTGACTTACAGACTTTTGAGTTACAGACTTCTCTGGCCACAAAATTTAGGTTTGACTTGCAGACTGAGATTTGACTTACAGACCAGAAAAAACCCAAAATGAAACAAAAACGGCCTGTTACGGGATTAATCGGTTTTCAATGCACTGTAGGTCAATGGAGACTTGACTTACAGACTTTTTGTCTTGAGAACCGCCTTCCAATACGGATTAAGTTCTCAAGTCAAGACCCCACTGTACTATGCAAACCACCCAGAGTGGCCTGGGTTGCCAGATGGGCAGTATAGAAATTAAATTATTAATTATTATTATTATTATTATTTTGAAGGCTGGCAATTTTAGGGATGAGCCCAACATTGTGGGATTTTTGTGTGTGAGTTTGCGGGTGGCCGCTCGGTGTAAGGAACATCCTTTGGAATGCCAAGATGATGAATGGAATGGATATATACCGCAAATTTACAAATCGGGCTAACAGAACAAGTTGTGTTTGCCCAGGGCATCTTCTACACAAGCCAGAATCTATGGATCAGGTTTGGATTTGCAGGGGTTCGAGTGAGCATCATCTTCAAATGCTCTGTTGTCAGAGTCTTTCTGAATGGCCAGTGAAGTGGGATGGGTTGCTAATAGAGATCGGGGTATTCATATACGAATATCCCCGCACAGGTGGCGTTAACGAGGGTCCAGCCCCGTGGGGCCGGACGGTCCACTCACTGATCTGATGCGGACAGCGCGATTCTGCCCATGGCTCCGCAGCTCGCAATCTGATCGCCACTCCTGGCAGCAGGCGAGAGGACACGCCTCGCTTGCAAGGTCGAAGAGTGGTGAGCGGATCGCGGGCTGCAAAACTGTTGGTAGAATCGCGCCGTCCATGTCCGCGGTGGATCGGTGAGTGGACCATCCGGCCCCATGGGGCTGGACCCGCGTTAACGTCGCCACTGCAGGGATATTTGTATACGAATACCCCCATCTCTAGTTGCTAACAGCCAGAGCCTGTTAGTAATTACCTACAAATAACTGGTTTTTTAAAACTAACTACAATGCCAATTCCTTTAGGCCTTAAAGAGTTAGAATGGTAACCAATTAATTTTAAATGTTAACTTTTCAGGCTCCGGTAATGCTCTGCATTTTGAGAACCAATACTGTTAGCAAGTCTCTGGTAGAATACATACCTCTGTGGCCGCACTGAAGGTTTGGCCTTTTCCCCCCACAGACATAAGGATAAAAAAAAAAAAATCTGAACCTCAGAAAACAGGCCTTTTTGATGCCTCTGTTCACACTCCCTCCCCTAAACATTTAAACTGATGCAAGTTCTGGGCTAAGAAAAACATTTGATTCAGTCCATATAGACCAACAGTTCCATAATTATTTTGCATCATGTTAGCAATTTGTTATGCAAATAGTAAGTTACGTTGCCTCCAGTCCCTGAAACCATGCCTTAGCGCCTATCTTTATTATCATGACTGAAACCTTTGTTTTAAAAAAAGTTGCCTCTTGCACCTTAGTACTATACTGGCCTTTCTAAAACCCGCCAAATTTGTGCTCCAATGGCCTCACTCCTGTTGCTAATTTGCACTTGTATAATGGAAACTGTGTAAATCAAGGTGGCAAATTGCCATTCATGAACAAGACCCTGGTTGTGCTCCTGGGCATGCACGCACCGACACACAACCAACACCTCATTAACGACTGGCATTTTGCTGCCAAGGCTTACGGAAGTCCCTTTACACAAGTGGAAGTCGCCAGTACAATATTGTCCAATCTATTTGCCAATTTACATGGAATGATTTACCTCTACTGTAGCTTCTGTACAACAGAATGGGAACTTCGCTGATAAACATAAAACACTCTCTACCATCTTACTTACTGTCACATCTGATTTATCTGAAAGTCTACATGTGGAACTTGTAGCAAGACATCATTGTGTTCCACAGGTGACGGTGTTTCTGTTCGCTTTCTGCTCTGTGCTTCTGTAAACTTCATGCTTCCCACCTTCCTATTCCTCAGTGTCTCTATTTGGGTTCTCCGTCAACATCGGCCCCTCGCCATCTGAGTCTGCTGTTACAGGGATAGATATTAAAGCTCCTTAAACCGTTTACAAAATGCGAATTCAAATCCACTAGGCAGATTAAATCAAAGGAAGAGAAACCTTTTTGTTATTCTCACATATGGCTTTTAAAAACAACTAATCGGGCGTTACAGAGCTGAGCAGTTCTCTATTGTCCTCCATCCCTTCTTTGTTCCCCAAATAAAACACCATGAAAACAGCAGCCTAATATCCTGCACTACTTCCTTCTGAGTATGCTTGAGACACTACAGATGGGAGAGGTCCATTGCCCCATGGTCTAGTATGTCCTTTTCATGCATGTTTCCAGGTACAACCCCCTTGCATCTCCCAAGCAGTGCTTAAAAAGGCAATGGATGTTCTACCAAGGAGAAGGGACACCACTGGATGCTAAAACATGCAAAAACTCACCTGGCAGGCATTACCTGACTCTTTTGCCTTGTTCTGCAATGAAAATTTAATCTCCAGCTTTGTAAAACAAGGACTCTCATTCTCTGGAAGTAGAGTCATGGCAACTGGACTTCTTTCTTGTAGGACTGAAATGTTTCGCTACTCATCCACGCTGCTTCTTCAGTCTGAGGAGAGTTGGTAGGAGACCCTTGACATACCCTCCACGTTGGTTTCACTTCCCGGTGGTCTGAATATCCACTGATGTGGAGGATGTATCAGGGGTCTCCTACCAACTCTCCTCAGACTGAAGACACTGCTTGGATGAATAGCGAAATGTTTCAACCCAACAAGAAAGAAGTCCAGCGGTCATGCATGACTCAACTTCCAGATAACCCCACCTGGATGACTGAGAATCCTCACAGATGCAAGTACTGTAGTTCCTTTGCACCTGCTGCGCCCTCCACAGACACCTGTGTATCTCACCCAAGGTTAGATGCAGATGCTGCCGTCTCTGCATTGGAAAAGGAGGAGAATCTCCCTCCTAGTCTCCTGCCCAATGGGCTCTGCCAGGGATTTCCTGATAATAGGGCAACGCTCCTGACTCAAGAAGCCCTGCTCTCCTCTTTGAAATGAGTTCGACGGCTCACCTCCATGGCCTAAAACACCTAGCCAAGTTCTTAGACTTCCACACTTCTCCCCAACCTTCTAATTTTATTTACCATATTTTTTGCACCATAAGACGCACTTTCCCCCCACAAAACAGGGGGGTGGAAAGTCTGTGCGTCTTATGGAGCGAAGAAAACAGATTATATTTTCCTGTTTTCTTCTCCTAAAAAATTGGCGCGTCTTATGGAAAGGTGCGTCTTATGGAGCGAAAAATACGGTATTTGATTTTTATGCTTTCCCCATCTGACCAAGGGTCACTCTGGGCGGTTCACGACAATAAACAATAATAAAAACAAACCTGCCCTCGAGCCTGATAAAGAATCTGGAGAACTCTTGCATATTTTATGGATTTGCAGTTGGCCTCATCTATCTGGGGAGATGGGATTTGATTTTACTCTTGCTGGTCAACAGAGCTTCCTCCTTTTCTGGAAGCTGCTAACATAACTTTCTTCTAAAGCCATCATTCGCATGCCCCTCTCAATAGACCACAAAATAGATTCTAAAGTTAGTTGGAGAGCATGGAGAGTCTTCAGCATCACATTTGCTCAGAGGAAAAAATTGTAAACAGCCTACATCAAAACGCAAGCAAGGCATGTGACAAAGCCTTTGAGAGCAATTTTATTCAGGGTAGCAGAATGGAACTGCGAGAAAGCCTGTACTAATACAAGAATGGTGGTGTAGACTTGGGAGATCTCAAAACTACAATATTCAGATTCAGCTGATTTGGATATGAGACAGAACCAAGAGAAGAAGAAAAAAAAATAAGGCGTTGAGTGCCTGAGTGGACACTGCTTCGTGATATTATCCTGCATTCATGTACACCTTAATTATGCTTTACTAAAGGGACTGTTTGGGCTTGATGCCTCCCGATCATTGCTCTTATTTGCAAAATGGGACGGGCTTTGCAACTTGCAGCCTCGCTTCTGTCTCCAGTTCTCCCACTGTGTGCAGGAACGAGCATGTAACCACTATCTGGAATCAATATCAAGGAGCCAAATATTGCATGATTGAAGAAAAAAAAAAACAGACATTTATCTCTACATACAAGTGATAGGAGCAGTACAAATCTTCAGATCAAGGGTGTGGAGGAATCTTGGAACAGATGTAAAATTAGCTTTGGTACAGTGCTAAAAAAAATTATTAGCATCAATCATAGAGGCCTGTCTCTCAGGAGTGCCAATTAAAACCGGGAACCTACTGTAGCTTTAGTTTCATTTTACGTTATTCCAAATTCCTATTCTGCCTTTTCATAAGCCTTTCTGCTCACAATTTGCTCATAACTGGAAAAAAACCCTCACCTTTTAGAGAATGACAGAATGGGAGATCTTTTGCAGGGTCAAACTGAAGTTAAGGAAGACACTTGACCAATCAAAGAGACACCGGAAACGGAAGTCCTTAGGTTGAGATAGCGCAAATGTCAGTAGGGGCAGGTGGAAAACCATGCTCATGACCGTAACCCTGCTCACAAGCTGTAACTTTTGGAAGACACCGAGTGGAACTGTGCAGGTTCTCCATACAAAACAGAACCTCAAACCCACAGGTGGGCCATAACTTTATTAGCACCACCTACAAAAGCTTTGCATAACTCTTCATGAGGGTAGGTGGATCCGAAAGACTAGGGAATCCCAAAGCTTGCCCACTAGTTGGGATATGGACGCAACCCTAATAAAGGGATTGCCCTCCTGTGGATCTAGGGCTCTGTTTTAGCCTTATGGATTAACACGGCAACCTTTTTTGGGGGGGTTTCCTCTACACAAATACATCCAGCAGTCCAGCTGTACAAGTGCACAGAACGGCCCAAATGCATGAACCAGTCCAAAAGAAAAGAAACAGCCCAACATTTTGTTACACATGGTGTGATTTTTAGATTACAGGTGAGAAAGATTACATTTCTCTCACTCCACATCATTCCTAAGCGCCAAGGGTTGGGGGGGGGGGAAGAAGCATTAAGCACCACCACAGGCAGGCGTGAATTCTTAACAGAAGTTCTCTCAATTACCCAAGCATTTGGTTCTCTTCTCAGAGAGCCCCGGTTCACATATATGCAAGTTTGACCTGAGAGGTTTACAGTTGAAACGATATATAGATATTTATCGCACTATCAAAGTAACAAGAATTAACAGGTAGGTGGATCTAGAGCGGTGTACGGACCAAGAGGCTAAACCTATGCCCACAGATGCAACCGACGGGTGTAAAAACATACAAGCTTCGCTGCAATCCAATGCAGGGATTTTACATACACTTCAGTTTGACAGATAAAATTTGGCTTTTTTTTTTGTTTATTTTGAATCTGCGTGAGCGTGAATGAAACAAAGTCGCTACCAACTTTCTGCAAATGAAGACACAAAAAAATGGTGGAAATTTTGGTAATAGACAGTGCTGGTCACCAAGCCTGAACACACACACTTAGGAAATGCAAGTGTCCATTAAGTAAAGGTAGTTGGTTTTTTTCTTCTTTTTTTTTTTTACTGCCTACCAAAGAGGGTGTCTAAGAACACTTAAAACAGAGATGCTTCATACCCCAACTTAAGAAGAAACAACTTTTTGTTTAAACTTTTCAACAGAAGTACTCGGCTGTCAATCTTTTACGGTTTTAAATCAAAAGCTGGAGAAGGGAAGGAGAGGGGGGGGGGAGAATATATACAAAAGATTAAAACCCGAAAGGCTGTTCTGCTGCTTCCCTGTCACAGAGTAGTTCTGAAAAGTGGCAAAAATATTTCCGGACTTAACAGTCACTCAAAACGGAGGTGGAGGAATTTACTAATGTAGTCTCCTACAAAACACAATGATATGTCCTTCTTTCTAAGACTTCACAGGGTCAATTATTTGCTTGAATCGGACATTTAAAATGAGGGGTTGGGAAGCCATGTGTTTTCATGTGGCTAGAGTGCTTTTTAAGGTATCCTAAACTTGAAATGTTAATAATAAATGTACAGGGTGTTTAATTCTAAATAAGAAGAATGCCACTGTACTTGAACAGGAATGCCTGAGAGTTAAAGTAAGTCTTTTCAATTCATCTAATTCTAGAACACTCTATTTCATACAGGTATTTTAGAAACAGCAGTGGCATATGCATTGAACTATGGGCCACTTATTGCTTAAGGGAAATTTCTAATTTTTTTTCCCAGCAAAAATCTGACAATTGCCAGCTTTTCATTCAACAAGAGAGAGGTAATATGGCGGATATATTTAAATGACTAGAAATTTCCAAGATTAATATTTCAAGAAGTATTCCTTCACTCACTCTCCCACCACGAAAGGGAATAGGGGGCATTTATTTTTCCACTGTGGTACCTCTTGGTCCCTACTTTGAAATTCTCCCAAACTGGTTTGCAATGTTATTCTGAATAATTATTTATTCTAGGTACCCTGCACAGATTCTACAAATAAAACTGATTGGTTTTTTTTAAATCACATCCCATAATTCCTTTGCTACAAAAATCTTGTGTCAAAAATTTCCTAGAAGCTTTACATAAGCAGTACTGCAATTCACTCGAACACACAAAGCTTGGAGTTCCTCATTTAATAAACATTATTGTAGTAACATCAGCGAGATGTACACAAATTCTGGGCTCAGTTCTGATTATTTATGTGATGGATTTATTATGTCATGAACTGAATAGAAACTTGAGAGCAAGTTCCACAAAGCACAGTGCAACATTTAAAGTTGGGGCAGGGCAGGAAGTATCTGCCAATCATCATTCTTTTTCTTCCTCCCTTTATTTATTGATGGCAGGGACACATTGTGAGTTTTCTAAGACATCAGTGTTTGGGCAGAAGAATTTTTTTAAAAAAAATTAAATGGGAAAGGAGAGAATGGTCGGGAAATTAAGAAATAACAGCCACAACCTTTTGAACTTTTAAGGGCAGATTATAAGTCTAAGATATTTCTGATAAATTCTGACAAGGAAAAAAAAAAGAAACAGCATCCTTTAAAGTATATTGAAGCAGTGATTTTAAACAAAGAAAGCAGAACTAGAACATCTTAAATTTTTAATCCTTTCTTTACAGGTTACCTAGACCACTTTTGATTAAGAAACTGTAGAAAGTTAGTAACAGCCACAAGTTAACACCGAGAGTGGGCACTTTTGTCAATTTCCCCATAGAGTCCTGCTTTGTGGTGTGTCTGAAATGCACTGCTCCAGATCTTCTCTCACACTTTGCTGACATCAATTCTGTCAGATTTTTTTTTTGATTTTTTTATTTTTTATTTTTATTTTTAGTCCACTGGTCGCTTTTCACCATATTTCTTTGTAAACTCTTCAGCATTCTTACAGAATTTTTTACGGTCCTTAGAGTATTCTTCGGCTAGGTCGGCCCGAAGTGGGTGCTCCGGCTGGGGGTCGTTCACCAGTGCTATGAGGGACTGGATTACTGCCAAACAAACAAAGAAACAAACAAAGCAAAGAGGTCAGCGTGTATGTGTGCGCGCCCGTGCATCTCCCTCCTCCACAAAGTTTTGCTCTGCAGCCTCATTGTGACGTGGAAGCGACCCAACTCTCAAAGGCTAGGTCAGGGATGGCGAACCTATGGCACACGTGTCACAGCTGGCACACAGAGCCCTCTCTGTGGGCACATGAGCCA
Organism: Pogona vitticeps; assembly: GCF_051106095.1. Lineage (NCBI taxonomy): Eukaryota > Metazoa > Chordata > Lepidosauria > Squamata > Agamidae > Pogona > Pogona vitticeps. The sequence continues at coordinate 11,063,558 of NC_135796.1, read as the reverse complement.
CAAGTCGCCATTGAGAAATACTTACCCTTCCTCTGATCCCGGATTTTGGCAATCCCCTCTGTTGGTGCAGTGGTCCAGCAGAGGGGGTGCAATGGCGAACATTACCAGTCTAGTCCAATGGGGGATTGGAGGACCAGTAAGTACCGTATCTTTCCATGTATAAGACACCCCCATGTATAAGGCCTCCACTTTTCTAACCCAAAATTAAGAAATCTAAGTGGGTCTTAGCAAGTGTAGGGGGAAAGGGATCAAAGCCCTGCAGGATCACTTTGATCCCTGCTTTCCCCTCCACTTATTTTGTTCTTTCCTCAGCTTACGTCCATGTATAAGACGACCATCAATTTTTAGTCTAAAGATTTTAGACAAAAGTATAGTCTTATACACGGAAAAATACGGCATTTCTTTAACACCGCCCATAGGAAAGAAAAAAAAAAACCAAGCATTTACCCCTTGCAGTTCAGGAGTAGTTGTTTTTTCTAAACTAAAACCTCAGTATTCAGGTTTTAATTGCAGTGTTGGCACTTTGAAATAAATAAGTTGATTCTGTGCTGCAGTTTGGGCACTTGGGCTCAAAAAGGTTCACCATCACTGGGCTAGGTCAACACGGCACAAGTTCTGGCAGCGCCTGACTGGCAAGCCAGTCAAGCACTACGTATGTGCTCATAGTATACTGCACCTCTGCCGCTTGAGAATTAGGAGGCTGGCTCCACAACTGTGAACACAACAACAGCATGGAATAATTGAGATCCACTCCAGTGGAATAAGGAGCCACACAGATGGAATAAATGTATGTGCCTTTGGTTATGCTACAGGATCGAAAATGGCCCAAATCCAAATTGCTAGTCGAAACTAGAGCAGACCTATTGAATCAATGAGAACTTGATAATTCAGGCCTTCTGTATATTCCAGTGATTCAACAAATCTGCTCTAGCTGGGAGTAACAACTGGATTTAGACCAGTGCCGTTCTATTTATACCAACACACACAGTCCATCTTGATGCTATAAATTTAATGGCCTGCTTTTTTTTAGGGCTGCTACCAACACCACACCCCTCCATCCATGAACAGCTTAACTATTCATGTGCAATTCTGAATATGTTTTCTGGAAACATGTAACGTTGCATCTGGACCACAAACAACCAGGTCCATCACCAGCCTTTCACTGCCAAGAGCCTCATGAACAGTAGCCTTGAGCAAACCATTTTTTTCTCAGCTTCAGTTGCCTTGTAGGGTTATGGTGTGGGAGAAAAAAAATGTGTTTCTCCAAACTCTTTTGAAAAAAAGGGTAAATAAAAATGCAACTAATGAATATATTTGATAGCACTAAGTGGGATTGACTTTCAAATCTGTCACCATCACTGGAGGCCAATGTCTGTTCTTTGGCCTCGCACATTTGTTTCAAGTAAAACACGCAAAGCTCTGTGTTCAAAACATGGGACATATAAAGCACTCTTTTCCTGAACCAAATGGACTACAATTGTGAGTATTTGTGTCTCATGTCAGCCTCTGAGCATGTGAACTCTGATGGATTGAGGTGAGCGGGTTATGAACTATGGCCGTTCATAACAAATCATTCTGGACTCATCTACAAATTGACAGCTCAAGGTTGACTCAGCCTTCTATCCTTCCAAGGTTGGTACAATGAGGACCCAGTCTGCTGGGGGGGGGGGGCAATGTGCAGCCTGCATACTTAACTTGTAAACCATCCAGAGAATGCTTTAAGCACTATGGGGCAGTATATAAACAACACTTTGTAGTTGTTTTTTTAAATAGCTGAACAGCTAAAGCTCTATTTGAGCATTATGTCAAATAAGATACATCTTACATTTTTTGCTTCTCCTTATTTCAGACACACCGTCCTCAGCGCGAGTCTATGAGCCTTGTGTTAATTCATATGCTTGCCATTCTAGCTACCAAATTTCATTTAGCTTTTCTAAATAATTTTAGATAATTTCTAAATAAAGCATATATAGCAGTAGACAAACCATATGGCCACTTTCTGGAGCTTCCACATAGCCCAAATCCCAGGAAAAAAAATTCCAGCAAAAAAGGGGTTTTCTTCTCCTGAATGTCTACAGGAACAGCAGATTTTTGATTGTGATTTACATCCTTGCAAACTTTCCTAACCTACAATTTCTATCCAGTAATTTCCTTTGATTTTTTCTTAACATTTTATTTTTCAATTTCTTTGTATATTTTTAGGTGAGGAGCAGCCTATGCTGAATATTAAGGGTAGAAATCTTTGTATTCTCAAAGGCTTTCATGGCCGGGATCCGATGGTTTTTGTAGGTTTCTCGGGCTGTACTTCAGAACACGGCCAAACAGCCTGAAAAACCTACAACAACCAGTAGAAATCTTTGCTTGCCAAAGATCCCTACCTGTGTTCTAATATATTTAGTCTGCTTCTAAAAGTGTACTAAAGATGTTATTTCTCAATAATGGGAATGGAAAAAGTGGCAGAGTACACTGGAAAGCAAACAAAGGAAACAGCACTAGAAAGCTGGAAAACCTAGGGACATTTAATTAAAGGTAGCAGGAAATTCCCCTTCATTACAGATCAAAACAGCATGGTGCCCATGGACTGGGACGTCAAAAGACAACCAACCCTCTAAGAATCAAATTCTCCTTTGGAGAAACCGTGGCCATCTATTAAAATAACCTTACCTTGATCAGTTTTGGTGGCTGGCTTCCAGTTTTCAGCACTAATTACTGGCAGACAAACCTGCCCCTTTTCATCAATGTTAGGGTGATAGATCTTTGTTTTAAATGTAATCTTAGGAGGTTTGAATGGGTACTCTGCTGGAAAGTTGATCTCGATTCTGAACGCACCCTTGTCATATGGAGGATTATCCTACAATGAGAAGATAAAGAATTAGAGATTGGTCCAACCACAGGATAGGTAAGATTCAGATGGATTACTTACAGCAGAAATTAGCACACCTGGAATCTACACTGTTGGTTTTAGAGAAACCCAAATCACCAGAACCCACAACAGTGGCTGAGATGACTTGAATCGCCCCTCGGAAAAAATTAAGTTTCCAGATCTCACCAAATTAAAGAAATCTGTACACCACGTGAGATTTGATCAATTCTGGGTTTATTCCTATACCATATTTCCTGAAAGCAGGGCACAAGTAGAACAAAGTTGTAAACTAGGACCCCCTCATACCCATACTATCACCCAATCCTATGTACAACTTCATGACTTGTATTTATGCCCAGGCACAGAAGTATAGTGTATCACAAGCTATTCTCTTGTTCAGCAACACGGAATAGGAAACGTCTGCTACTCTACCACAATTTCCCATAAATCTATTCGTAGATCTCAGTCTATTGTTTAGATTTCTCTTACTGACAGAACTTGTGCTTCAAAAGGGAGTACTTTTAATAATATTGATATGTTCTTGGTCAAGCTCTTAGGGCATCCCTGGCATAAACAAAGAGGAATTTACTGATGACATCTGTATACAGCAGCAACTTGCATCACAGTGCTTTTCAGAAAATACGGACAACCCAAACTTGTTAAAGCAATCCAGCAACATACCGTATTTCTTGCTCCATAAGACACTTCTCCATACGACGCACCAAATTTTTAGGAGAAGAAAACAGAAAAATAATAATCTGTTTTCTTCTCCTAAAAATTTGGTGAGCCTTATGGAGAGGTCCATCTTATGGAACACACCCTAGGGCCCTTTGGAGGCTCACCCTGCCCCCCCGGGGGCCAGAGGGGGTGAAATCGCCACCTTCAGGGACTCTTCTGAAGCCTCCCAAGCTTCAAGAGAGTCCCAGAAGGTGGCAATTTTGCCCCCTCTGGCCCAGCAGGGGGGCAGGGTGAGCTTCCAAAGGGTCCTAGGGTCTGTTCCAGGAACCTTGCGAGGCTCCCCCCACCCCCCCATCCCCACGGGGCCAACGGGGCTGAAATCGCCAGCTTCCAGGACCTTTTCTGAGGCTTGAAAGGCTCAGAAAAGATCCTGGAAGGTTGCTATTTCGCCCCTGCTGGCCCCGTGGGGGGTTGGGGGAGCCTCGCAAGGGTCCTGAAAGGCTCACTCGGACCCTTGCGAGGCTCCCCCCATAGGGCCAGTAGGGGCGAAATCGCCAGCTTCGCTCCATAAGACGCACAGAGTTCCCCCCACTATTTTTTGGGGGGAAGTGCGTCTTATACAAGACACAGCTTGAGAGATAAAAAAGGCTTGTGATACCTCTAAGACTGCCAGATTTATTTCAGCACATGAAGGAAGCTATGCCAGATCATCAAGACAGCAGGTCAGCTCAAGCAACTGTTGCTCCAAACTTTATATACTTATTAGATTGATGCCAAGGCCAGTGAACGGAAGTAACAACACTCTAACAGATGGACATCTGACCACCTATGGGTTACAAAGAGAGTATGCCTTCTTGGCAATGTGTTATACAGCCCCTAGTAGATTTAATGACAGACTTTATCTGTGTCCCTGTATCCTTACCATGTTCCACTGGTAGCAACAAGGTCCAGTACCTGGACTAGCAGGGGGACCTTTGGTATGCCAGCTGTCCCCCCCCCCCGCCTTTCGACTTCAACTCTCTAGCTACCATAGCCATTGTTGAGAATGGGAATTCTAATCCCCATTACTTCTGGAGGGCCAAAGGTTCGCCACCCTAGAACTAGAGGCTTCTAAAGAGCAACAGTGCAGCCTATTATGAAAGGAGGCTTTAGTGACTAACAAGTGACCCAACTGTAGAATATGCACTTCCTCCTAGTTATTCCCACCCCCCAAAATTATGAGTTCATTTCCTAACAGATTTCAAAGATGAGTCTCATAGGATTAAAGCTCTTCTCATCCTTCTTTTAACATATCCTTCCTAAATTAATGAGACAATCTGAAGCTAGCAATATGACTCCACTGCAGTGAAGCAAAGAATAACAAAGATCCCCTCCTTGAATACTCTTAGCACATTCTCAGCCAGACCATTCATACGGAAGTCACTGGAAGAATCAGAAACTAGTTTTTTTTCTGGGGGAGAGGGGCAAGCTACATGCAAAACCACTGCAACTCCAATTGAGTAGAATCTAGATGTGAGGTCAGTTGCACAATTGCATTCTTGCGAGACGCCACTGAGGTGTTTCTGAAAGCATTAACCCAGGCGCTGGAAACTGAGAGCAGAGATAATACAATATTTGGAGCAATCAAAATTTGCACAACACACTTCAGCAAGCAACGAGGCTGGGTTGGGTGCGGGTGTGTCTTGAGTGGTACAGTGCTTGGAAATCTACTGACACTATGAACTATAGTTACATACAGGTTTTGGATCTAATGGTTGAAAAAACCCAGCTCCATGTTACTTCAAGCCAAACATGCACAATTGTTTTCAAAAGAAACTACAAATGTTAGGTTTCTTCTGAGAGACAGCTTAGGCTGAATGTTGCATTTTTAAACAGTACTGCTGTGTTGCAGTGGTCAAGAAACCTCTCTAAGCAAGTACGGCATGAAGCACTCCAAAGCCCTCTACGATCTAAGAACAACTTGCTAAAATTTTTCATTTTTCTTAATTTAAGTTGCCTTAGTTCAACAAGACACTGCAACAAAGATCCTCCTTGATTCCTTGTGAGAACTAGAAATGGGATACTAGTTTTTCCTCAAGATTTCCAAAACCTGCAGGCACCATCTCTGCTCAAAATACCACAACTCCTTCCCTTTGAGAATTATGTGTACACTCAAAGACATACATATATTAGTTACATAAACACTCATAGAACAAGTAGGGAATGATGTGGCTGAGTATTGAAAAAGATGCAAAAACCAGTTGGAGGCTTCTAATCCTTAGAAGTCCAAAGCAAGAGCCATAGTCATTTTGGCCATTTAGCATTATTCGGGTTAAAACATTCTTTGTCTAATTTAAGCAAAACCTGTTCTGTTCTTTTCTCCTGTCAAGACCACTGCTTCAATCTTTTGTGGTTTAACAATAACTTTTGGTTTCTACTCCCTGCAGACAGGGAAGGATTTACATCTGTATGAAAACCATCACTATTAATACAATCTGAATTAGCACTGAGCAAAGCTTGCCTTACACGCAATTCCACTACGTAAAAACATTTGTTAGTCTACAAATACTTGACCAAGGAACTCAGCAATGCCATTTTATTAATACAGACAGTACAAGAAATAAAAATATATACAATTCTCCCACTAAACCAATTGAATGAATATAGCATCTTATTATACCTATGTATAAACAACTACTCAAAGGTGGAACTGTTTCTCCTTGCTTGCAGGTATTTTCTACCAGCATTAACAAGAGTTCTCACATTTCTGTGAACAATTTTTCTGCAAGCTGCTCAAAACTGATAGCTGCTGACTAGTTAGCTGGCTTTCAGCACCTCAAACTGTCTTCTTACAATATTCCTTCCTTCCTTTCAGCAAATAAACTACTGTGAAGCTACTTATCAGAAGGCACGGAATGCTGAACAAGTAAGCAGAGATGCTCACAAGTATTTTACTATTTCTAACCAATAAACTATGCTTGTGGGTCAAATAGCAACTGAAGCTCTTTTCTACTTTTGGTTTGTTGTTGTTGTTGTTTAGTCGTTAAGTCATGTCCAACTCTTCGTGACCCCATGGACCACAGCACACCAGGCCCTCCTGTCTTCCACTGCCTCCCAGAGTTGGGTCAAATTCATATTGGTCACTTCAATGACCCTGTCCAACCATCTCATCCTCTGTTGTCCCCTTCTCCTCTTGCCTTCACACTTTCCCAACATCAGGGTCTTTTCCAGGGACTCTTCTCTCCTGAGATGGCCAAAGTATTGGAGTCTCAGCTTCAGGATTTGTCCTTCCAGTGAGCACTCAGGGCTGATTTCTTTCAAAATGGATAGGTTTGTTCTCCTTGCAGTCCAGGGGACTCTCAAGAGTCTCCTCCAGCACCACAATTCAAAAGCATCAATTCTTCGGTGGTCAGCCTTCTTTATGGTCCAGCTGTCACTTCCATACATTGCTACTGGAAAAACCATAGCTTTGACTATGCAGACATTTATCGTTAAGGTGATGTCTCTGCTTTTTAAGATGCTCTCTAGGTTTGTCATCGCTTTCCTTCAAAGAAGCAGGTGTCTTTTAATTTGGTGGCTGCTGTCATCATCTGCAGTGATCATCTGCAGGAGCCCAAGAAAGTGAAATCTGTTACTGCTTCCATATCTTCCCCTTCTATTTGCCAGGAGGTGATGGGACTTGTGGCCATGATCTTAGTTTTTTTTAATGTTGAGCTTCAGACCGTTTTTGGCGCTCTCCTCTTTCGTCCTCATTAAGAGGTTCTTTAATTCCTCCTCACTTTCTGCCATCAGAGTGGTATCATCTGCATATCGGAGGTTGTTGATATTTCTTCCAGCAATCTTAATTCCGGTTTGGGATTCATCCAGTCCAGCCTTTTGCACGATGTATTCTGCATATAAGTTAAATAGGCAAGTGGACAATACAAAGCTTATCGTACTCCTTTCCCAATTTTGAACCAATCACTTGTTCCATATTCAGTTATAACTGTTGCTTCCTGTCCCACATATAGATTTCTCAGGAGATAGATAAGGCGGTCAGGCACTCCCATTTCTTTAAGGACTTGCCATAGTTTGCTGTGGTCCACACAGTCAAAGGCTTTTGTGTAGTCAATGAAGCAGAAGTAGATGTTTTTCTGGAACTCCCTGGCTTTCTCCATAATCCAGCGCATGTTAGCAATTTGGTCTCTAGTTGCTCTGCCCCTTCGAAATCCAGCTTACACTTCTGGGAGTTCTCGGTCCACATACTGCTGAAGCCTACCTTGTAGGATTTTGAGCATAACATTGCTAGCGTGTGAAATGAGTGCAATTGTACAGTAATTGGAGCATTCTTTGACAATGCCCTTCTTTGGGATAGGGATGTAGACCGATCTTTTCCAATCCTCTGGCCACTGCTGAGTTTTCCAAACTTGCTGCATATTGAGTGTAGCACCTTAACAGCGTCATCTTTTAAGATTCTAAATAGTTCAACTGGAATGCCATCATCGCCACTGGCCTTGTTGTTAGCCATGTTTTCTAAGGCCCACTTGACTTCACTCTCCAGCATGTCTGGCTCAAGGTCAGCAGCCACACGATCTCTGTTGTCTGGGACATCCAAATCTTTCTGTGTATTCTTGCCACCTTTTCTTGATGTCTTGTGCTTCTGTGAGGTCCCTACCATTTTTGTCCTTTATCATGTCCATCTTTGCACAAAGTGTTCCTTTAATATCTCCAATTTTCTTGAACAGATTTCTGGTTTATCTCTTTCTATTATTTTCCTCTAGTGTATTTCTTTACATTGTTCATTTAAGAAGGCCCTCTTGTCTCTCCTTGCTATTCTTTGGAAGTCTGCATTCAATTTTCTGTAACTTTCCCTATCTCCCTTGCATTTGGGGGTGGGGGGTGGGGGCATCCCTGCACTCACAGGTGGGTGTCACGCTCGCAGAGGGGCATGTCGCATGACACGCCCCTCTGCGAGCGCAACATGGGCCCTGTCCGTGCGTGCATGCATTAGGGGGGGGCCAAGATCTGTCTCCATGGCCCAGTTCCAGGAAGCCCATAGACCAGCATCAGATGGTGGACCGGGGGTTGGGGACCCCTGCTTTAAAGGAGAAGCCATCAGGCACGCAAGGTGTTGGACTCCATCTAAGCCTGGTCATCTCAGACTACTGGTCACACTAACTGGAACTGATGGGAGTTGGAGCGTAACAGTCTTCAGGGAGGACATACCATATTTTCCATCAATAAGACGCCCCCCCCTACTTTTCTAACCCAGAATTACTTTCTTCACAAGAAAGTGGAGGGGGAAGGCAGAGATCAAAGCACTTTGATTCCTGCTTTCTCCCTCCACTTTCTTGTGAAGAAAGTGCTTTCCCCCTCCACTTTCCCTGCAAGAAAGTGGAGGAGGAAAGCAGAAATCAAAGCACTTTGATGAGTCTTGCTTTCCCCCTCCATTTTTCCCTCTTCACTTTCTTGCACTTTCCTCGCAAGAAAGTGGAGGGGGAAAGCAGGAATCATCAAAGCGTTTTGATTCCTGCCTTCCCCCTTCACTTTCTTGTGAAGAAAGTGGAGGGGGAAAGCAGGAATTCGATGATTTCTGCTTTTCCCCTCCACTTTCTTGAGACAAAAGGGGAAGGGGAAAGCAGGAATCAAAGCGTTTTTATCCCTCCCCCTCCTTACTTCTGTGTATAAGATAACTCTAAAATTTTAACCCAAAGATTTTAGACAAAAGTATCGTCTTACACCGCGGTACATTGTGTGGCTCTGATTTAGAGCTAATTTCAGACATTGCATTTTTAAAAGCCAGTCAGCTTATGTCTCTGCAAATATGAAATCATGTCTATTTAGACAACTCCAGTAATAAACAAGGATAATTAAACAACCTAAAGGTGCAAGTGCCACCTTCACATTCCTATGCTGTTGACTCTTCTGCGCGACTTGCCTTATTTCCTTAATTCATCAGTTTCCAGTATATAAGATCTCAGTATCTAACCACTCCATTCTCTTCTCATTCTCTGCATCATTAAACACACCACTGCACTGCATTTTTCAAAGATTAATGTGACTACGCTTCTGGAAATATACAAATTAATTACATTAGACATACTTCAAATCTTTTTCAACAGCCCTATTTTTATTGTTCTCTGGGGCAGCAGAAACATTTCCATTTGGTTTCAGGTCAATGAGGGAGGATGTAAATATAGATTCTAGTTCTAATTCAAGTTAAAAGGAAACAAAGGCAGAAAAAAGTGGCTATGCTCTGGGAGCTACAAAACCAAGTCAAATTGGCAAAAGTCACTGTTGCCTCACAATATGCAAGAACACTGAGATGTCAGCTAGCCAGGAGAAATACACAAGGTCTGTGGCAGAAACTGGCACTGAGATTTCATAAAACAAGCTCTAGTTAGACATTTATATTCCACAGGGATTTTTTTTTGGGGGGGGGGTGTCTCCAGAGGCTAAGACAGCTTGGAAATGTTATTTTTAGACTACAATTCTCAGCCAGCTTATTTATTAATTATGCTGCCTGGGGGATTCTGGAAGTGGCAGCCTAAAAATAATTTCTAAACTCTGAAAATAAACCTAGCTTGTGAACTCTGCCTCTCAGTGGCCAACCCAGCTGGTCACTTTAATATGGATTTTGCAATTTTAGAGACCAATATATATATTTGGTTGCTCTCCTCTTTCTTCCCCATTCCTTTTTTTATTGTGACTAATACTTTGTAACCTGTTGTAGGGGATGGTTTTATTTTAAAATTATCTATACAGTGTTTTTTTTAAAAAAAAAAAACCTAGGTGTTTCAGACACTAGAAATAAGTCATTACTGAATACATATCTTCCAGCTCTATGATTCTGTGATTAAAACATTTGTCATTTCCTCAAGTCATATTTTCATACAAAACACTACAGATGTTTTCACACTCACAGGAACAATAAGCCCTTGCCAAGTCAATAAGTTAGCTTCATCAACTTGGATATTACGGAAGTTCTTCATTCCACATTTGCGGATTTCTTCAAGCTCCTGCAAACCAAGAACAGCAGAAAGAGTATGTTAGCCCCAAAAAAAAAAAAAAAGTTGCTAAAGTTCAGGAAGCTTCAGAGATTGCTTTTCCCTTCACCCTGGCCTAGTTTGGAAGCCCATAGCAAGCCAGAAACAGGTACAGTGGTGCCCCGCTTGACTATTACCTTGTTAGATGAGGAAATCACTTAACGATGAGTATTTTGTGATCACTATAGCGATTGTAAAACGATGTTTAGATTTGAAAAAACCGCTTGACGATGATCGGTTCCTTGATCCGGGAACCGATTTTTCGCTTAACGATGATCAAAACAGCTGATTGTTGGGTCTTCAAAATGACTCCCCAATGTTTTTCAGGACGGATTCCTCGCTATACAGGCACTGGAAAATGGCCGCCCTATGGAGGATCTTCGCTGGATGTTGAGGTATTTCTCCCATTGGAACGCACTGAACCCATTTTCAATGCATTTCAATGCGGTTTTTTACTTTCGCTTGACGAGGATTTTGTTCTACAGCGATTTTGCTGGAACGGATTATCCTCGTCAAGCGAGGCACCACTGTACTGAGGTTTCCTTCTCTGCACCTCCCTTTCTATTCTCCCTCCTATACAGGTTTTAGCATGAGGATTTTTATTTATTTTACCGCTTTATTAACCAATATTAAGCCAATTATATGCAGGACACCAGCTTTATAGCAGTTCTGTATACTGAAGCCAGCACCAAGTTCAGGAGGGAAAGGAATATTGCTGCGAACATTATAATAGCCAATGTAAAATATGTATAGAAAAAACAAAGTCATGTGGTCTTTAGACAATACAAAAGCAAGGGCAGGTGATACCTTTATTAGACCACTAAATAATAACAATAAATAATTGCAATTCCAACAGATGCCAGAGTTGAAGATAACAAAAATTGGAGAAATTAACAAAGAGAGACCTGGCAAGAGAAATAACTTGCTTGTGGATGAAACACATTTCAGTGGTCCACACAGTCACCGGGGACACTGGGAACAATGCAGCGGAATTTTATAAAATGTTATAAACAGTTGCAGATCTCTAAAATAACACTATCAGAGCTGCAAAAAGTTGCAATATTAGGAACCACACACACACTACACTGATACTTAATTGATACTTAGGTTTTGTTAAAACAGTTATATAATACCAGTCAAAGACTCTGCCTATGATGATGATAGTATTTGGCTTATACTAGTCTTCGTCAGGCTGTACATCAACATATTGTGGAGAAGGAAACAGAAAAAAACATATGAACGTTCCAAAAGTCATGGCTAGAGATGGGCATGAACTGCCCCTTCGGTGGTTTATGCTGTTTCGTCCTTCAAACAGGGGTTCGGTGGTTCCCAGCCTCCCCTTCTCCAGTGGGTGCCCACTCAGAGGCAGCACCCAGGCTTCTCTGCCCTGCCTCCTCAGGGCACTGCCTCTGAGTGGGCACCTGCCAGAGGAGGCAGGGCAGGGAGAACCACCAAACACCTATTTGTTCAAGGGACAAACTGGCAGTTCATGCCCATCTCTAGTCATGGCAGTTATCCAGGGCAGAAGTTTCTAAACAGTGAGTTCCAAAATGCAGGCTGCAAATACAAGTCAGGAGTGCAGGTTTCAAATTCCACTGCGGTGACCATCAGTCAGATTATTTTTCCAACTCACCAAACAAAGGGCATTTACAAAATACCCATGCAATACTTCAGATTTAATTTAATGAACTAAGTGCCGTTATGTTTGTGAGTTTCTTTTTATCACTCCTAACACACTGATGCAGGGTCCACAGTTTCACACAAGTAATGAATGGATTACCTATAGCTATGTTCTAAATTAGTAAAATGAAAGCTATCTTTTAAAAAATTACACAATTCCCTCCAAACGATGTAAAGAAGGGGCAGAAGACATCAAATTTGGATTCATAGGAAGATGTGAAACCAGAGAAAGCAAAACAAAGTAAAGAGTGCTGTTTATACTGCCTCTTAGTGCTTACAGCACTCTCTGGGCAGCTTAAAATTTCTGATTATACAGGCTACACACTGGAAACACTACTGCCCCTGAGCAAGCTGGTAATCATTTTACCAGTCTTGGAAGGATGGATGGCTGACTACCTGAGCCAAATACCTGAGCCTGTTAGGATTAAATTTAGATTGTGAGAAGAGCCTTGATTGCTCTACTACAGTTTAGCTACTTTTCTATGAGACTCAGAGAAGCATTTTTTGCATACATGTACTAAGACAGTAGTCCCCAACTTTGGGCCTCCAGATGTTCATGGATTTCAACTCCCAGAAATCCTGGCCAGCAGAGGTGGTGGTGAAGGCTTCTGGGAGTTGTAGTCCAAGAACATCTGGAGGCCCAAGGTTGGGGACCACGGTACTAAGAGAGCTATGGCATGACACAAACAAGAATACGTATGCCTCCTTTACTGACTACAAGGAAGTCCAAGGCAAGCTGATGGATAAACAAAGAAATATGATTCAAGAAATATTCACGTAACTAGCAAACTGTACTGCTAGCCAAAAGCTACACTACAAGTTAATGACCAGAAGACAGAGGACATAAATATATTTTTAAAAGAGTTTTAAAAAAGGGTTATACTCTTGCTACTCAATTTGCACGATAACACCTTCAGAAAAGCCTCTGCTGATCAAATAACAGCATCACTGACAAAGATAAGGTTATCAAGAACATGACACATACAGACAATTCAGTATTACCAGCTGATTATGTAGATGTTTGACAGGGCATTTTGGAGATCGCTCATAGGATCACCACAAGTCAAGAGGTGACTTGATGGCACCTAACAGCAACATTTAGATAACGTGCAAGGATCTGCCTGCAGACCACCCACCATCTCCACTATCCTTACACACAAGCTGGAAATCACTCCTGTTGTTGTCAACAGGGCTTATGCTTCTACAAAGAAATATTGGATACCGGGGGTGTACGAACACTCTTCCAACAGTGTGTTTGTTATATAAGTGATACAGGGTAATAGGATCCTGGTCTCGGAAGTAAGCAATGAACTAAGTTTCAATTATGTATTTTAAAAGAAGTAAACTGTAGCCAGTAAAAAGGAAATCCCCAAACCCATGTGATGGTAAAACCTAAGGCAGCACTAAATTCACTGTACAAGCTTCAAGATATCACTTTGTCAAGGACTTTGTCAAGCATAATGTTACAAACATACTGTTAATGGGTAAAAAAAATACACTGCACATGCTACAACAAAGCTTATCGAGTGCTTCACCCTGAATGGCCTCTAGTTTTGCAGGAAGACAAGGAAGGCCACAGAAAGCAATACATTTTGAATCCTTATTTTCAAAATGCAAGAAACCGCCTTAAAATGCGCAATGTCTGCATCCAATGTGAGGCTCACAGACCCGCTGTGGGAAAACAGCAGAGGCTGTCATGCTTCTGTACTTTCACAGCTGAAGATTTTGGACATCATGCCAGATGGAAGAGATACACTATCTTAAAACCCTGTAGAGACTTTTGTTCCTATTAGTTTCCTAATAAAGATATCATCACTCTTGAAGTTTGGAATTATGGCTTCCCCTGATTTTAGTAAAAAGCAAGAAGTAAAAAAAAAAAATACTGTTAAAGATCCAGAATGAAAGTGTGGAGCAAGCTGACAAATTCAAGTACCTTGGATCATTACCGCACAGTATGAGTCAGAACGGAAATGGCCTGGAGCACATTTTCTGAGATGAAGCATGCAATATGGTACAAAAAAAATATTAAACTGTACTTTGAGAATGTGCATTTTATGGTACTATATGTTCTTGTTTCTACTGTATGGCACAAAACTATGCATTTTAACACTGGCTGTTATAAAATTTAATTATTGCAGGATGCTGAGAATTTCTTGATGAAAAGGGGAAGAAACAGTGAAGGGAATGAAAAGACCAAGGAATCATAAAATACATAAAATAGGGGAAGTTTGAATACTTTACTCACAGAATAAGAAACAAAAAGTACTGATTGTTACTGCTGATCATTCAATGTAAACAAAGATCTAGAATGAAAGCGTGGAGCATGCTGACAACCAAATTGAAGAATTTGTGGCTGAAGAATGTGGGAGACTGGATGCAATACAAATCCACTTTTCGGAGCTACAGCATCCAAAACCAGAAATAGTCATGATGCCACTCAACCTCCAGTACAAGAGGAACTAGCATGTAGAAGATACCCTCCTAGATGTTGTTGTTAACCAAGAGGTGTGTGAATTAATATAGTTTAGAGCTCAGAGTTGCACCACTGTTTAAGAAATACATGAAACTTTATAGAAGCAAGCTTTATATAAATGAGAACCTGGATTCACTGAAATCTGGGTTGGATGAGGGTCAATAAACTGAGGTTGAATCATACCGAAACAGAGACTGTGTGTGTAAGTGGCTCCCATATTTGATACTCCTGGATCCATCCTTGACACTATACAGAAACTTGGGCAACATCAGCAGCTCGGAGTGCCTTCTATCCGCTTTGGCTGGTACAGCAACGATGACCATTTTTAGACAGGGAGAGCAACCTTGCCACTGGCAACTGCAAGGCTAAACTATACTGCTGATTACTCATCTCTAGACCCAGTCAGAATCTCACAGCACATGCCACATTCTGTTATACACAATGCTTTTTCATTGTTTTCTCCTTTACACTTTAAACAAACTCAATGTATATGACAAATAATTAATTTAGTTTTGGAAGATTATTTGAAGACTTCAAAATGTTTACACTAAACCCAGAGTTCCTTTTAAAACAGCTTACAGTATTTCTCTTTAAACAGCACAATTGAAACCACAGTTTCATTTTAAAATTTGTACTTTCACCTTGCTATTCTGTTTACGGCAGTGCAAAATTTTTCACAAAGATAATCTGAGTCAAAGCTCACTCTTTGAACCGTTAGGCTCAATATTCTTATCATCTTTAGAGTAGTAAGTTGACTAAATGGGCGGGGTACAAATTCAATAAATAAATAAATATCTCAGGAACTACATCTAAACTGTTTTAATCTCATAGACATAACTGTGGGATTGTAACCTTGCAAGCAAGACTGTCAGCAGCATAACTACCCATCCAGGATTAGCATATATATGTAAAAAAAAGTATAACAGATGAAATTACTCATGGACTCTAGTATACTCACCACCAAATGAAACATAAACATAAACCCAAGGTACAGGATCACTATTGCATGTAATGAAGAGAGAAACAAAGAGCCTGGACATCGTTCATAAATTTTACTTGTCGCAGTCAAGAAAGCAATACTTCCAAATTCTGAATCAAACACAAACGCAACCATACTTCACTTGTAGTTAATGGTTATTTCCACAATAAGTCCTACTCGCTTGCAGAAACCTCAAGATAAATAACCAAGATACAAAGGAGTACTCCTTCTCCAGGGATCATAGGAAATACACATAGAAAAATGGAAGGAAAGACAAGCAGTGGTGTTACTGTCAAAAACTCAGGGCTACCAGACAATTCTATGTAAGTTACATAAGGGAACCATAACAAAAAACATTATTAAGTCAAGCTAAGAAGGAAATACAGCAACATTTATAGTGAATGAGATTCACTAAACTTCCTCATTGTAAGTTCTTCCAAGACAGATTGTTCAACTGGCAGGACTCGTCTAACCTCTTCCAAGACATCTTCACATTAATAAATGTAAGAAAAAAGGAGAGCCCCACGCAAGGACTGACAGATGCTTCCCTAGTGAAATCTCTCTTGCCAAGCAAACACAGTTGCAGCCAAGGAGGAATCTTGCTTCCCCAGTTAACTGGCAAGACATCTCCAGCAATGCCTATCTCGTTATTCAAGAATATCTGAACAGGAAGATTCTGAATAAGTCACTGTGTTAACCTGTTACAGCAAAGCCAAAAAGAACCTCAAGGCCCCTTACAAACAAGTTTTACTGGTTATAACCTTCCACGGATTGCAGTCTTCAGATGCACATAGTTGGCCACAGTCCACAACAGCTTAGGCCAAACCAAAGTCTTGAAGGTGTCACTGCTGTTTGAATGGAAGTTTATAATTTCAATATTAAATCTGGATGTCCATCAAGCCTATCTTCAACCTGTTCAGATAGCAGGGGAGAATTTCAAGTTTCCCTGCATTTCAATCAAAAGGAAATTGGTGTGGAATTAACTGCAGGGGCATATTGCTAATAAACAATGACACCTGGCTGGCAGGGGCATGTAAGCTGTCAAGATGTGGGACAGTAATTTTGATTTTAAGGGAGCACTGGAGGTTATGTGGGACCCGTGGAAAAAAGAGATTTCACATTCTGGGGAGTCTGAAGGTAGACAGGGATTACTGATGGCCAGACAAATGGGAGCAACCTCGGTGCTCATGAAGGGATTTTTGGCAGGCCAAATGAGTGAGAGTATTATAGGGGTTTGAACACAGATTTGTCTTGTTTTTAGTAAGTTAATATGACCCACCAAAAACGGTGGGGTTTCCCCCTTAGATTATGAGTGTGTCGCCCAGGCAACAGCATCATAGATTTACCCGTATTTTTCGCTCCATAAGACGCACCTTTCCATAAGACGCACCAATTTTTTAGGAGAAGAAAACAGGAAAATATAATCTGTTTTCTTCGCTCCATAAGACACACAGACTTTCCATGCCCCTGTTTTGTGGGGGAAAAGTGCGTCTTATGGTGCAAAAAATACGGTAGTTTGGAATTTTGGGTTCTTGGCATATGAACCGTAGCAAGAAGATATGAGCGACATCTTCTCTCTGATGGTTTAGGTTTTTTCATCATGACTTTTCAAGTTTAGAATCACAACACATTTATAGCTGCTTATTAACAATCCTTACCACCCTTGGAATGTACCCTATTACTAGTACAATCCCAGTGTGGGCAGTATGTTCTTCTGGAAGGATGACATGGAAAATATGTAATGAATCAGACGGTGGCAATGAGCTAACAATTGGTGTGAAATAACAACACAAGTTCTACATGTAGCACCTTGAGGGAGAACTGTGCAATTTTCATGCAAGTGAATCAGCAGCACTCACAGCAACCACTGGCAAAAACATGGGGAGGGGGGAATTAGCAGGCCAGGGTGAAGGGAAATCTTTTGCCACTGCCTCTTATCTTTACCATGAAAACCTTTAAGTTCTATCATTCATGTTAACTATGCATCTTTCACTCTACACCAGGCTTGTCCAACCTGCGGCCCGAGGGCCGCATGCGGCCCAGGTTGGCTCATAATGCGGCCCAGTGCAATTTTTTATTTTTAAAGAAATTCCAAAGTTTCAAGTTACACTGCCGGCGCTTGCGGCTGGAATGCGGCTGGGGCATGTCACAACAGTAGTAGGGGGGGAGAGGGAAGGAAGGAAGGAGTAGAAGGGGAGGGGAGAGGGGGCTGTGTGACTGCATTGTGCCGTCCCCGTCAATAGGAGGGCCCCATAAAGCCACCAGAGTCGAAGCTAGCAGCCTCTGCTGTCTGAGATTGCAGCTGCCGGTAAGCGCGCTTGGAGCGGGGCTGCGGAGGACGGCTAGGGCTGCCCCCCCCATGCAGCCCAAACCAAATTTATGTGTGGCCAAAACCAAATTTTCATCTTCTAATGTGGCCCAGGGAAGGTGAAAGGTTGGACACCCCTGCTCTACACTCTGTTTGCCATTTCCTCTCCAAGAAACAAATCAGGAATCTTCCTGCACCAACAGCAGTTATACAAATGCGGGCGGTGATACCTTTATTAGACCATGGGGAAAAATGTAAACAATGTGCAACCTTTTGTGGTTCAAATCTACATTCTCAGGCTGTGCACCAATGTTACAGATAAATTATTATAAACAAGAGTCCCAATATTTCATGGCAGACTCTGGCTTCAAACCACTTATAGGGGGGTAGTCTGAAACATCACCCCAACAAAAGAGGAATTGTGTTAGAAAGTTCTGAAGGGCAAGACCACTATGATGAACACTTTCAAGACCCAGCAATGTCAATGCCTTCACAACCTGAGTCAGAGATGAGTGATACTACTAAAGCTGTTTAAATTACCCAATGAGATGTAAAGCTAAGAACCATTCTCTTACCCACAAAACGAAGTTAAGATGAATAAAATTCCCTTTCACCTATCTTATTCAGAGGAGGGAGAAGCACAGTCTTTCCACTTCCGAATCTTATATCCACTTGAGGTATAACACCAACATAGCCAAAGATTGATGTGGAGTAGTCAGAACAATTATTTTACTGTTAACTCCACTGCCCCCTAGTGGCAATGATTATGCACATGTGTTCTGTGAGATGGGCATGTATACGAACCCCACTTTGTACAGATCTGCTCGGGGACAAATTAAAAAATAGATCAGTACCTAAAATAAGTCCGGGCTAGTACAAAACTGTGTGTGAAATGACTAGGCCAGGAGTGACGACTTGATATTCGTGTTTAAAATTCATTTCATATCAATCAGATTACAACCTTTGAGCTAGATGACTTTCCTATCACTTCAAAAGGAAGAGCTAATGTTCTGAACTCAGCCCCCACGCCATGATGAAGTAGGGAAATCACACTGCTTCTTAGTTTATGTGCTCAGGACTGTAACAGCCATGTCAGCAAAAAGATTTTATTAAAATAATAGCTGATAAAGTACATGAGGACCATTATTCAAATCAGTTTGGAAATTTTAAACCAGAGGTAACTCATGGGCCTCCAAATACTGTTGATGCTCCCAACAGCCCTCGCCATGAGCCATTTTTCCCAAGACATACAGCAAGTGGACGTCTGGAGGGCCATTAAAGACCTGACCTATTTTAACACCATTACTTTTAGCTATCCCAGTACTACATACTACTATTGGTTGATCGAGCATTCAACCACATATACAGTATCGTATATACCATATTTAAACAACCAGGAAATTGTTTCTAGCAAGACAATAAATGCCTCATCAATGAGTGGATGAATCATGCATATGTGAATACAAATGCTTGAGGTTAGTTACTGGGGTGTGGCTGCTTGTGTCAGAAGTTCAGCTGAGTAAATGTTTGACGATATTCCTGTTCAAGCACACATACTTAGAAATAACCCAACTTGCTGTTTCCCTAGATTTAAGGTGGAAATTAAAATATAACCTATATTTACACTGCAAGCATTTCTGAACGCTTAAATTTTAAAAAAAGGAAATAACACAGCATCCATAATATATTACCTACATTATAAGCTGCTCTGGGAGGTCCCCCCCCCCCCAAATAGCAGAGTAGAAATGCAATTAATAAATCATAAACCCAGTTCTCTAATTATGCTTGAACTGTAGTCACCTATTTCCCCATCTTCTCTCTCTCTCTCTCTCACTCACACACACACACACACACACACACACACACACACACACACACACACACACACACACACACACAGGATTAACTAAAAACCAGAAGTATTTAAGCACACATACACACACAAAATCATACATACTTCTCAGGTATTAGGCAATTCCATTTATTGCACCAACTTCTACCAGTAATGTACAGTTTCCTTAACATATGGTCCTCTGTAAGTTTACATTATCTTTCATCAGAGCTTGATGTAATTTTTCCTGTTTGTATGGACATGAGATTAAAAGCAAAATTTTACTGGACGGTTCAGTCAGGTAGCAGGTCTCGTATGTGATCGCCTTGTAAGCACATGGGACGGTTAAGATTCTTGTGGAGGTGCTAATTATGTGAATGATTTATTAATCATTTTAGGTATAATACTTTGTTACTGGGATGGTTCCTATTAGCAGAAAGAGTCAAGCACAAGCAATGAAGCCATGAATTGTGTGTGAATTTTCATTTTATGCAAATGCCACTGACAGCTCACAGAACTGACTTCAGGATCCAGGCACACACAAAACAAAAACTAGTAGCACCTCTCTGCTGTGGTCTCCCTGGCCCTTACCATAACATAGCTCTTTAAGGAGCACATCAATTCTACAACCACTTCTTCATGCAATCACATTGTCAAGCTTTTTACTAAACAAGAATCCTGAAATATTTACACACTCTTGTAAGAGTTCATACATTTTAATAGACAGATGACTAAAAAAGAAATCATTCATAAAAACAACAGATTTGAAAAAATATATGCAGTAACTGAACACATCGCTATTTTTCATGTGGTCATACTGATATGCTGGGAAATATTTTCTACACATTACTGTAGCTCTGTAGTTTCTGTAACACAGCTTCTTATGGGAGGCTACCATTCCTTTTATTAGCATCTATGTAAAAAAAATGTCAGACATTAACACAGTTTGGGCCATTTGCCTCCCTAGATAGGAGCAAACACCTTCTCACTATGCTTTGACTGTGTCAGGACTTAGGAGCTTCCTGGCGACTGTTCTCACAGAATACAAAAGGCCAGAGCAGTGTTCTCTGCTCACTCTTCATCCTGCAAAAATGCCTTATGCCAGGACTGTTTTCCAGCACCAGAGCAGAAGAAAACAAAAGACTGCTGCTGCCTTGACAACAGAAGGGCACACATTTCACCATGGCACTAGGTGGCCTATATCCTCTTAGTCACATGCTCTGCTGCCACAACTAATGTTCAGACCATGGGTTTCCCATCTTTGCACCACCACTAGCATCCAGACTTAAGATTACTAGCTATACCCACAGTCCCAAAACAGGGAACATTGTCAGTAAAGCAGAACATGTACTTAATGATAATTAGGTTCATCTAAGTCAGTGGTTTCCAACCTTTTTCCGAGTCGCAACCCCCTTTAATGAAAGCCAAGAAACCTGAGATCCCTCTTCCATGTGTGCCTAAAAAGGCGTTTTTAATGGGGTAAAGCCATCTCAGAATAGAGGCTTTTCTCTCCCTAAAGGCTTTTTTTCTCGTACACACAGGTACCTGCTAACTTTAATATCCCGCTCAGAAAATCAAGGAAGAATTTTTTAACAAGGATTACAACACACGTAAAGCAACCTGCAAAGCCTCCCAAAAACACTTTGCGACCCCCAGGCTGGGAAATACTGATCTAGTCGTCTATGGCGTTGTCAACACTGAAGAGTCATAGGGGAAAGTAAAATAAAAAATAAATACTGCAGAACTGCGTTTCTAGGTGATCACAGGTAACAGGAAACATACAATAAATGCAGGTGATTCTTTAGCAACCATATACGATACAGCAGTTGAAACAGCAATGTTTGAGCTAGTTCAGAGATGAGGAGGAAGTTCAAAATGGAGCAAATGTTAAGAAAATGAGATAACTAGCCAACATTAGTGCAATATTGAGGAATAACTGGGCAGTGTGGAACTGGCAGGTACTAAGTGCACATTAAAGCATGTGCACTAAAAAAGATGCATTAAAACTTCTTTCTAAAAAGACCCTAGGAAGCAGTTTTTACTACATGTGAATTTTTCACTTCATTCTAGCAGCTGCCCTGCCATTTCAGTATATAAGCAATACTTTTCAAGAATGTGACATTTTAATTTTTTTTTTAAACACAGGTTATGGTGTGGAACTATGTCCCTCCAGATACTACTGTACTGGGCTATGATTCTCATCATCCTTGACTACTGGCCATGTTGGCTAGGGCTGATAGGAGCTGGGTCCGCCATTGCTTGAAGGAATGCAGCTGTCCTGCCATAGAAAGAGGCTTGCTATGACAAATTCTGCTTGGGGATTTCTCTGCTTTATGATAAAATTTTACTATAGGAAACAGAGGAATCTGAAGCACTTTTCTAAACTATCAAAAAAGTGTTTTTATTTCAAGGTCTTTTAGATACAAATTTAAGATTCCCCTTCTAATATGTTTGAAATAGTAGAATTAACACACTTTTTACTTTAACATCATTAAGACATATATAAGTCAACACTGTGTATGTGTGCAAATAAAAATCACAGCTGCGATTTTACAGAAAAAACTCAGTCACAAATTATTCTCTTACTTTATGGGATGTTACCAGTTCTTTTATAGATTCTTCTTTTAGATCAAAACTTAACATCAACCCAGTGTTGGAAAACTAACAAAGAATATAGGCAGTATCTAATGACAACATTAATGCATGCTGGAGGTACAAAATATAAGACATGTAATTTGGTATTCTGCTTAGTACTGAAATCAATATTAAAATGAGACATATGTCAGTTACAGGACCAATAAGAATCAAAAATGGCAATTTAATACCATAATCTGTTAAGAGTGTGGAAGCAAAAAAATCAGCGGGAGAGTCTTACTTTCTGAAAAAGGCTTCTACCCTCACTTTTCTTTTATAGAACATTAACTATAGAAAAGGTGGGAAAATACCATGGAAATGTTCCATTCCACCAAAGTCAAGCCTATTCCTAGTAGGGAATGAAGAAAATTTAAATCAGTTTATATGACAGTATTCCAGAATTCAGGATTTCCTAAGGTCTGGAAAAGTAACATCATCCCTGGCATTTTACCGCAGCCACCACCACAGGTTTATCACACGTTCTGTCATGAAGTCATAAGGAAGTTGATCAAATAACTAAATCATTACTTATACATATAAATAACATCAATTTTTGTTTTATTCACATGATGCACTGCACACACATTCTAGAAGGCAAAGGAGTGGATCTAGTAGGCAAAGGGGTGGATCTAAAGGGGTGGATCCTTCCAGTGTGATTTAAAAGAGGAAATGCCTCTTCTAGGGTGACAACTGTCATTTACGGTTGTTGCAATGCCATCTTTCAAAACACATTTTATTAAAAAAAAAGAGCTCCCACTCAATTAATCAAGAGGAACATCTTTTTAATCAAATCAATCAAATATTAAAAGTAGTGAAAAAGCCACCTAGTAATTAGTGAAAAAAATACATCTCAGGAAGACAGGTGCTGAAGTTCATAAAGTTCTTTATACCGAACAACTTTCAACCCTGAGCAAAGTTTACAGCACATAAACGGTGTTATCTTGCTACTTTTAGCAACTGGACCTTCACATTTCCTCAATATTTCATCTTAGAAAGGAAGACTATATAAGGTGGTAACAAGCCCTAAAAGGATAAATGTATCTGAATGCTGCAGAGGAGCCAGGGAAGATGAAAGTCATCCTAGAGCCTACATTTACTGCAGCAACGACCGAAAGTGTGCGTGATTGTAATGGCACTTGGTCTGACTCAATGTCTGGTACCAGGAGTACAGATGGCTTTGGCTGGCCCATGTTATACCTCTGGGGGGCTTTTAAGGATCACAAGGAACACAACAAAGGCCTAAAAAAAATCACAGAAGCAAAACTGAAAGCGCTAAAGGCCACTTTCGGTTTTGATCAATGGGTGGGTGAAAACAGAAGGGAAGCAGAAACAGCATCTAGAGAAGATGAACTGCTGCTCCTTCTGGTTTCTCAGAAAAAGTAATCTTGCCG
The DNA here is from genome assembly GCF_051106095.1 of Pogona vitticeps. Taxonomy (NCBI): domain Eukaryota; kingdom Metazoa; phylum Chordata; class Lepidosauria; order Squamata; family Agamidae; genus Pogona; species Pogona vitticeps. Next base: position 11,039,717 of record NC_135796.1, on the reverse strand, counting down.
ACTCTGCAGGAAGGAGGAGATGGTCAGAAGAGAGATCCGAGGGCTTTCCAAAAACAGCCTCAACTTTGCCTAATCGGTGCTTCTTAATCGTGGTCCAAGCCTTGAAAGCCCCACAAAAACTCCACCCTGTTCATGACGTCCCCAGTGGACCCTTATTCCCACATGCAACAAAAGCCATCCTTTTCATTTCTTACTGCTGAGGTCTTCTGTCTGGAGAGGGAAAGTTAGAAGATCTTTGAGGGATGGAAACAAGAGGCCAACCCACCTGATTTTGGAGCCCCCTGGTTTTTTTTAAAAAAAGACGAACAACGCTAACAGAACAGGGCGAGGAATAATAATAATAATAATAATAATAATAATAATAATAATAATAATAATAATAATAATAATAATAATAATAATAATATCCTCCTTTTCTTCCTCCTCCTATGTCGGAGCCACCCAGGACCCCCCCCAGTTCTCCGAAGTCGCCCCTGTTGCAAGCCCGCCCCCCCCCATCCTAACTGGGATGAGGGTGATCTGAGGGGCCAGCGATCTCCCCACGAAGAGGCCCAGGGGACCCCCAGCCCCCACCATCCCGCCCCACAAAGGGCTGACTCCGGCAAGGCCTCCCTCTTTGGGGAGAGTCGGGACCCGTCTCGCCCCCCCCAAATGCCCGCCCCGAGGGCACGGCCTCGCCCTCCTCATGGGTGTGAGGTGATCACAGGCTGGGAGGGGGGGAGAGAAGAGATGAGGAAGCGTCCCTCACGGCGGGACACCCACCTCCCTCCCTCAGACACCGATAACCCCCCCCGAGATCCAAGCAGGGGGGGGCGAGGGGGGGAGTTGGGCCGGCCAAGCGGCCTCCCTCCCTCCTTCCCTTCTCGCCCATGCCTGGCCTTTGCTTAGTCACGGCGGGCTCCCCCATCCTGAGGTGGGGTTGAATCCCCCCCCCCCGGGACACGGCTCGCCTTCCTTTCCCTCAGCCCGGCCTTGTGTGTGTGTGTGTTTGTCTCCCCCGCTTTTTTTTCCTTCCCTCCCGACGGCACCCCTCAGGGAAAGCCAAGCCCCGGAGAAGGAGAGCCTCCATTTTTCCTCACAGCCCGTCTCTCCCCCCCCCTCCCCCGCGGCCTAAAGCGCTGGCCATTTCCCCCCCTCCTCCTCAGGCGCCGCCGGCGGCTCTTCCAGGGCCGCCCCAAAAGCCAAGCGGAAGCCGCCGCTTTAGACTATGCAAAGGGGGGGGGGGCGGCGAAGGCGGAAAGAAGCGAGACCCGGGCCTCGCTTCCGAGGGGCCGAGCGAGCCGCTGGAGGCCGGGAAGGAGCCCCTTCCTGCCTTCTCCCCCCTCCGCCCCCAGGGCGGCCGGTCTCCCTCACCCGCCCCGCCGGCCCCGGGGCTCGGCGGGGCCCGCCTGGCTGTTACCTTCATCAGCCTCCTGCTGGCCGCCATCTTGGATCTGCTGCCGCTGCCCCACAATGCATGGCGGCCGCGGCTGCGGACGAGGCGCCTCGCTCGCCTCAGCGCGGCTTCCTGGGGCGGCTGGCACACACACACAAACACACACACACAGAGAGACGCAAGCGGGGAGGGGGGTGTTGTGTGTGGAGGAAGAGGCGAGGAGCGCTGTGTAGCCGCCCTGCCTCTTTTCTGAGGGGGGGTTGTGGCCCCCTTTCCCTCAAAAAGCGCGCGCGCGTGATGGGGGGGGGCGCGTCATGGAGACTTTTTAGGGCCTTCACACAACTCCCCCCATGAGGCCCCAAAGGTTCCCTCAGGGCAGCCTTCAGCCAACCTGAGGCGACACAGGTGGAGTTTTTTTTTGGGGGGGGCACTGGAGACCCTTGTCTCCAGTGTTGGCCTGCTCAACCCCCCCCTTATAAATAGTTCCATTGTCATACTTTTCTGACAGTTAAGAGATTTCTTCATATATATATTTGAGGGATGATGGAGAGCAGGATCTGTTCTCCAACATCCCAAAGTGCAAGGATATGCAACAAGGGGCTCAAATTACAGGAAGCATATATATCCCTGCACTCTGGGATGATGGAGAACAGATCCTGCTCTCCATCATCCCTCAAATTTGAGCCCCTTGTTGCATATCCTGCACTCTGGGATGATGGAGAACAGATACTGCTCCTCTGCTTTATGACACTCTTTCAAGTACAGTATTTGAAAAAGGGCTGTTCTATCACCCCTCGTCTTTTCTCAAGGCTCAAGGTACCAAATTCTTTCAGACTTTCCTCACTGGGCTTCCTGATCATCCTTGTGGCCCTCATCTGAACTTGTTCCATTTTCTCAGCATCCTTCTTAAAGCACAGTGCCCAGAACTGGACGCAGGACTCTGAGGAGGCCAAATAAAACAAGGTTTTGCTAGAGAGAACCAGCCCCAGGGTATTCCGACCCACAGGTTTCTGGCCCCTGTCAAGTGCTTTTACTTCTTTGGTGCGAGTAGAATTATTCTGTTTTTGATCCATTTCCAGCACGTGGGATCTGTGGGAACGAATCAAAAGCCTTCCTTTAAAAAAAAATCTGCCAATATCATGATGTTGCTTAAGAGAGCCACTTCAGGATATTGGCTAATTAAACAGTTCCTTTGCTCCTCCGGAAGGGTGAAGGAAGTGAAAAAAAAATTAGCCTCCACTAGAGCAACAGAAACGCTCTGTGTCACTTATTTTAAAACATCTTTGCTTTGGCGTCGAGAAACTGCTTGTAACTGAATCTGCTGCTGTGCTAGTTTCTCAACCAGCCCTTTAAGATAAGGGAAAGAAATGTCTTTGTGTATTAAATGTGTTAGGCTGTGGCAGGCTCTCCAAAAGACCTAATACTCTTATCTTAAAGATCACTTGCTTAAATATATATATCTAATACACATATACTTTTGAAAATCCGACCAAGTAGGATTGCTTGAGGTCCATATGCAATTGGGATGTGTGGATCGCACCAGATGGTACAGTATACCAGACCTCCTAGTGACCCTATTTAGCTCACTCCAGCCTGCTCTAACCCAGCTTTGTAGACTAGCGCTATACTTCTGTCAGTGCAGCCTGAAAAAGCATTTGCCTTTTGTGCAGCCACATCACACTATTGGCTCATGTGATCTACAACAATTCCAAGATTCTTCTCACTTGTAGTATTGCTAAGGAGGAATTTTTGATTCCACCTCCCTTTCTTGTCTTTCTGTTCTTTTTGAACAATTTATATCCTTTTGTTGTTTAGTCGTTAAGTCATGTCCAACTCTTCGTGACCCCATGGACCAGAGCATGACAGGCCCTCCTGTTTTCCACTGCCTCCCAGAGTTTGGTCAAATTCATGTTGGTAGCTTCAATGACACTGTCCAACCATCTCATCCTCTGTCATCCCCTTCTCTTGCCTTCACACTTTCCCAACATCAGGGTCTTTTCCAGGGAGTCTTCTCTTCTCATGAGATGGCCAAAGTATTGGAGCCTCAGCTTCAGGATCTGTCCTTCTGGTGAGCACTCTGGGTTGAAGTGAGCACTCTGGGTTGAATTTTATATCCTTACATTCTAGTAAGTAGAGCCATTTCACCAAGTTTCACATCCCTGTCAAGTCATTTTTACCCTCTCTAACTAACATCTCCAGTTCTTCTTGTTTGTTTCTCATACTCCTGGCATATGTAGACACTGGAGAATATATGCTTTGTGGTCTGCTTTCCTTCTTATATTTTTATGAAATCTATTGTCACAGATAATTAACAGCTAGAGTGTTGGTTTCAAAGGTAGTCCACAACAACAAAACAAGATTGGAAGGAGAAACAGCTGAAATAAGATGTTCCAGAGTGCATTGAAAGGATTAAATATTATCCAGGGATTGTTAGCTCAGTGTATGTATTAATTCATAGCTCTCTTCACAGTCTTGTATATTGACTAGACTTATAAAAGTGCTTGATTGTACAGGGTAACAGACTCTCCAAGTGTTGACTATTGATTGACATTCCTTCCACTTCACATCTTATAGGAAGTGTGGGATTAATCCTTTGAAACCAAAGTTCTTACTCTTAATTATATGTCCCTAACAGTGCAAACATATCCACAGCTAAGGTGAAATGCCACTTGTTTTTTGAAGCTAAAGTGTCAGTGAGGTGAGTATAGAGTTGCATCTTAAACTAGAAGGAACAAGTCTGTAAGTGATGCATAGACACCACTGAACTCAGCATGATTTGTCTCTGAATAGATATACTGTATGTTTAAATTGGCACTTCCAATTTTCATTTTCCAAAAAAGGATTGCCATAGTAGATGATGGGAGAAAACTCTGCCTGTAACCTTTCCCCCCCCCCCCCCCCAGATATGGTGTTGTTTTTGTATACTTTTAGAGTAACTAATTTTAAGCACAAAAAATAAAAAAATCAGTACTAACTTTCCTTAATCCCCACCCCGTGCTCCTTTTTGCATTTTGTATCTGTTGGATTGTAAAATTGCAGACAAAGACTGTTTTTCTTTTCTTAGAAAAGTCTGTCTGTAACCAGCTTTAAATGGATTCGTCTGGCATCTACAGCCATGAAGTTTTGGAACATTCATTCATAATTTTTCTGCATACTCAGAAGTTAATGGTACATGCCTGATGAAGGGATTATTAATCCACAAAAGCTTGCATTAATTATTTGATTTTTGGTGGTCTAACTAAAGGTGTCACATTCTTCTACATTTATATTGTGCAATGACTTCCTTTGGATTTTTTAAAGAAACAAAAAAGGTTATCCAGACAATATATTAAAAATGTTAGGTGTGTTATCATGATCATTATTATTTAATCTGATTGCAATTCGATTTTTAATAACATTTATCTAGATCTGCTGGATAGCTCAGTTGTTTTGGTATCTGGTTAGGAGTTCGATTCCCCACAGTGCCTCCTTGACAGAAGCTGGACTTGATGATCTATATTGGGTCCCTTCCAACTCTGCAGTTTGAGATGATGATGGTGGTGATGGTTATAAACATTGGCTTCCAGGGCATTCCAGGTTGTTCAGGGAAACGTGTAGTTTCATAGTGACATAATGAAGTGAGACACAGAAATTAAGGGGAAATATGAATTAAAAAATGTATTTTGCTGCCTTTTGGTTATACCACTGTTTCTTTGGAGTCGGACCTCTTCAGTAGCATTTCAAATCTTAGAATTGCTTTGTGATTTACTGAATCTAGTGCCCTCTGCTGGACACATTTTAAGTAAATGGAGAGTTAAATACAGTACTGTACACAAATAGGAAATAACTACATTTGTTGGCACGAGAATATCTGGAGAATGAAGGAACGAGGTTTCAAGGTGAAGTGGTTCAAATGTCACCCAGGTGCACAGCAAATTTTGTGATAGTTGCCATAATGGTATTAACATGTATATCCTGGCCCTTTGGAAACAAACAAAATACAGCTTGCACTTAACAACACATCTTATCAATGTTTCATTATTTATTCGTTTTGCTTGCATTTTTTGTCTTGCTTTATTTAAAAGTATCATCTTACATTCTTACTATTTCTGTAAAACAGTGTGGAGTAACGGATGGACTAGGATTCTACAGTCTTTTACTCGGTAATGGAAATTCAAGGGCGGGTGGCATTAGTAAAACCCTCCTTGAACACTTCACATACCTCGAAAACCTTATTAGGGTCACCGTAAGTCAGAAGTGACTTTGCTTATAAAAATACACGTAACAACACTAACTTAGGTACCATGTGTGCAGGAAGGTGGTTTATAAATTAAAGTACATATAAATAAATCCCATAAAGTTCAGAGGGGACTCTTTCAAAGAACACAGATAGGACTAGGCTGTATGTGCAGGTTTATTATATAGTATGTTCTACAAAGAGTACCAATTACTTACCAGGCATTGCTGTGTAAGGACACCAGTGTAGCATTTCATTGCTTGGAAGTTGTGGAAGCCATTAGACAGAAGGAGGAAGTCTGTAATGATCAAAAATCTCTCCCTGCTGGTAATACCATCATCCTTTCTCTAGTGTGATGTATGCCACAGAATTTTGATCACAAACCGCTAGCATAAATAGTTAGTTTTTCAGCATGTGCCTAAAGTTAGAAATTGGTGGAAAATGTAGACTTTCAGAAGGGAGAATCTTTAAGTTACTGTTTTTCTTCTCTGAGAAGAGTCTTACTCAGACAAAGTATCCCTACCTGCAACTTGAAGGGCTCTTCTCTGTTCCATCACTTCAGGACCCCATCACTTAATTTTGCTGCTTGTTTCAGACTCTTATTCAGTCTATCAAGAAACATCAGGTTTATGAATGTGGGATATTGCCACTATGTGCATGGTTCCAAACATCACGAAATAGCTGGACATTCCCTTGCCGTATCATGTTCCCTGTGTCAGCTGAAAAAAGGATGCTAAGCTTTATGTAGCAAAGGCCAGTCTGAATGCTGATTACCACCAGCATCAGCAGTCAAAATGCTATACACTACAGCAGTGGTGTCGAACTGTGGCCCTCCAGATGTTCTTGGCCTTCAACTCCCAGAAATCCTGGCCAGCAGAGGTGGTGGTGAAGGCTTCTGGGAGTTGAAGGCCAAGAACATCTGGAGGGCCACAGTTCGACACCACTGCACTACAGGATCCCCTCTAGTGCTTAGTATCAATCACAAAGCCACCAAGCCCAAGAAAATACCAGAACCAGACTGTTCTCCTCTAGTTAACCACTCATCACCCAAAGTAGTTGTCATGGCTGTTCTTTGACAAGTTCCACGGGTATTTATTGCTTGGATCTCAATTTTTTTTCTTCACAATATATTTTTTGAAAATTGAAAAAGCCCCCTTGCACCCTCTAGTGGCCAAAATAAAAAATAAAAATGGGGGCAAGGAGGCTGAGCATGGCAGAATTGCCCCCATGCCCTCTAAAGCAGTGTTCCCCAACCTTGGGCTGCCAGATGTTCTTGGACTTCAACTCTCAGAAACCCTGGCCAGTAGAGGTGATGGTGAAGGCTTCTGGGAGTTGTAGTCCAGGAGCATCTGGAGGCCCAAGGTTGGGGACCACTGCTCTAGAGAGCCCATGAGGATATTTTGACCATTTTTTCCCCACTTTTCTAACCCAAAATTAAGAAATCTAAGTGGGGCTTAGCAAGTGGAGGGGAAAGCAGGGATAAAAGCCGTGCAGGGTCACTTTGATCCCTGCTTTCCCCTCCACTTGTTTTTGCTCTCTCCTCATCTTACTGCCGTGTATAAGACAACCCTCAATTTTTAGTCTAAAGATCTTAGACAAAAGTATAGTCTTATACACGGAAAAATACGGTAATTTTATAATAATGTTTAAGGAGATTCATGTGACATGACTAAAAGGCATGGTGGAAACCAAAATGGAAATGAATTCCAGACAGTTGAGATTTATTAATACGGTTACTGTTTAACTGATGGATCCTATTTAATCATTATTATATACATATAATAGATTTGATCCTGATCACTGTTACATATGGTTCCCACTGAAGTGCACAGAAGTCATTCCTGCTGAGTTCAGTAGGACGGTCTCTCACGTTAGTATAGGATGGCAGCCTTAAATCATTACCACCTTGTTCCCCCTGATTTCCTGGTCAAACTAAATATAACTAACTTCCTTTTGAGATACATTCAACCCTGAGTGCTCACTGGAATGACAGATCCTGAAGCTGAGGCTCCAATACTTTGGCCATCTCATGAGAAGAGAAGACTCCCTGGAAAAGACCCTGATGTTGGGAAAGTGTGAGGGCAAGAGGAGAAGGGGGACGACAGAGGACAGGATGGTTGGACAGTGTCATTGAAGTTACCAACATGAATTTGACCAAACTCTGGGAGGCAGTGGAAAACAGGAGGGCCTGGCGTGCTCTGGTCCATGGGGTCACGAAGAGTTGGACATGACTTAACGACGATGAGTGGTTATTCAGCATTCGATATAATTATATATGATGATCTGTTATTGAATTGTATAATAACAGAAGTGGTAAGTGCAGCGGTTGGAGCTGTGTATGAATGGAGTTCAATGTAAGAAAGGGGGTTATGGTCACGATGGTTGTTACTGCCATGGTCACCTCCATCACTGGGGCTCCGATCTTTCCCTTGAAGCTGAATCTTCTTTTTCTGCTACCGCTTGTGAACCTGGTGTAGGCCTTTAAGTCCTAGAATGCCATTCGGCATGGCTGATGGTGAGGGGTTACGAGAGTGACCGTGCCTAACATCTGGAAGCTGTGGCAACCCATTTCTGCTGTAAACCAAGTTGGGAGTATTCTTTATTCCAGAGAATCCGTTCACGCTTCAGCAATGACAACGCCCCCACTTCTAGGCACGGTGGCTTATCAGTACTTCCAGCTATGTTCTAAAGTGTGCAAGAAAGAGGGTTGTATGTCTCTCGTATTAAACAGAGTCAGCTCTGACTTGTGAACAAGGCTTTAAGAAGATTGGCTCGATATATTATTCTCAGGTATTAAGGTTAAATAAATAAACTAGACATTAAAGAGACTGTTGTTCCTTCTGATTAACCTGTTCTCCCTCCTACCATGAATTTCCTCAGAAATGCACACCGCAGGATTTCAACCCATGCTTTCCACCTGCAAGGAAACAAACAAACAAACAAACAAACAAATATTGAACGCAAGATGCAGACGTGAGGAAATAATATCTTTCGCCACTGGAGGGAGCGCTTCTCATTAAAAAAAACATGCTCCGTGTATTGTCTAGTTTGAGCCTCAGGGCCATTGATTTCAATGGAATTTGCATTCATACTCCGGGCATGCTTGGTTAATTGTATGCAGTGGAACTTAACTTCCAAATAAGTACGCCTGGCATTATAACTTAAAGCTGCAGGCACATACACAAAGTCCAGGAAGAAAGGTGACAAAGATAGAAAGAAATCCAGGATAAGGTACACATTTTAACTGCACAGACTAACGCGGCTACCCCTTCTACAACTACAATTTTAACTGAAGTAGCTTTATTTCTAAATTTGGACAATGAGATTACTATTCTAATTCTTGATGTATCTCTGGCTGGTCCCTTTTAAAGGGGAGCACTTAGAACAGCCCTAACCTTGTAAGTCCTTTTGAGTTCAAAGCCCAAAGAAAGCACTGCAGAAAAAAAACGAACAAACAACAACAACAACAACCACAAACAGACAAACCATGTCCCCACCCCACCCGCAAGCCACATTGGGTTCAACAGGGGCAAATTTCTTCTTGAACCCAAATCAGGCAAAAAGCCTTTGTTGTCAAATCAAAGAATGGGTCTGATCTTTCATTCTATACCTGGGAGAATTCGAAGATTCTCCCTTTCAGAGAATCTTCATGGGCGGTTGTTTAATCAGCAGCATCTGGCACTGGGAGTGGTAGAGTCCTGAACGAGCAGAAGCGAAGACATCTTTGGGAGGCCAATTAAGTGGCCTTGTGGAGCAGATGACAAGGTAAGCAACGACTCCGATGCCGTTTGTCCGACACCCATCCTTATGCCTAGAAGCTGCCTGACCTTGCTATATAGCAATATTTCTGCTTGGATCAGAAACTGCTAATTAGAATTGGGAATCTTAAGTGGAATTATTCATGTTAGGTTAGGAATGCTCAATAGACTAATTGTGAGTGTTTTTACTTGGAGTTTACGCTCATTCCCGTGCAAACGTGCACAGAAAGGCAGTTTCAGAGCAATCAGAAAGTGTGTTTGTTATGATGAATTAGTTCCATTCCTTTCAATAAGACTTAAGCATGACAGACTTTATTCGGGTGAGGCCTAAGTGTTCCAGCTTAAGCATTCATTGGGTTATTCAATAACTCAAAATTTCAAAACAACTTCCAGTTTATGAAACGGGGATGTTGCACTTCCGTATCCAGGGTTCAAAATGCCAGGAAATGACCTGATAGCGCTACACAAAATTACGCCTTCATTGCCAGCAGGAAAAAGATTGCCAAGCTTTCCATAGTGAACGGCAGACTGAATGTTGACAGCGCCAATGGCAGCAGTGAAGATGGTCTACAGCAGGGGTCCCCAACCCCCATTCCGCGGCCCGGTGCTGGTCCATGGGCTTGTCAGAACTGGGCCGTGGAGACAGATCTTCCCATTTCCAAACCATTTCGTAGGATTAGGCAACTTGAGGAAGAAGAGTTTACATTTTAGAGCTCTTTTGAAATAAGAATTAAAAAAGGGGAGAGCTGGGAGTAAACAAAGATTGTCACTGGAAACCCAGGTCAAAATTACCCATACTATGTGTAAGAAAGGCTTTGAAGAAAGACAGGAACTCATTTGGATGTGGTGTCGGAGGAGAGCCATACAGATACCACAGGCAGCCAGAAAGTCAGAAAAGTGGGTGCTCAATCAAGTTAAGACTCAACTCTCACTAGAACAGAAATAAATTGAGTACAATCCCACAATGCACATACAATGAGAATACAAAACTGACCAGAAAAGACAATATTGCTGGGGAAAGGGCAGGGGGGACCATTAGGAAGAGAGAAGAACATAACAGGAGATGTTGGTTTACAAAATCTGAGCAGAGCTCTTACTTATATAACATTTTGGAGGTCATTGACTCATATAGTTACCCTTCATCAGAAGTGCCTTGATGGCACACAACATCTTTGGATTTTTCTCCTTAATTACCATACAATTGTATACTGTAGTGACCAGATGGGTGCAAAAGTTTATCGCATTTAGGTATCAAAGCTCTGCTAACATCAAGTGAGACCATCCCCAACCACAAAGCAAAAACAAACCAAACCAATAATTTTAAGCTTAAACAAGTGAGCTTCTGAATATTTGTTCTCTATTCTTTTAAAAATTGTTTAAATAATATTTGAACAACCAGACACAGAATCCCTTTGGTAGCCACAAATGCCTGTTTGGCCAGGAAGGAATTAAAAAGTTATTCCCTTGAGAGTCACCAATTTATGTCCTGACTGACAGGGACAAAACCCCGCAACAATGTTTCTAACTTTGGAAGGTTCCCACTGATAAACTTGTTCCACCCAGTTTATAAGAAAGTCACTGTTATACCCTTTTGAAATGACTTTTTTGAGGATCAGTTTTTCACCTGCTGCAGCCTGGATTCCTTCCAAATAATAATAATAATAAACCAAACCAAATAATAATCTAACCATCCTCTTTCAAAATAACCAAGCTTAGTCTTTTCAATTTATTTCATCTGTTTGCTGACAAAAAAAGGTTGCCAGTGTCTTCACAGGGAGGTATATCATGTCTATACTTTTAAAAAATCATAACTTTAAAATGATGTGACCAAAATTTGTCAGAGAGCAACATTATACTTTATACTCCTACTGTGCCAAATTTGGCACTATTCTGAAGCCCAGTTTCAAAGCTATAATGTTTTTGGGGAGCTGCCCCTCTTTTTTGAATTGTCTTGTAGAATGGTGATTTGCTCTGTCAGCACAATATCATCACTGCACTCTCATGCAGTGATAACATAATATAATAGGCAGTTTTGTGTATCCCCCCACCCACCCAATTTTTGTTGTAAATGCAAGAAGGTTCACGTGTGTACTAGTTTATGGCGTAACTACAGTGGCTGCACGCATTCTCCACCCGTCTTCCCCATCCGAGTGTCCTCTATAGGGTTTGGTCTACAGTCCCCATCATCTCCATTCAAGGGTGGCCAATCTTATTGGTCAGAAGAGATGAACTGCAGATCAAGCTTTCCCACCTGTCCACTTAACAATGAGCTTCTAGAGAGTCGCCCCGACTCAGAAAAGCAGACATTTAAATTCTGCTAAGATTGGTACTTGCCCCACATGGATACTCTTAAAATCATACGGCTTTCATAAAATAAGACTGAGTTCCTTTTCTAGCAATGGTAAGGTCTACCACTGGATGGCAGAAGAGCCCAAAAAGTTACATGACTTCATTATCCAGTTCCTACTGGAGAAGCTGAACTTCCAATTAAAATTTAATTTTACGCTTTCTCCCGAACATTGCCCTGCTTCGGCCCGTATACTTACAGCGTGGCATTGACAGTGGCAAGAATTATGGTTCAGATCCTACCTAGTTCACAATGATACTGGACCTTGACTTATGCCAACAAGGTGGAATTATGGCAAGTCATGAGTTTCAATGTCTAGTGCATTCATTCACAACAGGATGTTACCTTTAGTCCGTAATAACTGAGTGACCACTATCTTTTATATCACAAGTAAAATTATGCTCTTTTAATCCTACCATCGAGTCCCTTTACTGAGAGAAAGGCAACCCAACAATAATAACCATCATCAGTCAATGTTTTTCTAATTTTTCTAATTTTGATGGACTGTGCCTGGTGTTTTTGAATTACTACTACTGCTACTTGTGGAGCAACATGTGCGTTTGTCTCCAAAGAACAGATGAGAGGAATCATTCATGCTCAGGGTCTGATCCAGAATCGGACTTCCCTGGACCGAAGGTGTCTCTCTCTACCTGACTCTCTCTCCCTCTTCCTGTACTGCATCGGTGACCATGTCTTCTATGTTGCATTTTTGGTGGGGATGCAGAGAGAGGGCTGGAGAAATTGGCATGGAGGGAGAGGGGGAATAGGCAAGGAGGTCTACGTTGGCTAGCTCAGTTTCCCGCACTCAAATCAAGATCCAGTGAATTGTCAGCATTTAACGAGAAGCGAGGGGGATCAGAGAACAAAACTGAAATAATTGAAATACAGTATCAACTGTGGGTCCTGATGGCAATTTTTAGAGTGTATATTTTAATTGCATTTTAATTGTTTTGTCTTTTTATTGTATTTCAAATGTTGTAAGCCGCCCAGAGACTTTTGGGTAGTGTGGGCGGCATAGAAGTTAAATGAATGAATGAATGAATGAATGAATGAATGAATGAATGAATGAATGAATGAATAAATAAATAAATAAATAGGTGTGAAATTGGCATATTGAGGGAAACAGGGCATCCGCCCACTCTGGCTCCTATCAGATCGTGTGTGTGCAATGCATGTGTGTGCCCTTGCACACATGCTGTATAGCCAGAGCTTAAATGTAATTTTTTGCAATTATAATAGTAGCCATATGCCATCGAGTCAATTCTGACTTATGGTGACCCTTTTCAGGGTTTTCCAGGTAGACAATACTCAGAAGTGGTATACCATTCCCTTCCTCTAGGGGGTGCCCTGGGACTGTGCAGCTTGCCCAAGGCTACCCAGGCTGGCTCTACTCATAGGAAGCAAAGTGGGAAAAGTGAACTCCCAGCTTTTGGCTCTGCAGCCAGAGACGTAAACCTAGAGGAAAGGAATGGTCAACCACTTCTGATTATTCTCTGCCTGGAAAACCCTGAAAAAGGGTCGCCGTAAGTCAGAATTTATTTTTATGGTCCTTGATTACTATTTTTCCTACTATCGATCCAAAAATCCAACATTGCTAGTGGGGGATCCTAAGAAGTGACTAAAAAAGTGGACAAAGAAGACAGAAACCCTACTGAATTCTCTTAATTGATATTTTGATTTCTTTGCCAAGATTCCAAGATTGTGCGATACCGGCAGTACCGACAACGTTTACGCCACTCCTGGCTTTTCAGACCCTTCTAGCGCTCTGGCAGAAGAGTGCAGAACGAAGTGGGGCTCTATTATCTATCCACAGACCAGATGCCTAGCCTGCTTATATCTCCCTGACGATTTCTGCTTGTCCAAATATAGGAATAGAACAGAAGCGGGAGGGTCGCAACAAATCCTTTTGTTCATAGATACCAGGTCTTGAAAAAATTACTTGTTTTCTGAATGACAGATTCCAGACTCTCTGATCCCCTTCACACCTGACTTTGTCTTTAAGCAGGATTGATCTCTCTTTTTTTTTAGATTAAGTAGTGATTAATCCTGGGACTGGGCAGGGTGATTGAAAGTTTAATTATTTTTAAAGCAATTTACATACCCCCCAAAAAAGGGGATGCAGCAAGCATCAATTCTGAAGAATGATCCCCCTTTTTCCCCCTGACCCCAGAGAGAGATACAAACATCCAAAACCTAATAGCACTTCTGCTCCGAAATGATTTTATTTTATTTTTAAAAATTGCATGCAATGCTCAAGAAGAAATACATCAACATTTCTTCAATTGATTGGTGGCCAACAAATGTCTCTTTTACAAGGAGATGATCCAGCACGAACTGCTGGATAGCTCAGTGGTTTAGGCTTCTGGCCCCAGAGCCAGAGGTTTGGAGTTCAGTCCCCCCCCCCCACTGTGCCCCCTTGAAAGAGGCTGGACTTGATGATCTATAGGGTCCCTTCTAGTGGTGCAGTTCTAAGAGGATTATTATGTTTATGGTTTAGAGCAGTGATTCTCAAACTGGGATCCCCAGATGTTCTTGGACTGCAACTCCCAGAAACCTTCACCCCTAGCTGTGCTGGCCTGGATTTCCGGGAGTGGTAGTCCAAGAACATCTGGGGACACAGATGTTTCGAGGACCACTGGTTTAGAGGACAGAGCAAGAGGTAATGACTCTTCAAATCCCCACCTGGCCATGAAAGCTTACTGGGATGTGTGAGTCAATGGTAATTCACGTCTTGAATATCTCAAGGGGTGACTACATGATGGAATACAGTGGGATTTGCAGCAGTTATAACGCGGGTTTATCCAAAGTATGTCTGATCACACAATGCAAACCCCGATTCAAATCAAATGGCCCCTTTTTCTCCCAACGGTGGCTTTCCCCCTCCACTGCTCCTGGGGGGGACTTCTACTTTTTTAAAAGCCAGAAATGATTTGAAGCGACTCTTTCCCCCGTGTGATCAGTTGATTCGTTTCTGTGAAGGCAGGAGAGGGCTGCTTCGGTGACACAAGGAGCTGAGATGTGATGTTCAGGGTCAAGGGAATACCCACCCCTAACAGGAGGAGAAGTTTTTTTTAAAAAAAGATTGCCCTACTGCTGATGCAAATCTCCTTGTCTGTTCTGGAGGAACAGGATTCCCATTGTGGTGTCGCGGATACAGCGATAGGTGAGAACTCTGAAGAACAGGGTTCGAATCTCTGCTTGGCCACAGAAACTGACTGGGGAAGCTGAACGGGTAAAACCACTCCTTAAATATCTCACTTGCCTTGAAAGTCCTGTTAGGGTCTCTCTGTAAGTCTGTTCTGACTTGACAGAAGACATATACAGAAGCAATAACTCATGCTATTTGGTATTGCCCTTTTCATCTTGATGTTTAGAAAACTTTTACTGAGCCTTGTTTAAAATCATTTCCTAGATGTTCAGAAGCATCTTACACCCTTTTCTCGCTTTCAGCACAGAATTTAAGTATGCTGTGTGATGCGACAACATTTTGCATGGCTGCAGTCAAAATGTATGAAAGGAAGCTTTTGGTAAATTTATCATTAGTCTTTAATGATCAGCAGCAACTTTCTAAATGGGGAACACATTCGATCCTGACTATGCCACTAGAAGATTTTTAGTTATGTTATTTTTATGTTTTAAGGGTGACAGTAATGCAGGTCCTTGGAATAACACATTTTATGTATTTATGGTTTATTTGTATTCTGGATATTGGTCATTGACTGTAATAAAGTTTATCTATTCCCTTTGATCGTCCTTAAATATTTTTTATTTTTAAAAATATATGAGATTAGTGCTAGATCACCTTATTACTAGGATTGATATACTACTTTAGCGCTAGATCGTCTCCAGATGAGATTTTTTTTCCCCGCTTGAAATTACAAAGAAAACAGAAACAACCCAGATGAAATAAAAGACATTCTTGTGGGATGTGGTATTTCTGTACACGTTAGGAAGAACTTTGGAACGCTGCCACCTTTCCCAGAGCAGAATCTCAACCCTTTCTAACCAAGTAGCTTGACAGCGAACCATAAAAAGATCAGAAATGTGAATCACATCGCATCCAGTGTGAACACTGAACCCCCGAATCGATCCACAGCCTCGTATGATAATTGACTGCGAATTCAGCCATAATACAGGTTGTAAATCAAATCACACCAAAGCCAAATTGGAATGAATAGTTGCAGCCTGCTCTTTAGAAACTGCTACTGCTTCTAAGCAGTACAGTATGCTTATTTCTTTCTTTTAAAATACTGAAATATTTAGTCAGATGTGCTTGAATGGAAAAGGACTTGATGCAAAATTTAAAGCCTGAGAAATAAACATGGTGCTAAAATCTTGTGCTTAGACACCGTGGCAAAAACCCACTTCTTTATACTCACTGGCCTAACTCAACGGGCATAAATCAAGATGCAGGACTCACTATGTCCTCCATCTAGTGGGGGGTTCGTTTCAATTCCAAAATCTTGTTGGAAAGAAATGATTAGATAGGCAAAGCCTTACTCAGGTAAGTCCCTGAGTAGACTACGGTCTACTCATCTCTATCTAGGACTTCCCTTGATGGCAATCTGAAAGCTTCAGCTGGTACAGAGGTGCAAAACTGCTTATGGTGGTCAGGCTATCCTTGCCTATAACAGTGATTTTGCACCCGCTAAATTGGGCATTTCTCCTTTGGAAAGCTCAGTTTAAAATGGGGGTCGTAGGGATCTTAAAGCCATCTTGACAAGCCCTGCTTTCTGTCCCACTGCTAAGAGTAATCTTCTTGGCAGGTACCAAAGGCACAGGAAGAGACCTTTGGGATGTGTTCATCCAAAAAAGCTTTGTCTGGCTTCCTCATTTCAAAGTTTTAGCCTGATCTCTTCCTAAAGTTGTGGCTTTCCTTTATTCTCTCTCTGTCTCTCCCTCATAATAAGAATAAGAATAAGAACAGCATATATGCCGCACTGATATTTAAGAGAGGCTTAGGTTTTTGTTTAAAACTTGTATCTGTTGTATGATACCAGTCGATGTTTCCATGTCTTTATAATTTCGGTTGACTGTGCCTAGTGTTTTTAAAATAATAATAATAATAATAATAATAATAATAATAATAATAATAATAATAATAATAATAATAATAATAATAATAATAATAATATTGTCAAGTCAATTCAAACTGATGGCCACCGTTTTCAGGGTTTTCTTGGTAGAGAATGCTCAGAAGTGGTATGCCATTCGTTTCCTGTACAGCCCTGGGACTGTACAGCTTGCCCAAGGCTACCCAGGCTGGCTGTACTCATAAGAGATGCAGGGGGAAATCAAACTCCTCACCTCTGGCTCTGCAGCCAGATAACTAAACCACTTTAGTATTGTAATTTTAGCCATATTATTTGTGATTTAAAAAAAAACTATGGTGCCTCAGGAATTCTGGAAGTTGTGGTCCCAAAGAACCCATGTTAGCTCTCTATGGATTAAAATTATTTATTTACTCCTTTTTGGCCAGAGCTTCCACAGCCATGTAGGATAAAATGTACCATTGTTTGAATACAGATTAATATTTTAAAAAAATCAAGAAAGCACAACAGTCTTTAAGGTAAAGGTAAAGGTTCCCCTTGACAATTTTTGTCCAGTTGTGTTCGACTCTAGGGGGCGGTGCTCATCCCCGTTTCCAAGCCATAGAGCCAGCGTTTTGTCCAAAGACAATCTTTCCGTGGTCACATGGCCAGTGCAACTTAGACACGGAACGCTGTTACCTTCCCACCGAGGTGGTCCCTATTTATCTACTCGCATTTACATGCTTTCGAACCACTAGGTTGGTGGGAGCTGGGACAAGCGACGGGAGCTCACTCCATTGCGTGGATTCGATCTTACAACTGCTGGGTCTTCTGATCCTGCAGCACAGGCTTCTGCGGTTTAGTCCGCAGCGCCACCACATCCCTGGTACAACAGTCTTTAAGAACAGAGAAAACCCTGACCCATATTTTTCTTGCCTCTGTTCCTCTCTAACCATGTACGTGAGTGTTTTTTTTAAAAATAATTCTGTTAAGTCTCCCGGGTAAGGATTTGCCCTGAACAACAGCGTATTTATGGGCACGAAGCAAATAAATAAATGCAACAAAATCTGAAAGCACGTCAAATCCAATCTCTTGAACCCGGCAAGCTCCACGAAGATCAGGTGGTTTGCTGGAGCACCTACCTTTTAATTTTACTGACAGACTCTCACAACCGAGAGAGGTTGAAGGATTTGGGAATTCCAGCTGCTTCTTATGAATTTATGAATGCCCGCGCACAGGTGGGTAGACAGACAGACCCCTCCCCGGGAAAATGGTTTCTGGGCCGTCCTTGCGTTATGCGTGTGTGTGTGTGTGTGTGTGTGTGTGTGTGTGTGTGATTTAATGGCACATACCTCCAGAAGGCTTACGGTAGCCCTTTGAACTTATTACGCTGGCAAGTGTGGGAAAACCCCTTTTGGGAATGAAATGACACCGTTGATATTTATCACCACCAGGTTCATTGCAACATTTTGTCTGGTATTAATTCTCCCCCCTGTTTCAACACACACACACACACACATATGCACCGTGTTTGAATTGCAGGTAATCAAACGTAGTCATGCCCTCCGGGCGAAACAAGCCACATTTCTGGCTCCGTGCCCCTCCGTTGCGGCCTGGGTGTGAAATTTCTTGGCATTCTGCATTCAGGTGAAGAAAAACCCTCTTTTCTCAGCCAGGAGAAGAAGAAGGGAAAAAATTCTGTTGCCACCCAGCAAAAAAAGAAAATTAGTTAAATAAATAAAAGAAGCCCTTACAGAGCGATGGGGGCTGGCTCACGGAGGCTATAATTACCGCAGGGGCCCCACCGCCTCCGGGCGAAGGCAAGCTCTCGTTCACATCCTGCCCGTTTCTCAACCACTGAAGAAGAAAAAAATGCTGCTCGTCCTACTTCTGTCCATTATCCTCTGGGGTTTCACTGGGGTGGATGTTGGGGGTGCAAATTTGGGTGGGTGGGTGGAGTTCCTCGCAGTCTGGGGCCCCTGAGCCCACTAAGAGAGGAGGTGAAGGAGCCGATGACAGAGGTGGCAGTGCCAGGAAACATGCCCAGCTTTGAGTTCCATTGTGGGTCCAGTGCTTGGACTGTGCAGACCACTGAGATGAGGGACGCTGATAATCAGCAGATAATCAGGGGGCATCACAAGGATTAAGCAATGCCTGCAACCCGGACTTACTGCTCTTCTTTAAGTCCCACCCACTTCGCCTGTATGCAGCTGGCAGGATAGTTCCACGGTTCAGCTACAGAATTTGGGAGTTCGATTCCCTTCTCTGCCTTCTGGGAGAAAAGCCAGCCTGGGTAGCCTTGGGCCAGCGGCACAGTCCCAGGGCTCCCCCTGGAGGAAAGGAAGGGTAAACCACTTCTGAGTTTCCTCTCCCAGAGAAATCCTGAAAAAGGGGCTGCTATAAATCAGAACTGACCTGATGGCATATAATAATGATGATTTTCCAGAGGGCATTCCAGTGGCCAGTGTTTTATTGACTCCCCGGTGAGCAGGATCGATTTTTAAAAGTTGTTGAACCCACTGAAAAGTGCATTAGCTCAGGCAGCAGGTTTTTTGAAAATATATCATTTCCCTTCATAAACTGGATTACAAAAATGCATGCAAGCAATTTTTATCTATCTATCTATCTATCTATCTATCTATCTATCTATCTATCTATCTATCTATCTATCTATCTATCTATCTATCTATCTATCTATCTATCTATCTATCTATCTATCTATCTACTGTATCTGTCTGTCTGTCTGTCTGTCTGTCTGTCTGTCTGTCTGTCTATCTATCTATCTATCTATCTATCTATCTATCTATCTATCTATCTATCTATCTATCTATCCCGCATATCTGGTCTTACGACCACAGCAAGCGCCAGTGTTAAAATAAGTTGCCCTTAGTGTCTCTCAAATAATGCCACTTTTAAGGTGATACCTGCTCTAACATGTGTGGATTATTTCCAGAGAGAATAAAGGGTGCTTCTATTGTTTTTTGTCCCCATATACATTTTATCTAAGAAACCCCATCTGGTGGATGAATTATATTGACTTTAATTACAATGGCCACAATCCTATTCCTTTACATATGCTAGCTGTCGGTATAACCCAAATGGCATAAATTTCAGCTGAGCTAATTAAGAAGTCAAAGCTTGTATTTCTCATTTTACACAGGCTGTGTGATTTGGTGTACAATGTAGAATGGAAGAGTCAACGTCTTAACTAGTGTCAGTTTATTGCTGAGTTTTATTCCATTTGACTTATGCTGGTGTTCATGTATAACATGATCATGGAACAGGAAGTATATAAACACTAGAAAGGCTCCAATACCACACCACAACATGATAAAGAAAAGCAACATCAAAAACACATTGAAAGCAACAGGGCACAGAAACCAACTTAAAATAAATCTGCTCAGGCAGAAAAAAATCCCTGAGGGAAAACTTGCTTGAAGAGAAAAGGTTTTGCCTGCTTGTGGAAGGACAGCCAAGATGGGGCCAGGCTGGCCTCCAGTGGGAGGGAGTTCCAGAGTCTGGGAGCAACCGCAGAGAAGGCCCTCTCCCAGGTCCCCGCCAAACACACCTGTGACTGAAAAAAAGGCCTTCCCTGAGGATCTTAACACCTGTGCAGGGTCATCAAGGGAGACGTGGCCTTTGAGAGACCTTGGACCCACGCCGTTTGGTTTTCGTACGTAACATATAACTGGATCGGCCGTCCCTCCCACCCTACTTGCTCTCCCCAAAGTGGCAAAGCGGGCTTTATGCAGGGCAGACCCCATTTTGCATTTGCCCGTCCCGAGACAGAAAATCCTTTCCTCCAGTCCCCGGAGTGCTAACAACAAGGCTCGGGAGAGGCACGAGCGAGGGCAAAACTGTTCTAAACTTTGCCATGTTTTTTAACAAAAATGAAAACAGTAAAAAGGGAGAGGGGGAGAAATGCTGTCGTCGTTCTCACCGCAGGAGCGGCCCTCCTCCTTTAACTAAATCATGAGACCGAAAGAAGAAGCAAAAAGCCCTTCAGCACAAAAACATCTATGCCCTTGTTTGGTTTAATTGCCCGTCTGGGAGTGTTTCTCCATAAACCCATCAATTTGGAGCGAGGTCGTCGGAAGCTAGTAAAAAAAGCAGACTTCCATTGTGTTCCTTGCTAAAAATCGGGCCATAATTTTATGACTGGTGATGATCCTAATAATCGTGAAAAGCCCACCCAAGTGCCGTCCCGCTAAGGTGCTAGATATCTGCCTACACAAAAATTCCAATGATTGCTTGTGTCTCTCCCACATTTCCTTCCTTATATATATATTCCCACCCCCAATTAATTGTAAACAGAGACAGCTGGATCAGTCCACAGCAAGGAGAAATTCCCAGAATTCCAAAATACTTCCCAGAATCCCTCTGCCAGTGTGACCAGGTGGGTTGGAAGATTTCTGGGGCCGTGGTCCAAAAAAGTAACTTTTCCACACTGTACATCAGACAGTTATTTTATTTAGTCCAGCTTCTGGCTCCCCACAATTTGGCAAAGTTTTATTTGCAACCTTGCACGTTGTCTGTGGTTTTGTGTGACTGGGAGGGACTTTTATGGCCTGGGCTGAGTGTCAATCTATCCAGCACTAACCAATCGTTCCTCCCGGCCTTTGAATTCAAAGAGAGCCCCGCCTCTCTTCTGGGGGTTCTTTTCCCTCTCTTTAGTTGGTTGGTAGCAGTTGTTTGTTTGCTGTTGACCTGCTCGGTTGGTAACTAAGTATGTGTGCACTAAAGAAAGCAGCGTACACAAGTCTGTAATTTTAAGCAACTCTAAGTAAAGAAACACTTTTTAGTCTTTCTCCTACAAATGTCTTGGAATAAGTTACTGAAACTTTAAATGCCACTTAAGAAGAAAGGTGTGGACTTTGGGAAATGTTTATCTATTCTCCTCAGTGGATCTCTGTAACTTCTATTGTGTACCAAAAATAATTTTACCAGAAATTCAAGATTGCAACACAGTTTGCAACCAGACGTCTGTGGCAAGTTGATAAGAAAAACATGAAGACAGTCTTCACCCTTAGATTTGTCCTCTGGTTATCTCTCTGTTATTCAGAAATACTATGGACTGCTCGTGGATCTGGAGGCTCCACCATTCGCTGTTCGAGGTGGTAGCCATTGGTAACTTTTTACAAACTGTATGTTCAACCCATTCTCATTGACCAGAAGCAGCTGATTTCCCTAGAATCAAAACGCCATCACCTGGGGTCGGTTAATATTGTGTTTTGTGGCAGTTTTAGCGGTGACCTTGTGGATTAGACTTACAAAAGCTCCAGGAATATATCTCGCTTGAGATTTTACTTCATTACTGGTAGACTCTGTCATTTAGCAACCGGAACGGGGGCCGCACGCTTTACAACAAACACAACTAATTTGATTTCATGGTCGTTTGCTCCTAAAGGTGGTCTTTATTGGCAGAGCGTCTCTGTCGGATGTGCCATGAGCTCCTTTCCCACTGGTAGTGACCCTACTAGAATTTTTTAAAGATATGGAGATATTTAAGGTGGCCCCCAATCAGGGGAAAAGGCTCCCGATGGCTCCTTCCTTCCAGACGTGCCAGAAATGAGCAATGGCGGAACTACCCCGTTTTCCCAAAAATAAGACCTAACCTGAAAATAAGACTTAGTAATGATTTTTCAGGATGCTCGTAATATAAGCCCTCCCCCAAAAATAAGCCCCACTTAATTGAAAGCCTGCCCTCCACCCTTGTGCAGCAACCAGAAGATAACACGACTGTATTTGAATCAATGTAGAGATGATGGCAGAAAGTGAGGAGGAATTAAAGAACCTTGTAATGAGAGTGAAAGAGGAGAGTGTAAAAAACGGTCTGAAACTCAACATCAAAAAAATTAAGATCATGGCCACTGGTCCCATCACCTCCTGGGAAATAGAAGGGGAAGATATGGAGGCAGTGTCAGATTTTATCTTCCTGGGCTCCGTGATCACTGCAGATGGAGACAGCAGCCACGAAATTAAAAGACGCCTGCTTCTTGGGAGGAAAGCGATGACAAATCCTGACAGCATCTTAAAAAGCAGAGACATCACATTGCCAACAAAAGTCCGAATAGTCAAAGCTATGGTTTTTCCTGTCGTGATGAATGGAAGTGACAGCTGGACCATAAAGAAGGCTGACCACCGAAGAATTGATGCCTTTGAATTGTGGTGTTGGAGGAGGCTCTTGAGAATCCCCTGCACTGCAAGGAGAACAAACCTATCCATTTTGAAGGAAATCAACCCTGAGTGCTCACTGGAAGGACAGATCCTGAAGCTGAGGCTCCAGTACTTTGGCCATCTCATGAGAAGAGAGGACTCCTTGGAAAAGACCCTGATGTTGGGAAAGTGTGAGGGCAAGAGGAGAAGGGGACGACAGAGGATGAGATGGCTGGACAGGGTCATCGAAGCGACCAACATGAATTTGACCCAACTCCGGGAGGCGGTGGAAGACAGGAAGGCCTGGCGTGCTCTGGTCCATGGGGTCATGAAGAGTCGGACACAACTAAACGACTAAACGAACGAGATTGTTGTCCATGAAAAAAATAAAACATCCTCTGAAAATAAGCCTTAATGTGTTTTTTTGGAGTAAAAATTAATATATGACTTTGTCTTATTTTCGGGGAAACATGGTATACAGGCCTGCCTTTGGTCCCCTTATCCCCAGATGATGTTAATATTAATTTTTAAATTTTCTTGTGCCTTCTTTCTTGTTTTAATTTTAGATCCAAGCCGTTGAACCACCATATTGATGTATCGCTATTGGAGACCTGTGGGGTTCTGAGTTTGTAATCTGTAAACCACCCAGACTAGAGGAGTGGTTTACAGATCAAACAAACAAGCAGACAAATGAAGACTGGTTTTATTAGTGCTAAACTTTTTAAAAAACTCACCTATGATGCCTAACCAGCCCCATGATACACCTAGCTGGTATTCCCAGTAGATCCTTTGTTAATTTTAATTAAAAAAAACATTTACTCAGTTTTAATGGTTTTGCAGTGGGGTGGGTTATATGATTTTATAATTCAATTAAATGTGGTTTTATTTGTTTTTATCCTTTTAAGAAATTTGTAAGCTGCCTTGAACACTATCTATCAGTATAACAACTCCAATCGTCCTTATGCTGGCCTTGGTGGATGGGAGTTGTAGTCAACCATCCGTAGGGCCCAGAGCTTGGACATAACAGGTTGTGTAACAGATACAGAATGTCCATCTAGGATTCAAGAGATCTGGATTCAAATCTCTGTTTGGGCATGGAAACCCACAAGGTGTATGGAGCAGAAAAGGTAATCCACTACGTGAATATCTTGTATACTTAAAGAACCCGACAGGGCTGATGTAAGCCAGAAACAATTTATCAGCACATAACAAAATTGAAATAGTTCTCATTAACAAGCTACTTCTCTGGGTAATGAGAGTGTAATGAAGTTACATGTCACAACTACTTTACTTAGCAGAAACTGTTATTGGTGTTAACAAGTAATATTTACTATTTATGTTTAAAGTTACCTTTTAAAGCCATCTTAGAGGCCTTTGACAAGAAATTTTACATCATTATTTTCACTATCCTACGGCTTTTTAAAAAAACAAAATAGAAAAGTAACTAGCCAGGCTATAACTCATGCAGTTACTGTATTTTCTAAGCATTGCAATGAACAGTAGCAATCAATGGATCGTTAAACAATAACAGATAATGGAAACAAGTTACTTTTTAAAATAAACTTTTCGAGCCCTGGTAGAGCCACATGCCTCCCATCCTAGTTTGCTGCGCCCTGAAAATTGACATTTTATCAAGGCAACTCCACCCTTTCCAAGGCAAAAATGCCCACACAGGCGAGAGAGAGCGAGAGACACTTTCTGGAGTTCCCTCTCATAAAGATTTTCTCAGCCTGTCAAACTGGTTTTTCTAACCACAGTCAGATTACAACCCTCGCAATTTTGATTATGATGTAAGTGGGGGATTATTATGGATTTAAGTTATTGTAATATAGCTTTTATGATTCTTAGTGGGCTGTTACTTAGATAGGAGCGGAATTGTGGGGAGCGTGGAAGATGCTGGGGGGAAATTGTAGCAATATTCTCTCTTTTTTTTCCTTGAGGAGACGTTCTTGTGCTGCAATTTAAGGAGGGTTTCTATTCCCTTAAATGGGAATCAGTCTTTGCCTACTTTCTATTCTCCTTAAGAATAATTTTTTAAACACCTCATGCTGCCTTGAAATCATGAGTTCCTTTCCGTTTTTCACCCACTGCTTGGAGATCTCGAAATCAATGTTTTTGGTTAAATGACTGTTGTTGTTTAGTCGTTCAAGTCGTGTCTGACTCTTCGTGACCCCAGGGACCAGAGCACGCCAGGCCCTCTTCCACTGCCTCTCGAAGTTGGGTCAAATTCATGTTGGTCGCTTCGGTGACCCTGTCCAACCATTAACCAAAAGGTTAAATGTTACTATACCTTAAATACACCGTTTGCTTTCCTTTTAACGACATGGAAGCCCAGTCTGGACCAGAATCAGCACCCACAGATGAGGGAGGCATAAATCATCCTCCCAATTACTCTTAGCATTCAAATCTGGATCCTCTGGAAAACAGCATCTGAGGAGGTTGGCCCTGTTCAGGGGTGGGATCAAGGACCCTTAAATTCTCAGTAGTTCCAGCGAATATAAACGCCCCTAACCATAACCATCATGCCTTTGTTAACCCTCAGTGGCTAAAATCCAGTAGTAAGTCACCACTGGAGTAGGCCCATCAAAGCAGTGGAGAGTTTGTGAGTTAGGTATAAGTTGTGTTGATTCAACAGGCCTAGTCTAGTGGTGACTTACTCTTAGGTTTCATCTGCTGTATTGGAATTCTATGGTGAAACCAAATACAATGGTGCCTTGCTTGATGACGATACAGTAATCTGTTCCATTCAAATCGCTGTTAAGCGAAATTGTCATCAAGCGAAATTAAAAAGCCCATTAGAATGCATTAGAAACTGGTTAATGCGTTCTAATGGGCGAAATACCTCACCGTCCAGCGAAGATCCTGCATAGGGCGGCCATTTTCCGGTGCCTGTAAAGCGAGCAATCAGTGCTGAAAACAGCAAGGAGGCATTTTGCACAGCGGGCGGCCATTTTGCGACCTGCCAATCAGCTGTTTTAAAATCATCGCTAAGCGAACAATTGGTTCCCGAAGCAGGGAACCAATCGTTGTCAAAAGAAAAAAGCCCATAGGAACATTGTTTTGCAATCGTCGTTTAATGAGGTAATTGTTAAGCGGGACACCATTGTGCCGTATTTTTCCATGTATAAGACTATACTTTTGTCTAAAATCTTTAGACTAAAAATTGAGGGTCGTCTTATACACGGAAGTAAGCTGAGGAGAGAAAAAACAAGTGGAGGGGAAAGCAGGGATCAAAGCAATCCTGCAGGGCTTTGATCCCTTTCCCCCTACACTTGCTAAACCCCACTTAGATGTCTTAATTTTGGGTTAGAAAAGCAGGGGGGCGTCTTTTACATGGGGGCGTCTTATACACAGGAAAAATATGGTAGTTGAATTCAGTGTACAATCGGCCTGGACCAGGGCTATGCTCATGGAAAAAGGGGAGGGTAAAGGGTATATCTATGTTCAATGTTCAACTTTCTTTTCACCCATAATAGCAGTAGTGCCTACTCAGGTTCAGCTGGCTGGATAGCTCGGTGATTTGAGCCAGAGTTTGGGAGTTTGATTCCCCACTGTGTCTCCTGGAGCTGGACTCGAAGATCGATAGGGTCCCTTCCAGCTCTGCAGTTCTAAGACTGTTGTTATCAATTCTGCAAGAGCAACAAAACCGCAGAACAACACAGGGCATCCTGACAAAGACGGGGTCAGCACAACAGCGTGAACGAGCCCAGGGTGACTGAGTGAGATTCTTTGGATGAAAAAGATCAGCGACGATGGTTTAAATATCTGTTCCCTCTGTGTGTGTGTGGGGGGGGTCCTTATCTATACAGGAGGCAGTGTGTGCTTCCTTGTGAATGAATAAAAATAATGCTAAGTGCCATCATCTGTATTTAACATACTACCCAGCTTCTTGGTGTCAACAATATCAATTTTTCCCCAACTGGTCCCTTCCGTGGTCAGACCCCGCCACCTATTCTCATCT
Organism: Pogona vitticeps; assembly: GCF_051106095.1. Lineage (NCBI taxonomy): Eukaryota > Metazoa > Chordata > Lepidosauria > Squamata > Agamidae > Pogona > Pogona vitticeps. Next base: position 11,012,874 of record NC_135796.1, on the reverse strand, counting down.
GTGCCTTCCGATGCATGGGACTACAACTCCCATCAGCCTTAGCTAGCATAGTAAATGGTTGGGGATTAAGGCCATTGTAGTCCTAAAACACCTAGAGGGGACCAGCTGTTTAGTAAGTCCCTGTTTGCTATTTCATTTTATTTTGCCTTTGGTAAAATCTTGTGAGCTGGCTGGCTGGATCAGTGGATTATTAAATCCCTTGGCCGGGAGAAAAGCCAGCCTGTGTAGCCTTGGGCCAGCCGCACGGTGGTCCCCGAGCACCTCCAGAAGCCATGACCGGCAAACCACTGCTGAATACTTTATATCTAGGAATTCCCGAGATAAATCGTGAGAGTTGTTCTGCCAGATTGATAATTATAGGCTGCCAAGTCTATTCTGAATTACAAAATACACTTGACAGCCCATAATAACTGCTCTTAAAGTTCCACTGCTATTAGTCGAAAAGATAGGAAAAAATCAGGGTTTGGAACTACAGTTTCGCAGACTTCCATGGCTAGAATGCGGAATTATGTTGCCTGCAGGCAACATATCCCATATATATATGGGATTGCAGGATCCCATTTCTTGAGAAATATATATATTGCAAGCCAAAAGAAAGAAAAAGGGGACTGGGAAAGGAAAGGAAAGGAAAGGAAGAGATGTACAAAAATAATGATGGGCTAGGCATATACTTTAATATAAGCTGATCAAATAAATCATCATCATCTTAGAACTGCAGAATCATCATCATCTTAGAACTGCAGAATTAGAAGGGAAACTATGGAGGGCCCAGCCCTTGACAAGAGGTATAGCGGGGAACTGAACTACCAACCACTGAGCTATTCAACAGTTCTTGTCCATGTTAAAAAAAACACCAGATGTGCTGTGGGCATGTGTTCAGGCACATGACAGATGTGTGAACGGCACAGTGTCAGCTAGCCACAGTTAGTTACGGCAACCTAACCATGGGTAGTGGACAGAGCATCAGCCATGTGCCTGAGCGCATGCCTAGTGCACATCTGGCACTCCGCCAGTGCCTTCCCAATTAGCTGCAATCAACTGGAGCAGCCCCCTCATCAAATACCCATTACAGTTTTTGCCCCTGCGAGGTAGGTCAGACTGAGAGAGAGAGAATTGAGTCTTAGCTCACTCTGTGAGGTTCATGGCTCTTGGATCTCCTGAGAATCAGTGCAACTCTCCAACCCTTACACAACATTAAGTTTCTCGCTGAGCATCCAGATACATTACGGAAAGCCTGCAAGTAAGTAAGTAAGACCACATCCTCCTCTGGATGGTGGAGGGGAGTGATGCCTATATCGTGGGGGCAAGGGCATCCTTTCTGGGTTTTGGGCCGACCTTTACAGGAGCTAGCCACGGTGCTGAAACCTAGCTACACTCTTCCATAGGTGCAGCATCTGGCACTGTTCCTTTAGAGCAGTGGTCTCCAACCTTGGGCCTCCAGATGTTCTTGGACTTCAACTCCCAGAAATCCTGGCCAGCAGAGGTGGTGGTGAAGGCTTCTGGGAGTTGTAGTCCAGGAACATCTGGAGGCCCAAGGTTGGGGACCACTGCTTTAGAGTTTGGATCCACTGCCCCAGAACAGCCTTGACTATTGCACCTCAGCAACAGGTCTTGAGAAGCACGTTGCCTCTGACATCTGCAGGCGACACATCTGTCTATAGGTCCCTCGCCCGAAGACTGATTTCTCTCTTCTCAGAGTAACCGGGACACCTGCCCCCAGTCCCTGAGGAGACAGAACGTAATGTGTTTGATCAGATTGTCTCTGCTGAAAACTAGAAATGATGACAAATAAGTTTCTCTTCCCCCCTACCTCCCAACTACTTTTTTTTTAAGAAAATAAAATAAATTTTTGTTCAGTTTGAGGTGGGGAGGAGAGAGTGGCATTTTCACTTGGCTGGATCTGAAGAGTTTCAGGTTTGCTTGAGATTCCTTCATTGTGCCTGGTTGTTGTTTTTTTTTCGGTTTTGGTTTCTTATTTTTAATTGAAACTCCGGGGGCTGCTTTGGAGCCAGTATCGGTGTCGGAAGCGAAAACATAGCTCGACGGGGCACGGTGGCGCTCACGCAGCATTTTCCTGCCTTGCTATTATGCGTCGTTTGGTCCATGGTTACTTGTGGAAATTCCCCTCCCCAGCCCCGATTTCTTTTGTCCTAAGACGTGGCCCTTTGAGAGATCACATCTGGAGCAACCCCACAGATTCCACCTCTGCTAATCCCATCCCTCTTAAGCCTGCAAATAATTTAAGAACTGTGATGTTCTTGTCAAGAACCCGGAGGATTGGTTATTCCCCGTAAAAGGAATGGATCAAGCCCGCTACAACTGTATGGGATGAATTCCACATATCCACAGGAACGAAGTATACTCGTTGACCTAATTTTTCAAATCTTTATTTAATCCCACAGACTTTAAGCAAAAAGAAAGAAAGAGGAACTAACTTACTAACTAACTCACATGGTGGAAGAGGGGACAGTCTGCAAGGTTTAAGTTTCTATGTTTTTGAAATCTCATCCTCCTTCCCACCTACGTATTACAGTCGGGATGTTTTTCCCCTCAAAAGGATCTCCCCAAGAGAGGCTTGTCTGTGACAGAGAGACAGAGAAAAGGTCATAGAAAAAGGAGAGCTTAAAAAACAATTTACGTTCTTAGATAGATAGATAGATAGATAGATAGATAGATAGATAGATAGATAGATAGATAGATAGATAGATAGATAGATAGATAGATAGATAGATAGATAGATAGATAGATAGATAGATTAACCAAGCTGAAATTGACACATATTTAAATCTATTGATTCAGATGGGAAAGCCTGCAGTTTCTCCTGGCTCCAGACATCCTGATAAGACCTTTGGGCCAGGACTCCCCTTATTTCCCCTCCTAGCACCGGCCTTTCCCAAACTCTTGTTGGTCCACATATCCCATCCTCCTTGCTATGGGGACTGGGTCAGATAGGCGGTGTAATCCAATACACTTGGCAGGGACACGGTCAGGGAAGGCTAGCTGAAAGTGGATTTGACCGAACTATCTGTGGCGAGAGGGTCGCTAGCCTTCCTGGAGGGCTGATCTACTTCTGTAAAGGGTAGGACCAGCCTAATTCAATTGTGAACTGCCCAGAGAGTGTTTTAAGTGCCATGGGGCAGATTATATGCAGCAAGCTTTGCTTTTGCTTTGATCGATTTCTCTACCGAGCATTTGCTAGAATAGTGCCTGTATAGGATATTTTAGTTCCCCTCTTCGTTCCCTCTAGCAAAACTAGATATGATGTGGAGCTTCTGAATGCCCGCAAATCCTTTTGGAAAGGGTGTGTGTTTGTGCCTGCATGGTACGCGTAGGCACATAGTACAGTTTGACTTCAGGTTTGGCATGAAACGTGCACTGATGGATGCAAAGTTTCCTGGCTCCGAGCTTCGATTCTTGAGTTGCCCGCAGTTCTGGTTCACTGCCCAGACTGTGCGAGGATGGTATGCGAGGCGGCAGGCAGGGCTGTGAGTTGTGGGCTGGGTAGAAGACGCTTGAACTCTTGAGACCTAAGGTAAAACCACGGGACATGGCGGGTTGCACGGCAAGGAAAAATCCAGGCCCTCGTGGTGTGATGTCAAACACAACCTCCCAGGGGACAATGCACACTCTGCGGCCTCCCTGCCAAGCCCGCTGGTAGCCCAATTGGGATGGTCAAGCGAAGAGAAAAATCCAGAAAGCTTCTTGAGTTTTAAGGCCTCTAGGAAAGAGTACCATGTTGTTGTTTTTTAAAATGACACGACAACTACTGCAGAAAACTCTACTATCCATGTTACCTGGGGGATTGTGGGAATCGCAGTCCAAAAATCTATTTTTCAGGCCCTGCCTCCCACCCAAACTCCGAGAGCTACGAACCAGGACAAGAGCTGTGTGGGTTTCTGTGCCCCCAAGTTGGAACCCGCCTATAGCGACCCTAAAGGGGCTTTCGAGGCAACCCATTTAAGGGTGCTTTAACCACTTCTGTCTTTCATCAGTGAGTTTCTGTGGCTGAGCAGAGACTCGAACCCAAGTCTCCTGAGTCCCTAGTTCATCCTGCTATTCACGACATCACACCGGGCACCTCCTATACAAGAGCTGTCTAATACAAAAAGGCCTAACTTAGTTAGGACGTGGTGGCGCTGCGGGTTAAACCTCAGAAGCCTCTGTGCTGCAAGGTCAGAAGACCAAGCAGTCATAAGATCGAATCCACATGACGGAGTGACCTCCCATCGCTTGTCCCAGCTCCCGCCAACCTAGCCATTCGAAAGCATGCAGAATGCGAGTAGATAAACAGGGACCACCTCGGTGGGAAGGTCATGGCATTCCGTGTCTAGTCGCGCTGGCCACGTGACCACGGAAAATTGTCTTCGGACAAACGCTGGCTCTATGGGTTGGAAATGGAGATGAGCACCGTCCCCTAGAGTTGGACACAACTGGACAAATTGTCAAAAGGAACCTTTAATTTAGCATGAAATCCCAAAGCATCTTTAGAATTGAGAATTCACTTTTGGTGCCAGAATTCTTCCGAGTGCTCAGTCCTGCTGATCTCAAGCTCCTGTCACCTCCACAGCACCATGGTGAAGACCACCTTATTGCATCCTCTCATGTCATGGTGAGTTACGGACACTTGCCAGCCTATCTTGAGAAGCTCCTGCTTTTTTTAAAAAAAGAAATGAAAGTTTGTTTATAATTTGTCACGAGAGCCCTGGATTATGTTTCTAGGATTATCCAAAGGAAGGTGAGACATGATTCATTAATTAGCTGGGGCAAAATAAAGAACGCCAGCCAGGGCTAATGGTTGACATCGGCTTCATTTGGCAACTGCCAAAGATTTTTAGATGTTCCTCTTCTTCTTTCTCTTCGATTGTTGCTTGTTGACTGGTTCCCTTTGAATGAGCGAGAAGTGAAGGAGCAAGAGAGGAGGAACTGGCCATTTCAGTGTCCCAAGCGTGGGTTGCTAAACCTATCAACAAGAGCGAGAAGTGGATGGCTGGGCCCCCACAACAACCATCTCTTGTCCTGGGAGCAGGGAGTAGAGGGGAGAATCAGCCCTCAGAGGGAGATTTGTATCCCTAGGTAAAGGTAAAGGTTCCCCTTGACAATTTTTGTCCAGTCATGTTCGACTCTAGGGGGTGGTGCTCATCCCCGTTTCCAAGCCATAGAGCCAGCGTTTTGTCCGAAGACAATCTTCTGTGGTCACATGGCCAGTGCAACTTAGACACGGAACGCCATTACCTTCCCACCGAGGTGGTACCTATTTATCTACTCACATTTTAACATGCTTTCGAACTGTTAGGTTGGTGAGGAGCTGGGACAAAGTGACGGGAGCTCACTCCGTCGCGTGGATTCGATCTTACAACTGCTTGGTCTTCTGACCCTGCAGCACAGAGGCTTCTGCGGTTTAGCCCGCAGCGCCACCACGTCCCTAGAGACCTCTAAAGAGGGCAATTTTTTATTTTAAATATTTGGGGACGGGGAAGGGAGAGAATCCTTTCTTCCAAGACATGAGATGGGCATTTGTGGCCGACAAAGGTCCAGAAACAGGTGGAAGGGGGAGATGGGAGTGTTCCCCCAGGGAACCACTCCCATTAACCCCCATTTAGCATGGCCAACGGCCGTGGATTATGGGCATTGTAATTTGAAATGTCTAGAAGGCTGCACTTTTGATCTTCATGTTTTAACTCCCACCTCTGTCTAGGAGGTTGTGTAGATGCAACCCCAAGGAAGAAGCAAATGTCTTGGTCAGGGCAGAAACATCAATACCAACCCAAAAGGCTCCCTCCCTCTCGCTGCCCTTTGAGCTCTCTTGCTGGCTGATTTACCAAGGCTAGATCTTGAAGAAGTTCCTTTTTTTTCAGACTCTATAACCTGCAGAATCAACCAGCCACAACCTGCCTCCTGTTTTGGGCTTATAGACCAAAAATCTCTCTCCCAAGCTCTGATCAGGGACCATTTTTTATTAAATCACATAACTGAATCAATGCTAACTTTTAATTGTTTCCAAATGGCAGCTCTTTCTCCTTCCCTCCCTCCCTCCCTCTCTCCCCCTTTAAAAAGCAACAATGCCATTTCCTCTTCTGGGCTTCGGGAGCGATCGCTTTTAGAGCCGGTTCGGTGTGCATCCTGCCCGGAGACCACCTTAAATGTTTCCTACGCCAGCCCGAGAAAGCGAGCTGAGCTGGGCCTCTCTTTCCTCCTTCCTAAGCAAAGGGGCTGGTGTCCTCTGGGTGACTCAGTCCTCCTTCCTCTCCTGCTTCTTTTAAACCCACTGCAGGTCAAGAGTTTAACAAAGTGACTGTGGCCAACAGCCAAGTCACCAGCTCGGCAGCGTTTTCATAGCCAACATCTGGAATGAATTTGTGACCAATTTTTTAAAAAAAAGAGAAAAGAAAAGAAAAAGGAGAAGAAGAACATGCAAGGCTTCTGCCAAGGCAGCATTTTTTAAAATTGATGTATTTATTTATTTATTTTTGGAATCCCAAAGCCTGGATCTTTTGTAAGATTTTTTCTCTCTCTTTTTTTTGTTTCTGGAGCTGCAAAAGGCTGCTTTCATGTTTTGCAATAAAAACAGGATGAAGCTCAGCCAACGGCCAGGCTAGCTGAATAAAGAGGAACGTTGGGAAAGAGTCATAGGGGGCTGAGTTGCAAAGGCGCCCTAGACCCAAAGGCATCACGCTGTATCAGCATCCATGTCTCATTTCAGTCAGTCTTCCCTCCAACCTGGAGCCTCAGGAGAGATCACTGCCCTCTTTGCAAATGGATCGCCTTTTCTCCACCTCTGCTTCAGAAAAATGTGGGCTCAGATTTTGTGTCTCGGTGCGTGACTGTTTTTGAGGGTGCACGGTACATGGATCACTATGGGCATGGCTTGGATCGGGATGGGGGGGCAGGAGACCTCGTTTGCAGGTGTTTCTACTTAGATCACGCCATCCTTCCCCTTTAAGAGCTGCTGCACACTTTTCTGGTCCAGTGATAGGGCATGCATTCTTTTTGGCATGCTTGACGTTTAGCCACCTCCAGCTGCATCAGCTTTCTTGCCTGTGTGGCTGCAGATCCTGAGTGAGAATGAAAGAAAAAGGGAGGGGGAGAATGAGGGACAGGAAGCGGGGGGGGGGAAGGACACCACGCTTCAAGAAGGATGCCGATAAATTGGAACAAGTTCATAGGAGGGCAACAAGAATGATCAGGGGCTGGAAACCGAGCCCTACGAGAAAAGACTGAAAGAACTGGGCATGTTTAGTCTTGAGAAAAGAAGAATGAGGCCAGATAGGATAGCACTTTTCAAATACCTGAAAGGTGGTCATGCAGAGAAGGGGCAAGATATTTTCTCGCTCATCCCAGAGTGCAGGACATGCAACAATGGGCTCAAGTTACAGGAAGCCAGATTTATGATGAATATCAAGAAAGACTTCTTAACTGTTAGAGCAGTACGATAATGGAATCAATTACCTCGAGAGGTGGTGAGTGCTCCGGCACTGGAGGCATCCAAGAGAGACTGGCAGATATCCTTTGATTTGTATTCCGGCATTGAGCAGAGGGTTGGACTCGATGGCCTTATAGGCAGGGCTTGGACATTTTTAGAATGTCTCACCAGTCAGTCAAAAATTTCACCAGTCAGCATGACCGGACTATAGTCTTGCAATTTATGTTTAAACTTAAATTTAAATTTAATCTAGGCATTTTCTATATAACAATGCGTACAAACCCAAAATAAATATACCCTGAGACTTGGGTTGCTTTATTTCCTACGTAATACCTGGAAGGACAGATCCTGAAGCTGAGGCTCCAGTACTTTGGCCATCTCATGAGAAGAGAAAACTCCTTGGAAAAGACCCTGATGTTGGGAAAGAGTGATGGCAAGAGGAGAAGAGGATGAGATGGTTGGACAGTGTCATTGAAGCGACCAACATGAAATTGACAGAACTCCGGGAGGCAGTGGAAAATAGGAGGGCCTGGCATGCTCTGGTCCATGGGGTCACGAAGAGTCGGACACAACTAAACAACTAAACGACGACGATTACCTGCGTGCCTGTGGAAGCTTGTATGAAGCTTGTATTTTAAATGCCTTTCTTTTGAATATCTCCAGCAAAAATAAAACTGAAAGCAAAAGCAGCTGGCCTCATAAGGAGCCAGGTTGTTTGGTTGAAATTGGGAGCACGGAATCTCCATATTCTCCAGCATGGGACTACTCTACATTCTCCTGCAGAGCTATAGATCTATGTGCTGCTTGAACTCTCTTCTCATGAGAAGAGGGCTGTTTTTCCTTTTGCAATGGAAAGGGGGAGGGGAGGACTGCAGGATCAGAAAGAGAGAGAGAGTATAAGGAGGCAAGGAGGGAAAGAGGGAGGGAGCTGTGGCTCATCATGCAGCATTTTTTCACTCGTCACAGACAAGCGGACGAGTGGCTTTTTCAAGCCCTGCTTATAGGCCCCTTCCAACTTCATGGCTCTATAAAAAGAGAACAACTTTAATAGAGGAAAAGAGGAGCGATAAAAAAAGAGTGGACAATAAGGGGGAATACTTAAGTGATAACTGATCAGGCTACAACCGATCATTTGCTGTTTGGATAGGAGGAGCACACCAAATGCACATCTTTCTTTCCCCTAACCTCAGCAAACCCTTTGTAGTCTGGTCCACCCCACCCCCAGTCTGGGCAGGCCCTTTGTCACCAAGATGACAAAATATAGACATCTGAAACTTGGGATTGATACTAAGTGGGGTCTGGAGGTAATTACAAGAGGTGTACACCTTATTATTACTTTGTTTTTTGAAACGAATGCGTTAATTTTAGTTAATGAAAATCTGTATTCTGTAGCTTGCAGTACAATCTTCAGTCACTAGGTGGTAGCCTTCCCTAAACTTCCCTAGAGACAAAGCTCCATTTGTGGGAATTTGAAATGTCTTCAAACAATTTGAGTTGCTGGGGAGAAAGAAATCATTTGCTGTCAGGTAGTTGGTGGGAAGGTGGTGGGTCCTGGGAAAGGCTGAATGAGCATTAGGACTGGAAGAAGAAGAAAACCGAGTGAAAGAAGGAAAACAGTGGAGTCAAGGGAGAAGGAACATGAAGGGAGAGACTAATGAGTTTCTGCCCCAAGCAAAACTGGTATTTGTGGTAAGGTAAACGTAAAGGTTCCCCTTGACATTTAGTCCAGTCGTGTCCAACTCTAGGGCGTGGTGCTCATTTCCGTTTCCAAGCCATAGAGCCAGCATTTGTTCAAAGACAGTTTCCGTGGTCACGTGGCCAGCATGATTAGACAAGGAATGTAATTATCTTCCCACTGAGGTGGTACCTATTTATCTACTTGCATTTGCATGCTTTTGAATGGTTAGGTTGACAGGAGTTGGGACAAGCGACGGGCGCTCACTCCGTCGCGTGGATTCGATCTTACGACGGCTGGTCTTCTGACCTTCCAGCACAGAGGCTTCTGCGGTTTAACCCGCAGCGCCACCACGTCCCTGGTAGGCCAGAATATATGGATTAGTGCCTCCTTCTATTTAGCAAGCTGTGCTAGCACTGGGGATAAACAATCAAAGATCAGCATTCGGCATGTTGGGATTGGTTGCTGGAAGAGAAATGTAGGTCTAATTTACAAATCTGATTGCTAAGCCATGTATCTCTATGGAAATTCGGCTTCAGGAGGAATGGTTTGTCCATAAGGAGCACACTTTCTCCTTAGCAACTAGATAGACCTTGAGATTCTCGGGCCGCTGAAACCTTACCATTAGAGTCTTGTTTAACCAATTTATTGACTAAGATTTCGATCACATTTCCCTCCATTTACTTGATCCTCCCTTCCTTCCCTCTGCGCTTGGGCTAAACTTTGAAATCCTCATCCATTTCTTTACATGGTTCCGAGAAGGAAAAAGATGGGAAGACGATTGATAAGACAACGCTTGCTCTTTTTTTTGCTCGTGAGGATCTGGAAGACCGCCAGGGCTCTGGTGCTGCTTAATGCAGAGACAGATGCAAGACACATTTGTCTTGTATTTCTGGCACAAGGCAGAGTGTGAAATATTTGAGACTCAACTTGTTGGCTTCCCTGCCATTTGTGTAGAAGGTTTGTGTGTGTGTATGTGTGTGGGGGAACCAGATGTTATGATAAATGCTATACCTGGGACCAATTTCAAAAAGTAAAATAGAGGGAATGAAAAAACAGTGGGAGCCAACGGAATCTCTGCTGTGTCTATGCCATAAAAGCGATGCCTTCAAGTCAAGGAGGGCCAAGGTTTATAGCCCACCGCCTCACCTTTTCCACAGCTTGTGCTCCACTTCTGCACTCCTGTTCTTCTCCAGCTAACATTTTCACTGTTCTCTGATGCTAGAGATTAAAGCTAGGATATTTGGTAAAGAAAAGAGATGTTGTACTAAAGCCTTCCTCAATCCTCTCCTTTCCAGAGGCAATGGACTACAGCAGTGATCCTCAACCTTGGGCCTCCAGATGTTCTTGGACTACAACTCCCAGAAGCCTTCACCACCACCTCAGCTGGCCAGGATTTCTGGGAGCTGAAGTCCAAGAACATCTGGAGGGCCAAGGTTGGGGACCACTGGACTACAGTACATGCCCCATCATCTTTTACCAGCTTGGCCAAGAGCTGCAGCCGATGGAGAGGATGTGTGGTTTGACCCATGTGGAAGGACCCAGAGGAAGACTGATGTGGAGGTCGTGCAGAATCAGAAGTGTCCCAAATATGTAAGGATCATTATGGGATGCATTTGCTCCTAAGAACATTTGGTATTTATGATTTTTTTTAAAAGAGCAGTAGGCTGTGGCTGAGCCGAGGGCTATTAAAAACAGGAGCAGCAGCTCTAGAAACACATAATTTGGTAAAAATAGAAAATACATGTTTATTACTTCAGGATATCAATTCAGAGATTAATGCAGAAGGAAGGTCCCTAAATTTGGTTAAAGAGGCCCCTGATGCTGCTTCTATATGTTGAGATTTGCTTCATCATTAGGGAGGTGCATAGCAAAAAAACAAAACAAAAAAAAACTTGTTTATTTCATGTTCAGTTCTTCTTTTCTGTACACTTATACTTTCTTTTAACACAAAAGGGAATGACTCTCCTGGGTCATTTCATTTCATTTTTCCCCACTGGTCTTTCCTGGCACGAGTAGTCCCAAAACCCTTTAAAACTACTCCAGGGAAAAAAGGAAAAAAAAAGCAGGGGCAAGACAGGCAACAGAGAATCAATCCGAAAGCTCTAAAGTGAGGTGATCTCAGAGTCATAAGGCAGAGCTGGTGATTTCCTTAATCCAAACTTTACAGGAGCTATCCGCAGTGCTGAACCACCTCCTTCAAATAGGTTCAGCACCTCTTTTAAAGCTAGGACTAAAACCTGAAATGGATTCACAGCCCCTGGGACATCGGAGTCTCCCACTGAGCTTAAGGCCCTTGTTCTCCCTCTCCCTGGGTTAGCTCTCTTGTGGAACTTCAGCTTCTGCCAAGATCTCCCTTACTAACAAGGTTCACAAAACACATGCCTCACCAAGTGGCAATTCCCAGATAGCCCAAATACCAGCTCAGCCCTCTAACCATGACATCGCACTGCGAGACGGAAGAAAGGAAATGGAGCAGCTGCACGGAGAAGCCAGTTAGCACATGGTCACCGAGAGTGGTCAGGATGGCATTTTTGGGGTCCAGAGAATCCTGTCTTCTTCTGATGTGCCCACAGTAGAACAGCCTCAGTTTCAACATTATTTGCTTTCAAAGATAGTTCCGGCTTGACTTGATCTAGGACCCATTTGCTCATCTTTCTGCCAGTCCAGGGTATCCACAAAGCTCTCCTCGGTACCACATTTCCAACAAATCTCTCTCCCCCCCCGGTCAGCTTTCATCACTGTACAGTTTTCTTACCCATTCATGGCGATCAGAAATACAAGAGTGTGGATGATCTTGGTTTTGGTCTCCAGTGACACATCTTTACACTTGATGATTTTTTTCTGGTTTTTCCTTTGCTGCCCTTTCAAGTCTCACCCATCTTCTGATTTCTTGGCTGCTGTCTCCATTTAGAGACTGATTTGAACCCTAATATACAAAATCTCTAAAGGGATGTGATGGCTCTGCTGGTTAAACCGCAGAAGCCGGTGTGTTGCAAGGTCAAAGACCGGTTGTCGTAAGATGGAATCCCAGCTCCTGCCAACCTAGCAGTTCGCAATCATGTAAAATTGCGAGTAGATATATAGGTACCACCTCGGTGGAAAGGTCACAGCGTTCTGTATCGTGTCACGCTGGCCACGTGACGACAGAAACGGTCTTCGGACAAACGCTAGCTCTACGGGTTGGAGATGGGGATGAACACTGCACCCTAGAGTCAGACACGACTGGACTAAATGTCAATGGGAACCTTTGCCTTTACCTATACAAAATCTCTAGCTATTTCAGTTTATGGTCAGCATTAAAGTTGTGCCATTCATCTGTATTCATGATTTTTGTCTTAACGTTCTGCTTCAGTCCTGATTTGTTCTTTTCTTCTTTCGCTTTCCTACAAGTCACTGCTGCTTTCTGCCAGTAAAATCGTGTTGTCTGCATTTTATAGTTTCTGAACTTTGGTCCCTTCCTCCAGTTTTACTTACATTTTTTTGGGGAAAAAAATCTTTGTCTTTTTGGAGTGGAAATTAACTCTGTGCATGCTCAAAAGAACACAAGCCAAGGTTGTTCCCTTTATTTATGGGGGGGGAGAAAGCTGGTGAAAAGGTTGCATGGAAACTCACTTTCCCACTCTTGTCAAAATTGCGACTTGCTCGGAGGCCCAGCGCAGCACGAAACCTTTGCCATCGCGGAGGGTTAAACACCTGGAGAAGGGCGGAGGATGATTTCAAAGCAACCCCCCACCCACCCCCTTCCCAAAATGACTTTCGGCTCCTTTTCAGCTCACTTCAGCAGGGAAGCAATACACCGAGCGCAAGGTTCCCACCCCACCCTGTCAAGCATCATCATGGTGGTGGAGGGGGTTTACCTGGCCAAGGTATCTGTCTGGGAAGGGCTGCATGAACAGGTGTGAGGCCTGGAGCAGGAAGAGGCCTCCAGGTCTCGGGCAGGGATGGGGGGGGGAGAGTCTTGGTGCCACGCTCTTGCTCGCTCTCTCACGCACACCTTGCTACAACCGCCGCCTGTGCCCTCCTTGAGACTGACAGAGAACAGGAATTTCAAAGCCCACCTGTGGTTAACTCTTCTGAAGCCCCGTTTCCACACCTCTCCACCAACTGCAGACAGAAAAGCCAGGCACTGGAGGAAGAGTTTGAAAATAATAATCAAACCCCCTTTTCCCAACAAACGTTTTCCCCAGCCTAGAGGAAAATTCCATCCTCTGCGAGGCAGGATGGCCATCCGAAACCTGAACGCTTGGAAGCAACGCGTTACGGAGGTTGTGACTCACCGTGAGTCCTTTGTGGGGACGAAGGAACGGTCGAGAAAAATGATTTTGCAATGGGACACAGTGAGATTTGCATTTTGCCACGCAAGGATTACACGCGGATTCAAGAGAACAATGCTGATTCGTTTACTGGCATGTGCAGCATCTCATGTTGGTGTTGTAGGTCGGAAGGATCAGCTGAGAGGTGCTCCTGTCACCCAGGGGGTGCCCAGATGTGTTTGCATTCTTCAAAGAGGCTCCTGATGCGTCCTCCTTATTTTGGAGGATTTGGAGGGACGGTTACGGCTTGATTCCATGAAGGAGGTGAAGGGGTTCTTTTCTAATATAAGGGACTTCAGTGCTGACGACGAAGACATTGAAAGGGTTTGAGACTTTTGCAGACGTTGGCTCCGTCATCCATCCAAGTGGAAATTGCAGCCAAGAAATCAGAAAAAGACTGAGGCTCGGAAGAGCAGCAACAGAAGAATTAGGAAATGTCATCAAGTGTAAGGAGGTGTCATCGGAGATCATCTGCACTCTTTTATTCCCAATCATAGGTGTGAAAGCTGGAAGATTAAGGAAGCAGAAAGGGAAAAATCTGATTTGTTGATGTGGCAACTGGGGTTACTGTGCTGTCAGAAAGATGAGCAAGTGGGTCCTAGATCCAATTAAACCTGAACTATCTCTGGAAGCAAAAATGTTGAAATTAAGGCTGGCCTACGTTGAGTAAGCCACAAGAAGGCTGGACTCTCTGGCAAAGAAAAGGATGCTGGGAAAGGCAGAAAGCGGAAGGAAAAGAGGAAGACCAAAATACAAGATGGACCAATTCCCTAAAGGAAGCCACAGGCTTGCATTAACTAGACCTGACTAGGGCTGTTGAGGACAAGACATTTTGGAGGTTGCTCATTCATAGGGGCGCCATAGGTCAGAGGTGACTTGACAGAATGTAACAACAACAACAACAACAACAACAACAACAACAACAACAACAACAACAAAAACAAAAACAACAAAAACAACAAAAACAACAAAAACAACAACAACAGGAAATTATCTCTATCTGCCGTCACTGGTCAGAATCAAAACAGATTACTGCAGTATGGTAGTCTGGCCACTCGCATATTTGTTTAGTTTTATTCGGAGTTATTCCGATCCTGAATAGCAAGGGAGCCACATTTTATTGTAAAAAGCAGAGGTTATGCTCTTTGGCGATCTCATATAGTTCAGGCAAGGAATCTCTCTCCTCCAACTCCCCCAACCTTCCCAAAACAAAAACGATTGTAATAAATAACACAACACCTTGTTTTTAAATGGCCCAAAATGTTACCCTCAGTGGCCCAAAAACGGTCAGGTAAGGACTGCTGTGAAAGGGTCCCTTCTCATTCCCGAGGGTCCCAAGGCTTCCCGAGGACACAAGGGAGCCCTAGAGTCTCTTCAAACCAGAAGGAGAGTGTGGGTGTGTAATTTTTTTCCAATTAATTTAAATTAAATATCCTGGTCACCAGATGGTGGTGATGTCATGCCGTTCCACACAGCATACGTCACCCCCATTGGATCCCGGCCAAGGTGTGGACACTAGTCTTGAGAATTTGAACCTCAGCGCTACAGCGCTGGGCCGGCATCCTGCTCAACATTTCCACGCACGGAGTTCCAACTGCAAAAGCTGCCCTGGCAATCTCGCAAAGCGCGGGTAGCTTGCCTGCACGTGAGCAGCCAAGAGTTCATCCGATCCCTGTAGCCGCTTCTGGAGCTGGAACTTCATAGATGCATAAATATTAAGCAGCATATTGGCCTTGGGCGGGGGGGAGAGAGAGAAGAAGAGCTAAAGCATTCTTTGTTGACAAGCGTATATACAGCCAGACAGGCAAATAGTTCGATCTTGCAGAAGGGAGCTTCACATGTTCCTAATATCTGGCTAGCGGGAGGGAGATCTGAGTTCTAATCCCAGCATATCGACTGACTCCACTAGAGGATTATCATTTTTGTTCGCAGAAGAGTTTGCCTGCCCTGTCCCACCTTCTTCCCTGGATAACTCAATATGCTTTCAGGTTCTGGAAGAGCACCCCGTTAGCAAGGCATAGCTAATTGACTCCTTAAATATTTACAACCCCCCCCCCCACTTTTCCCCCCTCTCCCTTTCTGTTCCTTTTGTGCCATATGTATTTCTTCTTCTTTTAATTAACATCAGTCATGCCCTGACACATCATCTTGGCCGAGCGGCCGCTTTCTCCGTGCCAGATTTCACATTCCTCAAATACACAGCCCGCCAGCGCTGCAGAGCCAGCTCTGAGGCAAAAGACACCGCAGAAACCGGGCAGCACTCCCAAAACGCCAAGAGATTTCCAGGAAACTCTTGTGAAAGAAGCAGGCTCCCCTCTTGAGCCCTGAAAACTGCCCGGGTTGCAGGATGTCCAGCGGCATTTTGTGTGTGTGTTGTTTTTTTTAAAGTCCATGTTGTGAGATCCGGAGGCTGCTCCCAAGCATCCCATGGCAGCCTATTTCTTCATTAAAAAAGAAACCCAAGACCAAGCTAAATGAGATATGAAATGCATGACTGTATTTCACAGGCAGTTTTTAATTTTTTTAAAAAAAAGGCAAATTGTATTAGCTGGGGGGGCTGAGTGATTACAGTTGTGTCCCGCTGGATGATTACCCCGCTCTACGACGAATCCGCATTACGTTGACGTTGTTGCGATCACTTTTGGGATCGCCAAATGATGGTTTAAATGGGGAAGTTTCGCTTAGCGATGATCAGTTCCCTGCTTCAGGGACCGATTTTTCACTTTACGATGATCAGCAAACAGCTGGTCGTCAGGTTTCAAAATGGCCGCCGGCTTTCAAAATGGCCCCCTGCTGTTTTCTAGAACGGATTCCTCACTATACAGGCACCGAAAATGGCTGCCATATGGAGGATCTTCGCTGGACAAGCAGGTATTCAGCCCATTGGAACGCATTGAACAGTTTTCAATTGTTTTTTCTTTTCATTTGATGATGTTTTCGCTCTACAGTGATTTCGCTGGGATGAATTCACATCGTCAAGCGAGGCACCAGTGTATAAAAATCTTAGTCGGTGTGAAGGGGGAGTTTTGCCCTTTCCTCTCTCGTGCTGGTCCTATAGACCAGTGGTCCCCAACCGTGGGCCTCCAGATGTTCTTGGACTACAACTCCCAGAAGCCTTCATCACACCTCTGCTGGCCGGGATTTCTGGGAGTTGAAGTCCAACAATATCTGGAGGCTCAAGGCTGGGGACCACTGCTGTAGACCATCCCTCTTGCCATGATGGTCTTTCCTCAGAGAAGCAAGCTTCAGGCAGAGCTTGCAAAGTAGCATTTGGGGGATTCTGGGTGCTGTAGTTCATAAAAGCAACACTTCCAAGTTCTGAAAACAGAGCTGAAGAACTGGGCAGATCTGTACCAGCCAAATTTGGCAGGCAAGTCTATGAATAGTATCTGGAGGGTGACGTTGTACCTCTAATTGTTAAGGATGAGCGTACTGGGTGGGAAATTAGCTGTAGAGAACCAAGGTACTGTATACACTATTTCATGGATGTCCTGTCACCCGTTTAGTGGGAGCCGTGAGTGTTGAGGGAGGCCAGACATGGCCTCCTGAACTAAGAGGAGTTTGTCTTCACACCCCAACTAGGGATGGGCACTGCTGGTTCGGTGGTTTGTTGCAGTTCGTTTGACTGTCCCCACAGCTGACCCGCGGTTCAGTGCCCGCCCCCTCTGGCTGGGACCCACTCAGAGGCAGTGCTCAGAGAAGGCGGGGCAGAGAAGCCAGGGTGCTGCCATTGGAGCAGGGCGCCAAATCGCAGGTAAACAAACCGCACCAAACCGCTCAACCAGGAGTTCGTGCCCATCTCTTATCCCAACTCTTTCAGAGAAGGAGTTTGGGCCACTCGGTGCCTAGCAATGGACAGAGCCATAATTCGCCATTTGAGCAAAGCGACAGGGCCCTTCGTGAGAAACGAAGAAGTGGATAATGTGGTTAAGCTTTTGAAAAAAGAGGAAGAGAAACGTTATGCTTGCAAAAAAAGAGAGGAGAGTTGATAGGGGCAGGAAATATCGCTTCTAGGTTTCGCTGCCCTCTCCATGTTGGTGCTCTGGGTGGAAGGCCCACTTGCCCTGCACGAGTCACAGCCTTGGTAGCTTCTTCTGTCTTGGAAGCAAAGTGTCTTTCATCCATCCATGTCACTTTTGACACAGGGACGCTAGATCACAAAGACTGGTTGGTCATGTCATGTGGCCCCACTGCTGTGGGGGAGGGACGGTCGGCCCTCGGCGTGGAACGTGGCCTCAAGGGACCGTACCCAGTGGGATGCAGTGGGGCTTCCCAGTGTGGCAGGACATCTCTGTGTGTCATTTTGCTGCACTGCATCTTGCTGCCTCTCTGACAACTTTCCACACAATTCAATTTTTCAAAAAAACACAACCCTTCTTATAAATGTGTGATATTGTGCTCCTGTACTTGCCAGGAAAATGGCCCAAGATTGCTACAATATCATGCCTGCATTGCTAGCAGGAAAAAAGAATGCCAAGCTTTACATAACAAAGGGCAATGTGAATGTTAACAGCACCAATGGCAGCAGTCAAGATGGTCTACACCATACCCTCTTGTGCTTACTACTATTTGCAAAATGACACCAAACAAGGGAAAATATCAGAAGCTGACTCTTTTCATCAGCTAACCACTTCTCACCTAACACAAAGCAATTGTCAGGGCTGCTTTAATTAGATTTCAATGCATTCCTATGGGAAAATGCATTTCACAAGACAAATTTTTCGCAAGACATTAACTGCGGAATGAATTAAATTCATCTTGCGAGGCACCACTGTATTTTTCTTTTCTTCTTTTGAAAATGCAAAATTTATCATTCTCGGGGCGGGGCGGGGGAGAGCATGCCACACTGGCAAAACAGGGGGTGTTTCCTGCTTCAAATTGCTGCGAAGCGTCTTCCCCACATTCCCCACTTAACCCATCTCAACTTGCGATGACCTCTAAATTATGGTGGTCTGAGGCATCCATAACCCCTCTTGCCCTGCCTTGGCTGCAGTTCCACTGCCTCCCCCCAAACCCCCAATTAGCGCAGTCTTGAGAGGGCAACTTTAACTTAGCATCTCAGACATCGCTGAAGTCTAACCAAGACTTGCCCCTTGGCCCTAACTTGAGGACAGAAAAATATCCCACCAGGAAAACAAATGTCAAATTGCTTTATCTTCTCTCTCCCCCCCCCCCCCCCCGGACTGGGACAGGAGTGGGATTCCCCTTTCCTTGAAGAAAAGTGTCTTTTGGGTTTTTATTTTGATTTTAATACAATATAATAATCTAGTTGCAAAGCTGGAATCAACTCTGTGCATAATTGTGTCCTGCCGCTGTCAGGGAGACACGTTGGGGAATCGAACTTCCAACCTCCGGCTCTGAAGCCAGATTCCTAAATCACTGAGATAGCCTGCCCTTTGTTCTACTGCCAGCTGCTTATACTTTGTCAGCAGCTTCCCATTTCCCGATGGGCTGTCTGGCTCCCCTCCTTTTGAGTTTGCCCTCGTGGACTTTCTGATCAAGAGCTGGGGGGAAAGGCAGGCCGATACATTCCCACATCAACATTAACCCATGCGACTTGGCAGGTAGCCTCAGGTAGCGAGAGGATTTTCAGGTTGATTTTTTTCCTTCAAAATAGGCACATTTAGGAGCAGGTTTCCCAGTTGAGGAAATGGATGGCAATGGAAGGAGGAGCTACTGGGAAGTGTGAACCATCATAGAAGACTAGTTAGGATCTTGAAGACAGGGGAAGAGATCAATCCATGGCTACTGAAAGGAAGACCGAGGGGAGATAAGCTAGTACTTTTAAAATACAGTGATGCCTTGCAAGACGAAATTAATTGGTTCCACGAGTCGTGTCATATTGCCAAAATTACATCTTGGGAAGTGTGGTATTAACGGTTGTGCGATTTAAAACAAACCAAAAACAGGGGAAAAAATCATCTTGCGAAGCACATCCATAGAAAAATTCGTCTTGCAGTCACCAAAGCAATAGCTAAATGCTTTCGTCTTGCAGGTTTTTTGTTGCGTGAGGCATTCGTCTTGTGACGCATCACTGTACAGTGGTGCCCTGCATAGCAATGATAATCCGTGCAGTAAAAATCACAGCAAAGCGATTTCGTCGCTATGCGGAAATAAAAAGCCCACAGGAATGCATTAAAACCCGTTTAATGCGTTCCTATGGGCAAAAAGCTCACCTTTAAATGAAAATCCTCCATACGGTGGCCATTTTTGCTGCCTGGTAAGCGAGGAATCTGGGCAAAAACAGCGGGTGGTCATTTTATTTACCCAGCGGCCATTTTGGAACTGCTGATCAGCTGTTGGAAAATCATCGCTATGCGATGATTGGTATGCGAAACAGGGTACCCATCGCAAAGCGATATTTTCCTATCTAAACCATCGCAATGCGATCGCAAAAACGATTGCAAAAAATTCGTCGCTGTGCGGATTTGTCGTTAAGCGAGGTGCCCATTAAGCGAGGCACCACTGTACTCAGAAGGCTGTCATACAGAGGAGGGGCAGGATCTGTTCTCTATCATCCCAGAGTTCAGGACACATAATAATGGGCTTAAGCTACAGGAAGCCAGATTTAGGCTGAATATCAGGAAAAACTTCTCAACTGCTAGAGCAGTACGACAATGGAACTGATGACCTTGTGAGATGGTGAGCAACACTGGAGGCAATCTAAAGGAAACTGGAGAACCAACTGTCAGATCTGCTTTGATTTGGATTCCTGCATTGAGCAGACCTTATAGACCCCTTCCCGCTCCATTATTCAATAATTATATTGTTTATGATGCCTATACGAGAGGGAACAAGGACTTCTGGCCTGTGGCCTAATTTGGTCCACCGCTTCCCCCTTTGGCCCTCACCACGTCTTCTGCCCCATCTCTGAGGAGCAATAGGGTACATCTTCAAAGTTCCAACCTCATCCCTGCTAATTCAGTGCCCTTTAATTTGTTTTAACTGAACCCCCAACCGCACCTTCCTCACTGAGTCAACGGTGGTGCTTTTTAGGGCTGGGAGGCATTGCTGTTTAACTTTCCCAACACTCCCCAGTAGATTCACCACTGGATTTTGGTTCGCTCTATATTTGGCAGCCCCTGTTAGTTACTCTACCCTGGTTATGGCCCTTTCCAAACTCAGATGGTCCAGGTGCAATTCTCACACACCTCCGAACCTTTGCCTAACTTGACTTTGGGAACATCACGAGGGCCCATCTCGTGATCGACAACATCCCCGTGAGCTGCCTCAGGGCGTTGCAAAAGCCCGTCTTCCTCACCTCACGTTTTGCCCCTGAAATCACCGGGGAGGGAAGGCGGCTGACCTCAGGCCGCTTCATGTCTTGGGACGGCCTTGCCTGAGAACTTTGTCCTCTTTTCTTCTGCCCGCCTGCTAATGAAAGGGGCCGCCTTGACGAGAGGAGAGCGGTAGGGCCAGAAAAACAACTCGAGGGGAAGGGGGTGAAAATGTGCTTTACAACTCGACTGCAAAAATTCACCTCAGGCGGGAAGCTCGGCAAACAAGCGTTGGGCTCAGGTGTCGATCAACGGAGAAGAGAAGGGAAGCCAGTTCAACTAGCAGATAGACTTGGCCACGGCAGACATTCTCGTGGGAGACAAGGGCTTGAGGGATTATGCAAATATTAGTATTTTTAGAGGAAGACGGGCTTTCCCCCAATCCAGAGGCACTCCTGAGTGTCCACCCAGCTTTGTCTGAAGGCTGTGCTTTCCTGGCAGAGGGCTTCTCCCCCACCTCAGTAACGATAATTCCCAGCTAAATTTGAGAACTGCGACATGATATTATCTGCAGCACCTTAACTTTGGGGAGAATGAATGGGCAGCAACATCCTTACTTTTCCACATGTCATGAGTAGCACTCGTTTCTGATGTTTCCTTGGTTTCTTTTTGTTTGTTTGTTTTTGGAGGGGGGATGTTTGGAGGGAAGGTATGTTTCAGAGGAACAAAATATGGATGAAATCATGGATATATTTTAAAAATGCAAGCAGCTGACCAAGTTCTGTTATTAATATTAATAGATATTAATAGTATATTAATTAATACTATTAATATTAATATATATTACTATTAATACTATTACTTTTAAAAATACATATTCAAATATGTAATTCACTGTATTTAGGTTTTAAAAGGAGCCTCGGGGCACAGTGGTCAAACTGCAAGACTGCAGACAAAACTCTGCTCACGACCTTGGTTCAATCCCACATAGCCAGCTCAAGGTGCACTCAGCCTTCCATCCTTCCACAGTCATTAAACTGAGCATCCAGCTTGCTAGGGGGGCAATGGGTAGCCTGCATAATTAAATTGTAGACTGCTTTAAGCACTATGGGGTGGTATATAAGCAACAACCTTTGCTTTAACCAACCAACCAACCAACCAACCAACCAACCAACCAACCAACCAACCAACCAACCAACCAACCAACCAACCAACCAACCAACCAACCAACCAACCAACCAACCAACCAACCAACCAACCAACCAACCAACCAACCAACCAATATAAAAAACAAAAAACAAACAAAACAAAACAAAAGGGGGAGGAGGGACAGTGTAAGAGACCTTTTAAAAAAACAAAAAAAGGAGGAGGAAGGGACAGTATAAAAATTTAATAAGGGGAAAAAGAGGGAAAGAGAAAAGGAAAAGAAAAGAAAGGGGGAGGGAGGAGTCTTCAAGCATCAAATGGTTTCTCGCAGTCCAAATATATTCTCTTTCATGTTTCCACTCCTTGCAGGCCTACTTGCTTGAGCCTTTAGTCATCTTGATCTTCTTGCCATCGGCCCCACGCGACTAACAAGTCCTTGCCTTCTTCAAAATAGAAGATTCTGAAGAGGACTCCATCTTTCCACATCTTAAAATAGACGGGGTTGTATCTCCGTCCATTCTTGATTAGAACTGATGTAATGGGTTTCATCGTTTTTGTCTACCGTATTGATTCGTTGCTTAAATCCTGATAAATCTGTATTGGGGTTTGACCTATAAACTAATAGCTCCGTTTTTTCTTTAATGACTTTGAGAAATTGCTCTTTTTTAGCATAGTTGAAAAATTTCATTATTATAAGTCTTGGTCTCTTATTTCTGGGGTTCCCAACAAAATAAATTCTCTCTTCAGCCACATGCTGGGCGTCCATAATAGAATTTATCCAGGTCACCACTTCCTGCTTAAGGTCAGCTCCTTTTTTGCAGCACAAAATTCATTATTTTGATGTTGTTGCATCCAGGTAAATCACCTTCTTTTGCAAATCGTCTGTCTTCTGTTGTTGTGCCTTTGTTTTCCCTTCATTCTGTTTTGATAGATCTTCCATTTCCTTTACTCTGTCCTCCATTTTTACTATCCCTGCCTTCATCCCCTGTACTTCTCCCTGGACTGCTTTCATGTCCTTTCCCATCTGTTGACTTTCCTTCACTAAAAAGACTATTTTGGAAAGAACCTGTTCCAGTTTTCTATCAATCTGGCATGGTATATCTTCAGCCAGATCTTTCACACAAGTTGATAATTCAGCAATCTTTTTTTTCCATGCTGGCTTCAATAAGACTGCTCAGAGAGGTACCCTCTCCCCCTCTGGTTTCCAGCAGCTTCCAGAGTCTCTTTAGAAACTTCTTTAGGAGAAGGGGATAACATATCTATTCGTCTTAAGCATTCGAGACTACGATCTGATGGTTTTTTTCCTCTGACGGCTCTCATGTCCAACTTTTAGAACTCTTATCTCTATTTTTTCTCACAAGCAAAGCAAAAGATTCATAGCACAGGAAAACAAAGTAGTTTTTAACAGCTCGTTAGCTGTTCAACTTTCACTGGCGTTCTTCCGAGCAAATATGAAAGTGCATTTCCCAGATAAGCAGCTAGGCTTTTAAAAAGCACTTCTATCTCTGCTTGAACTTTACACAAAGAATGTAAGCAGATTTACTCACATTTCCAGAAGGGAAAAAAGGCATTTAGCAACTTATCTACATTCAGCAGGGCGAGGAGACGAAGACTCGGCTGTGCATCTGGTCCCGGCGGAAGTGACGTCTCGGCTCACCCCAATTTTATTAAACAGTGGTGAAGCTAAGCAGAAATTCCAACAGGTAAACAGTGAAGCTGAAAACTGCTTTAGATGGCAGATAGGCAACACAGAACTCAAAGAACTGTAAAAGCTCCATGTTCAGGTGTGCATGAATCCAGTTCAGGTTTTCCTCTGCTTTTCACAAGAACTATCCAAGGTGCTGAATCTATTTGGTGGATAGGATCCAACAGCTTGGATAGCTGTTGTAGAAGGCAGACTAAAACGCAAAGTGGATTCACAAATGCTTGGAATGGGAGTCATAATCCATCATTCCATTACTCAGTGGGATGAGAAGGTATTTTTGGTGACTCCCTCCATAGTTACTATCTCAATGTGGTGCAGTGGATAGAGTTGCAGACTATAGCTCAGGGGACCTGAGTCTGAATCTCCGCTGGACCACAAAAACATGGGGGGGAGCTAGAATGGTTAAAACCACTCGTAAAACCCTATTAGTTTTGCTATGTCAGTTCTATAAGCCACAGTTACTATTTTAGAAGGCTACAGAAAAGACACAATTTGTCTAAAACTGGTTGAGGGGATTCACAAGCAAGCATGGATTTTGTGAAGGCTCCTCCCTTCTTTTTTGTACCCAAGTGCACATTCAATTATTCATTTAATACCTGTTAAACAGGTACTAGGAAGCAACAGTTAGAACTGGATATGGAACAACTGATTGGTTCAAAATTGGGAAAGGAGCACAACAAGGCTGTATATTGCCTCCCTGCTTATTTAATTTATATGCAGAATATATCATGCGGAAGGCTGGACTGGAGGAATCCCAAGCCGGAATTAAGATTGCCGGAAGCAATATCCACAACCCCCAATATGCAGATGATACCACTCTGATGGCAGAAAGTGAGGAAGAATTAAAGAAGCTTGTAATGAGGTTGAAAGAGAGCACAAAAATAGTCTGAAGCTCAACATCAAAGAAATTAAGATCATGGCCATTGGTCCCATTACCTCCTGGCAAAGAGAAGGGGAAGATATGGAGGCAGTGACAGATTTTACTTTCTTGGGCTCCATGATCACTGCAGATGGGGACAGCAGCCACAAAATCAAAAGATGGCTGCTTCTTGGGAGGAAAGCGATGACAAACCTCGACAGCATCTTAAAAAGCAGAGACATCACCTTGCCAACAGAAGTCCGAATAGTCAAAGCTATGGTTTTTCCTGTAGTGATGTATGGAAGTGAGAGCTGGACCATAAAGAAAGCTGACCGCTGAAGAATTGATGCTTTTGAATTGTGGTGCTGGAGGAGGCTCTTGAGAGTCCCCTGGACTGCATGGAGAACAAACCTTTCATGAAATCAAGCCTGAGTGCTCCCTGGAAGGCCAGATCCTGAAGCTGAGGCTCCAATACTTTGGCCATCTCATGAGAAGAGAAGACTCCTTGGAAAAGACCTTGATTTTGGGAAAGTGTGAAGGCAAGAGGAGAAGGGGATGACAGAGGATGAGATGGCTGGACAGGGTCATTGAAATGACCAACATGAATTTGACACAACTCCGGGAGGCAGTGGAAGACAGGAGGGCCTGGCGTGGTCTGGTCCATGGGGCCACGAAGAGTTGGACACGAATAAATGACTAAACAACAAACAGCTCTTAAAGGGAGAGGCATCCTCACTGTGATTCTGCCAGAACAGTTTCTGATTTATGGAAGGTTCACATGGCTCAGCGGGATTTTTAAAATGTTTTACAGAAAGGTAAGCATGAAAAGAGCCACTTTGGGGCAGTCAATGTGGGCATTTCGTGTAACAAAAGCATAGTGGCTGGGGATGATGGAAATTGTAAATCAATGCATCTGAAAGGTACCTGCTTGAGGAAGCCTTCTGATAATTAACATTGCTAATTAATACTGCTGATGAACTTCCTTACCTCGAGTAATTATATTTTCAGGTAAAATCATAATCATACATTAGAAGCAAGAAGCAAGGCAGTGTCATTCTAGCAGGCATTAACTTATAAGACATATCCTTTCCTCCAGGGAGTTTTCATGGCCATCTGAGGGATTCAGACTCTGAGTCCTAGTGCACCATTCTGTCCACTACACTTAGGGTGTGACTACACAGCAAGTCAAATGTGAATTCAGTCACTGTGAAGCTACAATGGGGAATTCAGGTTTTCCTCAGTCTGTTTGAGTCTACTGGCCAAAGAGAGAGGTTGAAATTGGCTGAACGGATTTGTTTGCAGCTCATTAACTTACTCTTCTGTAACCTGCAGTAGGCTCAGTTACATGAGAACTACCTTAATAAGCTGTAAACAAGGAGCAAGTGATAGTTTCCTCCTTTCATTCTCTATTTCTTTTCTTATTCTTCTCTTGCTCTCTCTACTGGTGTCCTGGTACTATAGCGAAAAAGCACTGGCAACAAGTTATTTAAGAAAAGAAAAGGCATTATTTCCAAAGATTCAGCCTTCCTGAGCTGGATGTTTGCCCCCCTCCCAACTATCTGCCATCACATCAACCACAGCCCACACTGCATCGGTTCAAATGATCACACTGCCTGAACTGAAACAAATGGATCCCCTGTGGAAAAAATTAGAAGCCCCAGCAGCGGAGGGGAAAACTATGGATTTGCAGGAATGAAACTCTGGGTTGACTCACATTTGCTTTTATGTCATGTGTTTATTGGGGGGGGGAGTGAATCAGATCATTCCACTCATAACATTTCCTACATTTTTTGACAATGAAGCTGCAGCTTTACTTAGCTTGTGTGTAAAGGTGGCATTCTGAAGCGGCCTCTTTAAGAAGGCAGCAATTTCCACAAAGGAGGGGCTTGCCAACCCCTGGAATCTAAGCCTGGTGGCCCTCCTCGATTGAGGCAAACCTTGGGAATTCCCAGAATCCCATATATAGCCCGAGTTATTCCAGGACATATATTTCCCCTAGAAGAACTTATTTCCACCTCAGTGAAAATTACAGTCATACTTGCGTTGCAGAGAGAGGGAGTTTATGCCTTGTTATGAGACAGTCCTTCTGAACAAAGTACCGTATTTTTCGCTCCATAAGACGCACCAATTTTTTAGGAGAAGAAAACAGGAAAATATAATCTGTTTTCTTTGCTCCATAAGACACACAGACTTTCCACCCCCCTGTTTTGTGGGAAAAAAGTGTGTCTTATGGTGCGAAAAATACAGTAACTTTCCAAAGTTTTAAAGAAACCTTTACCTTGTCTGCAAAGCTCTAAAATCCACACATAGGGAGCACAAGATTACCACCTTAAAAGATTTAAAATGGAATTTTTTATTAATATAGCTTTAGTAATATAAGAACCAGACAAATAATAACACCAGAGCACTGGGGGGGGGGAAATGAAAGAACAAATAAAGAGAGCAAAGAGAAAAGAGGGAAAATATAAATAAATCCTAAATATTTTGCAGCACAGAAAGAAAAACACACAACACTGTTGCCTTACTTTTGAAAAATATGTAGGCCTCCTCTAAAATCTTGTCAACTTCAACTCTAAAGACCTTTTTTTCTTAGAAAAGACAGAATTGTGCTAGTTCAAGCAATATACCCATTTTATTTTTAGTTGAGCCACTCTGAATTACATGGTGCTTGTGGCGCTCTTTAAAATAGACCGCTATATAAAAATCTACAGCTGCCGACAAATAGCTCATTCTAAACCTGCTGTTTCAATGCACCACTTTAGGGCACAGAAGAACTTCTGTCCTAAACCTGTTGTTGTTTTTCTATGTACTGCTGCAGATGAGTCTTGAAGAAGCCGCACCGTTCTACATCCTATTACGTTTTGATTTTTTTAATTAAAACATTCTTCCATTTTTTTAAAAAAAGTATTTGGACTAATCAGAGTGTCTTTTCGGATAGAAGAAATCAATTAACTCATAGGTGGAAATTGTTGGACTACAATTCCCATCAGCCCGAGGCAGCGTAGTCAGTACTGAGGGTTATTGGAAGTTGTAAGCCAACATAATCAAGGCTGCACATTCGCCATCCTAGAATCCGGTAGGGCAGTTCGAAGTAATACACCAAGCTTGGAAACGTTGCTTTGGAGGGGGGGACTACAAATCTCAGAACCCCCCTACTAAAATGCAGCCTGAACAATATTCCATCAGGCTCTACCCACGTCTTCTCAAAAGCTCAGAATGTGAAACATTAAAACATTTTTTTCCAATTTCCTGAGAATTGTAAAATGACATAGACTAATGGTTCTCCATTGTTTCCTCCCCCTGGCCCAACTCTTTCGGATTTTTCGCTACCAGCTCATGACTTTTGTGGTTATTACTGGTATTTTTCTGTGTATAAGACAATACTTTTCTCTAAAATATTTAGATTAAAAATTTAGGGTTGTCTTATACACGGAAGTAAGGAGGAGGGGAGGGATCAAAACGCTTTGATCCCTGCATTTCCCCCTCCACTTTTTGCAAGGAAAGTGGAGGGGGAAAACACTTTCCTCGCTAGAAAGTAAAGCACTCTCCTCACAAGAAAGCACTTTCTTACAAGGAAAGTGCTTTCCCTTTCTGCTTTCCTCACAAGAAAGTGCTTTTCCCCCTTCAGTTTCCTTGCAAAAAGTGGAGGGGGAAAGCAGGGATTGGTTTGATGGATTGCTTTGATTATTCCTGCTTTCCCCCTCCACTTTCTTCCGAAGAAAGAAATTCTGGGTTAGAAAAGTGGGGAGGCGGGCGTCTTATATGTGGGGGCGTATTATACATGGAAAAACACGGTATGCGTCATCAAGTCGCTTCTCATTTATGGCAACCCATGACAGAGTTTGCCAAGTTGGTGAGATATTTAAGAGCAGATTTACGAGTCTCCATCCCTTGGTGAGTTTCCAGGATCAAGCTGGGCTCGGGATGTGATCAGACAGAGAGAAAGGATGTGCCTGAATGTCCTGGAAACGGTTGCTTAGCTGTGAGTGATCCCTCTGAATGATGACCTTTCTGTCCACACAGGAACTACCCCATGGCGCAGTGGTTAAACTGCAACACTGCAGCCAAAACTCTGCTTACAACCTGGGTTCAATCCCAGGTAGCTGGCTCGAGGTTCACTCAGCCTTCCATCCTTCTGAGCAGCATATAGCCTGCATATTTAAATTGTACACTGCCCAGAGAGTGCTTTAATTGTAGGGTGATAAATAAGCAGCATACTTTTATGTGTGTGGTTTTCCCCCACCCCCAATCATTACAGTTGGCCCCTCTCCCAGGAATGGGGACTTGAGTTTCGGGACTCATTGTCAAGTTGGACCTGAGTTGCACCGGCCACTTGATTTCCCCCCCATGACTCGGAACCCACCCACTCCCTTTTCTTCTGCAAAAAAAAGCTTGTTTTTAATAGGGACTTGGGACTTGGTACCAAAGTCTCAGACCCAAAGACTTACCAATATCCCTGCCCCCCCTCCCAAAAAGCAGTCCTGCTGGCACAGAGTCGGGTTGGTTTGCTACCTTCCATGCGTTATGTGAGCGCCAGAAAACAGCTCACACTGGACTGTGCTACAAGCAAGCGAAAAGGTGAGCCATTTCGCCCTCTGGTCTCACCCTCAGTCCCGCACGGCCTCAGTCCTCCGCGGTCCTACCCTGGCAGCGGTAAGCTCTCTACCGAGGAGTGGTCCAAAACCCTCCGTCCAGATACAGGCTGTACCTCGCTTAACAATCCGGCCCAACAAGAGAGGGACCTGGAAGAATCTGATGCAGCCTATTATTACAGCTGCTTTTTCCGTTTTCTTCCCACGCAGCGTTCTAGGACTATGAAAGAGAAGAAATTAGAAAAACACACAGTTTTTGTCCGTTTGCGATGAGATGCTGTTGAAAGACAGTTTCAAGGGGCAATCAGCAGGGAGAAAGGAAGTTTGAAAGCCAGCTGCCCTCCAGCAGAACTGGGAGGTGGGGTTAAGGTGGGTTTATATTTTTTAATTTTTTGGCTAGCTTCAGCTCCCCATCCAGGCCTTGACCCCTGGCTCACCTGCCTATTTCCAGGCCCAGCCAAGGCTTGGCATCTCCGACAGGAATCTAAAGTTATTCCACAGCTACTTCCTCGTGGCATAAGCGTGCCCCCCCCCAGCATCCTGGATGAGATTATTATTATTTTTTTGTTCTCATAAAGCAAGACCCAGGAGGAACAAAAGGAGGGGGGGAAAGGGAGGGAGAGAAATGAGATTAAAATACATAAATAAATAAAGATGCTTGTTTCCTGAGCAGAGATGGAAAACAGCTGCACGGAGGAGAAAAAGTGGGTTGGGGGGGAAAAGAGGGAGAATGATTTTGCCAGGCAAAAAACAGTGGAAAAATACGGATCAGGTTTGCATTGTGTAATTCTGCTTTGACGGAGCGGGTGGAAGGCAGATTAGCCGCAATAAACAATTAAATGGAGCACAGAGACTCTTTTGACCACAGACGTATTGGATAGAAGCTTCCAAATTGAGAAAAGAAAAGGTGATATGAGGGGGGGTGTCCCCAGATGCGACAAAATCTTCCAATGGGGAACGTTCCCATTTAGGAGGCTGGCCGGCTTCTGCCCTTTTCCAGGGTCGCCTGTCCCATTTCCCCCATCCATCAACACATCTGCTATGTCAATGGTCCCCAACCTTGGGCCTCCAGATGTTCTTGGACTTCAACTCCCAGAAATCGTGGCCAGCAGAGGCAGTGGTGAAGGTTTCTGGGAGTTGTAGTCCAAGAACATCTGGAGGCCCAAGGTTGGGGACCACTGTTCTATGTCAGTGGTTCCCAACCTTGGGTTGCCAGATGTTCTGGGACTCAAACTCCCAGAAGCCTTCGCCCCTTGCGGTACTGGCCAGGATCTCTGGGAGTTGTAGTCCCAAGAACATCCTGGGGACCCAAGGTTGGGAAGCACTGCTCCACATAGAGGGGAAATGTACAGGACACTAAAATTAGACAAACTAAATGAATGGATTAGCTAACAAACGCCATTCCATAACACTCCAAAACAGCCAACAATTTTTTAAAAAAAGTCAGCAACATATAGAAGAGCAGAAGCAAAACACTTCCTCAGCCCCTAATTCTCTGTCTTCCAGCTGCCCGGGATGCATCCAAGCACAACCAGCTCACTGGTTTCTTGGGGAAGAGCATTTCTGCATTTCGTTTATACTTCAAAATCAAGCACTGAGTGGTCCACCCTCCCGCCATTTTGCTTACATATTTATTTTTGCATGCCTCCATCTGAAAATAAAGGCGGGGCTTAGAAGTTGGCCCATGACTTTGCACCACACTTGTTCCTTATATATATATTTTTGATCTTCAGGGGAAAAAAAATCAGACAGGGCTGGTAGGCATCTCATAGAGGTGCCCGTGGACTCATTGGGACACCACTGGAGAGCTTAAGGCAAGAATGAAACCAAGGAAAAGAGATTTGTAGGTCACGAAAGTGTATTAAAAGCCTGTCAGAATAAATATTCCTTACTCTCCCACCTAAAAGTGATCTAAAACCCTGACTGATCACTGTTTTTAGTCTGATGACAGGCATCCATTCCAGTGGGTGTTTTTTTTTCAACTGCTGTTCCTCCAACTGTTTTGAACTTCAGCTCCCGAAGTTCCTGCTGGGACTTTCTGGATTGAAAGTCCAAAAGATCTAGTCCAATGGTTCCCAACCTTGGGTCCCCAGATGTTTATGGACTCCAACTCCCAGAAATCCTGGCCAGCACAACTAGTGGTGAAGGCTTTGGGGAGTTTTAGTCCAAGAACCTCTGGGGGCCCAAGGCTAGGGTCACTGATCTAGAAGGCTAGCATGGCAGGCTTCCTCCTATTCACAGAAGCCTTGTCTACTCCAAGCCCTATCGAAGAAGGAAGCATCATAAAAAAAGGTAAACAGGGATGTTGGCATTCCTCAACACCAGCCAGCAGTGCCTGAGCGGGCAGGTAGACAGATTCTTCTTTCTAAATCTCCATCTCTCCAGATCTACTTCAGACATGTAGATGTTATACAAACGCATCTCCTTTTTAATCAGCATTACGTGTCACCGAAGGAAAGAAGACTGTGACCAGGAGATCTGGGGGCTGTGTCTGCCCTTCAGGTGCTCTTTGCTGTGAGTAACGTCAATGCCCCCATCATCCTCCCTCTTAGAACTGCAGGGCTGGAAGGGGCCCTCTGGATCATCCAAGTCCAGTCAAGGGAGACCAGTGGGGGAATCAAACTCCCAGGGTCTGGCTTGGCAGCCAGAGACCTCGACCCCTAGGCTATCCAGACTCCTGTGGCTCCAGATGGAGCTCACGGTGTCTAAGGGACCGGCCATTCTCTTCTAACCTACTTCCTTTGCAGCAGGACTGGCATTTCTGGACGCGAGTCAAGGTCTTCATCCCAGCCAGGGCTCCACGTCTCAACCCATTCCAGGGCCTCTTTCTGACAAGGGTGTACCGGCCACTGGACAGACTCCTAGACAGTATGAGCCACAAAAGTGTCTTCTTTGGAATGGCTTGAGAAATGTTTCTTTTTTTCCCCTTGCTCTGTCCGTTCCTCGCCTCTGCCCCTCTGACAGTTGTTTAGCTCTGGCGCTGACCCACTGGCTCGGTTCTGACATTGGCTAGCCAAATTCCACATTATCTACGGCTTGACAGCCTGCGTGCAAGCTGAGCCCCATCACATCACAGGCGTGTGTTGCTCTTCCTGTCCTCCTTACGCCAAACATTGCAGTTTCGTGTTGATAAGGCTCCATCTGTGGTCTTAAATCCCCGAAGAGGAACCGGTTCCAAAGCATCTGAAACCACTGTGACACTGTGAGCCAAAATAGTGATCTCATGCTGATGCTGGAAAGCGGGCAGGCATGGGGCGGTCGGGGCGGGGGGAGAGGAGAGAGTATGTAGAGGGAGGTTGTGTGTGTGTGTGTGTGCCTGGAGAATGTACCAAAGAGGATTGTAAAAATCACAATCATAAAAGATGGGAGAGAAGAAAGGGACAGGAAGTTGCTCAACAGGAAAGGAAAACGACCAGCAAGGACCAAGGAGAAGAGTCTTGAGTTGGCGTGAGATAGGAGATCTGTCTGTTTTTTTAAAATACAAGTGGTGCCTTGCTAGATGATAATAATCCGTTCCACTGAAATTACTGTTTAGCGAAATCATCATCTAGCGAAAAGAATTTCCCCATTAGAATGCATTGAAACCTGTTTAATGCATTCCAATAGGGAAAAATCGTCGTTGTCTAGCGAAAATCGGCCATAGGAAAGCCACTTTGTGAACCGCCGATCAGCTGTTTAAATCGCTGTCTTGGGAAGCTTAGGTCCCCAAAACACCCATTTTGCGAGTGCGGAGGGAGCTGTCAAAAGTGTCGACTAGCGAAAATTGGTCTACGAAGCAGGGACCAAACATTGTCCAGCGAAATTCCCCCCTAGGAATCACTGTTTTGCGAATTGCTATAGCAATCGCAAAAAGTCAATGTCTAGTGAAAAAACTGTCACGCGGGGTAACTGTCTAGCGAGGCACCACTGTAATAACCTTAGAACTGCAGAGATGGGACCTTATAGATCATCAGGTCCAGCCAGCCTCGGTCAAGGACACATTGTGGGAAATTGAACTCTCAACGTCTGGCTTTGCAGCTGGATAGCTTAGCCATTGAGCCATTCAGCAGTTCTCGAAGGGGTGTCAAAGGTGGTGGGCGGGAGATGCCACAGAGGGGAGAAGGAAGGCATTTTGTGTGTGCAGAGAGCTTAGATGCATTGAAACTAAACAGAACTGGAAGGAATTAACCCCTGGTGTACTATCTATCAATGAAAACAGAAGAGGGAAAATGGGGGAGGAGGATGACATGAAGTCAGAGCTGCAAGGGAACAATACATGGGCTTTCTCTGAAACAGAACGGACATTCCAAAGCCAAGTGGTCCTGCCGCA
Source organism: Pogona vitticeps (assembly GCF_051106095.1). Classification (NCBI taxonomy): domain Eukaryota; kingdom Metazoa; phylum Chordata; class Lepidosauria; order Squamata; family Agamidae; genus Pogona; species Pogona vitticeps. The sequence goes on along the minus strand of NC_135796.1, from coordinate 10,979,635 downwards.
CTTCATAAAATGCTTACATAGCAAAGAAGAAAAAGGAAAAAAAAGAAAGGGGAGGGGGAAAAAAGGGAAGTTTATGGACATGAGAAGGAATGTTCCATAAAAGACAGGGACGTTGCTTATAACGTCTCTAGAAAATGGAAAAGTTGGCTCCTGCACCGTGGATGCTGAGGCTGGAATTCCACCCGGCTGCTTCTCAGACTTGGTCGTTGCCCACAAAAGCATCGCAGGGAAACGAGACAGCCTCAGCCGTCGGAGGAAAATGTGTCTCTTGGATGTTCCGCACACAAATTTGGAAAAACGGCTTTTTTAAAAACACAATTCCTTGGCCTCATTCGTGACGGTGTTTGAAAAAAAAAACCCACTGCTGTCGCTCGCGACAGCGTCGAAAAATGTAACCCGCTGGGAAGCTTTGCACCCACGCTGGGATCTGTGCAACGTTTTTGGAGGGCTTTGGTGGGTGTGCGATGCTCGCGTGCTCGAAGCCCTCCAAAACCCTTTCACAGATCCCAGTGTGCAGATGCTCCAGTAGGACACTAGCCATTTTATTCGCTGTGTTGCTCATTGCTTTTTTCCCCTCCTTCCTCTTACTTCTGGAGGTGTGGAGGGAAGGTAGGAACGCTTAGGAATTTGGAAGGGCTCTTTCTTCTACTCATCCCACTGAGTCGTTCTCAAGTCTTGCAATTGCATTGGGGGGGCACATTTAGAGATGCTGTAGGTTCATCCACATGGAACAGGGTCCCCTCTGATGATCCATCAGGCCCCTTTTCTCACAACATGCAAAAAGTTGATAAAGAATGAGCTTTTAAAGGAAGTGTTCAGAGATATCCTTCCTTATGTTGACAGCAGGATTTGATTTTAAGGTAAAAGTTCCCCTTGACATTTAGTCCAGTCGTGTCTGACTCATCCCTGTCTCCAATCCGTAGAGCCAGCATTTGTCTGAAGTCAGTTTCCATGATCACGTGGCCAGCGCGACTAGACACGGAACGCCGTGACCTTCCCACCGAGGTGGTACCTATTTATCTACTCACATTTTTAGATGCTTTTGAACTTCTAGGTTGGCAGGAGCCGGGACATGCGACAGGAGCTCACTCCGTCACGTGGATTCGATCTTACGACAGCTAGTCTTGATCTTACTCCATCCTAATTCCATCATTTGTTGTTTTGGAGTGTTTTTAGATGTTTTATGATTTGATTTTTAGTTGGCCTGTTTATTTTGTCATTGGGTTGTTGGGAATCAGGGAGGGGGCTCTATCGGCTCTCCTTGTTGTTAACTGCCCTGAGTGTGCACAGCACTAAGGCGGGCGGTATACAAATGTAATAAATAGTTAAATACATAGATAATTTGTCAACATGTGCTTGAAAATTCCTCAATATGCTCTTCAGCCTTTTGAAAACAAATGAGAAAACAGTATGCGTCACATGAAAATGTAACTTGGTACCTACACACAACGTACTTTTGAAATCGTAACATCCTTATACCCTTATTATACCCCAAAGTAACTTTTTCCTGATAACATGTTACTTCCAAGCTATGGATTTGGATTTTGCCCCCCAGAAGACTTCCATCAACACAGCTAATGGTCAGAGATGATGAGAGTGGTAGTTTCGACACATTAGGGAGGAAGGTTCTTCATCTATGCAACACAGGATTATACCGGCTGAAGGACAGAACAATGCAGTGTCAGCAGGAGTGTGTGTGAAGAAGACTTTGGAACTCCCTCCCACTGTAGGCCAGGGTGTCCTCCTTCCACAAGCAGGCAAAGATCCTTTCTCTTCAGGCAAGCTTTCCCTTAGTGACTGGTGGTCTGAGAGGGGTTTTAAATGGATTGTTGGACCGTGTTGCTTTTAAATGTGTTTTTAGTACCGATCTTATTTACTGTTATTAATATATTTGTTTAATTCTTTTAAAAATATTTCTATAATTACCGATTTTCGCTGTTAAATATTGTCTTTTTAGTAATGCAAGCCATCCCGTGTCCTTTCTAAGGAGAAAGGCAAGATAAAAATATTTTAAACAAATCAAATAATAAATAAATGTACAGTGGTGCCTCGCACAACGAGTGCCTCACACAACGATGAATTCACACAACGATGCCTTTTTCTGTTAAATTTGCTGCCTCACACAGCGATGTTTCCTATGGGGGATTTTCACACAACGATCTCCCTTTTCGCTCCTGTAAAAGTGTCTTACAATGTTTGGACGCTGTTTTAAATGATTGCAATGGTTAGTCCACCTCCTGAAACCTATGCAAACTGATTTTGGTGTTGTTCTGACACTTCGTTAATTTATGATGATTTTTTGTTTTTTCCATTGGAAACCATTGGATGGTCTGTCTAATGGTTTCCAATGGAAAAAACAAAAAATCATCATAAATTAACGAAGTGTCAGAACAACACCAAAATCAGTTTGCATAGGTTTCAGGAGGTGGGCTAACCATTGCAATCATTTAAAACAGCTTCCAAACATTGTAAGACACTTTTACAGGAGCGAAAAAGGACTTCGCAAAGGCATTGAAATGTATTGAGTCGGCTTCAATACATTCCAATATAGGAAACATTGTTTCACTCAACGATGTTTCCTATGGGGATTTTCACTGAACGATGGCAATCCGTTCCAATTGGAACGGATTAACTGGTTTTCAATGCATTCCTATGAGAAATGGTGTTTCACAGAACGATGTTTCACACAACGTTGATTTTTTTAGAACCAATTAACATCGTTGTGTGAGGCACCACTGTATATTTCTTTCAGTGCCAGAGGCATTTAACCCGAGTAGGCTAATTGCTGGGGAGAAGAGACGGGAGGAGATGCTTTTGCCTCCGGATCTTGCCCGGGGGCTTTCTACAAACAATCGGTCAGCGATAGCATGAATAGAATCCTGGGCTAGATGCTTAGTTGGAAAATAACAATCTTGCATGCACCCACATTGGGCATTAGTGGGAGGGAATTTAGAGCCTAAAGCGTTTGTTTTGTGCCACACATTTAATAGGTAACATTTTTCTGGCCTTCGTCATCGGGGTAAGCCCCTCCCTTCTGTTTATCTGGGATTCCTTATTGTTAATTAATTAATTGATTGATTGATTGATTGATTGATTTGATTTGTACCCCGCCCATCTGCTGACTGCCTTCCTCCTTCCTGATCTCCATTAGAGAAGGAACAAGAGAAGGTATGGCTTTAACTTTAATCCCAGGTTGCCGGCTCGAGGTTGACTCAGCCTTCCATCCTTCCGAGGTCGGTAAAATGAGTACCCAGCTTGCTGGGGGGGGGGCGGCGGCAATGTGTAGCCTATATAATTAAAAAATTGTAAACCGCCCGGAGAGTGCTTGTAGCGCTATGGGGCGGTATATAAGTCCAATAAATAAATATAAATATAAATAAAATTCTAACTGTAAGTAAACTCCCTGTTTCTACTTAAAATAGCAAATTAGTGTGACTTTTTACTACAGAAAGTGTTAAATCTTTGTGTTAAGGGAGCACTGATGAGCCAGGGTTAAGTCTCCCAAGCGTCTGTGTTGATTTCCCCACCACCACCACCACCTTGTGCTCTGATAACAACAGGAATAACCAAATTCCTAGTAGAACATCCTTTGACCAAAAAATTCCCAGTAAGACTCTGGTTTGTTTCGGCAGCACGCTGAGCACTAAGCAAATAAGAAATGACCTCCAATGAACGCCCTCTGCAGAAAAAATGCCCCCACCCTCAGCGTTCACCCTTCCCATTGCCTACCTTCATGCTTCATCCATGGAATATGGGAGCTAAGTTTAAATTAATAAATAAAATAAATGACGGGCACCGATTGTGTGGGCAACAGGGAGATTGCTGGATGTGTGGTCAGCCTATATTAAAAGCGTGCTGCTTATGTATCTCCCCACAGCACTTAAAGCACCCTCTGGGCGATGAACAATGTAATTATCCAGGCTGCACATTGCACGCACACCCCAACAAGCTGGGTACTCAGTTTACCGTCCTTGGAAAGAAGGCTGAGTGAAACTTGAGCCCGCTACCTGGGATTGAACTCGGGTGGTGAGCAGAGTTTTGGCTGCAATACTGCAGTTGAACCACTCTGCTGCGAGGCTCAGTAAAGGCTCTCTATTAGAGAGTCTACCGGATGTGTAAAGTTAGCCATTTTGGCCCACGGGACAAGGGGTGTCCTCTCTCGTCCCAATGAAAAAAAAAGGAGGAAGAAAATGTGATGTTTCTCAAAAAGAAATATGAAGTTTAAATAAAGCCGCCCAGAGTGGTCGACCAGACCAGATGGGCGGGATATAAATCAAATGAATGAATAAATGAATGAATGAACGAATGAATGAATTAGAAAATAAAGTGAATGGACCTACAAGGTGCTGTCATTTATTTTCTTAACATTCACTATCAACCTTTTTCTAGTTTTCAGCCCGCCCCCCCTCTAAATTTTGACGCCCTGGGGCAAAGCCCTGGTTATTCCGTCCTAGTTAGATCCCTGGCTTCATGTTTACTTTTAATAGGTAGTGGGATATTGATACCTACAAATCAAGGGTGGGGGAAGGTCTTTGAGCTGGAGGGCCACATCCTGTCTCCAAGAAGCCCCATGCAAGCTGCGGGCCATTGGTGGGCACAGATGGGAGTAAAAAAGTAAGTCCAAATTTTTCCCCACCTTTTTCTAACTGTCACTAAGCCTTAGAAGAGGACTTTCATCCTTTAAATGGGTGTCTGGGAAGCCACAAGACAATGGGGTCATGGCCAGGTGGGAAACCCCAGAGAGCCAACGGTGACCCCAAGAAGGCCAGTTTCAGCTTGAGGGCCTAAGGTTCCCGATCTATGGCTTAGATAAAGAAGCTTCTGTTACTCTGGATAGGTTTACAGGGGGATCGACCTCAAAGAGCAGCTTCATTTTAATAATGGATAACCTCATTACAACCTGTATGGAAACAAGGTTCTGTATGGGAAAAGATGCCTGCTTCTTGGGAGGAAAGTGATGGCAAACCTAGGCAGCATCTTAAAAAGCAGAGACATCACCTTGCCGACAAAGGTCTGCATAGTCAAAGCTATGGTTTTCCAGTAGCAATGTATGGAAGTGAGAGCTGGACCATAAAGAAGGCCGACCGCCGAAGAATTGACACTTTTGAATTGTGGTGCTGGAGGAGGCTCTTGAAACTCCCCTGGACTGCAAGGAGAATAAACCTATCCGTTCTGAAGGAAATCAACCCTGAGTGCTCTCTGGAAGGACAGATCCTGAAGCTGAGGCTCCAATACTTTGGCCATCTCATGAGAAAAGAAGACTCCCTGGAAAAGACCCTGATGCTAGGAAAGTATGAAGGCAAGAGGAGAAGGGGACGACAGAGGACGAGATGGTTGGACAGGGTCATCGAAGCAACCGACATGGATGTGACCCAACTCCGGGAGGCAGTGGAAGACAGGAGGGCCTGGCGTGCTCTGGTCCATGGGGTCACGAAGAGTCGGACACAATGAAACGACTAAACAACAACAACAACAATGGGATTTGCAGGATTTCTTTAGCCTGAATAAGAGAGGAGGCTAGATGTGTATACATATACACAGCCGCGGATGAGACTTCAGTGCCTCAATCCAGCAGCTGCATTTGCTTTCTTCTTTCCCAGCCCCCCTGACTCATTCCCCCATCCCTGCCCAAGCTCTTCATCTGTTTTTCTGTTCTCTGCTGTCCTTCTCTTTAACCTTGTTGGGTGAAAATGCATCTCCAAGGACAGATAAAGTTGATTTTCTAACCAGGCATTGCTGACTTTGCAACCTGCCAGAAGAGGAAGGTGGTGGTGGTGGGAGAAATACAGACTAAATCCAAAGACCCTGCAGTCACTTTAAAATATAGCCAGCCTTGTGGGTGCTTTAGGGGAGGAGTGGATTTGAAGAAGGTGAGGAGACAGAGGGATGGAAAGGAAGCAAATGTCTCTAAAGGAGGAGAGCCCCATGACAACATGTCAGGGGTTGTTACATGCAGCTGGACTGGAAGCAGAAAGGGGGAAAAAAACTACAACATTTAGCCAACATTACAACACAGGAAACCATCTCTCTAAATACTAGGTTTGCTTTTCCTGAAACAGAAACACACACAGAGAGTGTGTGCCTCTTTGGTCTTAGCCTTGAAATCAGGGCAATGATTACCGTATTTTTCGCTCCATAAGACGCACCAATTTTTTAGGAGAAGAAAACAGGAAAATATAATCTGTTTTCTTCGCTCCATAAGACGCACAGACTTTCCACCCCGGTTTTGTGGGAAAAAAGTGCGTCTTATGGTGCGAAAAATACGGTAATTGTTCCAGCTACCTTTGCATGGAATTAGCCTTATTCATACATTGGCAGAACTCAGGAAACCCCGATTACAGCTTGGAAACGGCAGTACTGTACATTAGCACAGGAGTTGGGCATTGTGGTTTGTTTGTTCTTAGGAGGCCAATTACTTTGGGGGCTAATTACTTTGGAGACATCAGCCCAGCCACGCCTCCTCCAAATATGTTTAAATGTACTTAAGAGATTTCAAAGGAAACTACTTCAGCACCTGGGAAGAGATTCTGCCGAGTCTGGAAAAGTTAATGTTTATAAACTATAACTCTCAGAACAAACTTAGCCAACGTGGCCCACCAGAGCTTGAAAAAGTCGCTTTTCTTGGAGTATGTGGGCTAGGGGCCCCTGTCAAGAGGCACAGTGGGGAATTGAACTCCCAACCTCTGGCTCCACCTAAGCCACTGAGTTATGCAGCAGTTCTGGGACATGTAGTCCCAAAAGAAATGAAAATACTGCCCTCATTTCTCAATGACTACTTCAGGGCCCGGTGACCAAGAAGCCCTCCACCCCATCCCTGGGTGCACATTCTCCATCCCAAGTGAAGACCAAATAGGCTTAAGCGGACACAGAGCACTTGTTGACGGATGTGGGGAAGGGCAGAGCTGGCCAGCCTCCTAAATAGAAGCATTCCAGACTACAAAATGGTTGTTGCGGGTCCCGCTTGTACACAACCTCACCTCTAGAGCAGGGGTGTCCAACCTTTCACCTTCCCTGGGCCACATTAGAAGATGAAAATTTGGTTTGGGCCACATATAAATTTGGTTTGGGCCACATGGGGGGGCAGCCCTAGCCATCCTCTGTAGCCCTGCTCCAAGCGCGCTTACCGGCAGCTGTGATCTCAGACAGCAGAGTCCGCCAGCTTCGACTCCGGCTGCTTTATGGGGCCGGGAGGGGGTCCACCTATTGACGGGGATGGCGCAATGCAGTCACACAGCCCCCCTCCCGCTCCTTCCTTCCCTCTCTCCCCCCTATCGTTGTGACGTGACCCAGCCGCATTCTGGCCGCAAGTGCCAGCAGTGTAATTTGAAACTTTGGAATTTCTTTAAAAATAAAAAATTGCACTGGGCGCATTATGAGCCGACCTGGGCCGCATGCGGCCCTCGGGCCGCAGGTTGGACAAGCCTGCTCTAGAGTAAAGCTTGCGAATTCTTGGATTCACATCAGTCCCCTTACTGCAAAATGTTTATCCTGCAATCCCTGAATTCTTTGAACATTAGCTCCTGGAACGGATATGACTCAGGCGTTCGTTCACCTGCAATCTTAGCCACAGTAAAAAGCTGTTGGCATAGAAAAGTCCCAGGCAACCGGAGCCGGTTCCTAGATCTTCATCATCTGCCTCTCCTGAATCAATGAACCGTGTCCCACTGTTGGGACAAAGAATGTCGTGAACTGGAACGAAGGGCTGTCCTAACTAGAGTTGGGCATGAACTGCCGGGTGTGAACCATTGACCCGCTAGACATTTTTGATACCTTGTGTTTCCCCGAAGTCCCCTGTCTTCCCTGGCCACCAGCTGGACAAAAAACGTGAATGACTATGACAGACCGGTTGTGAAGAAGTGGGCTTTTTGGTTCCTAGCAGGGTAGGATTCCTTGACAAGAGAGTCTGATGGATGCAAGCGGGGCAAAGTTGAGAACGACTCTTCTAAATCCTTTTCAGGGAGTTCTCAAACTATCCATGCATACAATACCCAACTATTTCCTTAAAAATATGAAACAGCAAGTCTAAAGGTGTGAAATTGGCTCTGGCAGTGTCAGCTCTGGGTTTAAGGCACCCTTTGAAGCAAGAGATGATGATGATAACAACAGCAGCAGCAGCAACAACAACGACAATAGGAACAGCATACATACAGCACTGATATTTGATAGATATCTGTATCTGTTATATAAAACCAGTCAATGTTTTCATAATTTTGATTGACTGTGTCTGATATTCTTGAATCATCATCATCATCATTTGAGAACCGCAGAACTGGAAGGGACAGCTTCTGGATCCCTGAGTCCAGCCCATCAAGGAGGCACAGTGGGGAACTGTACTCCCAAACTCTTGTCTAAACACACAGAGCAGTTCATCTAATCGCCTCCCAGTAGGACCTTCTGACCTAGTTTTTTTTGCCAATGCAAAGTCTAGTGAGCAGGCATGTTTTATCTGTCTGGATGGTTTGTCATTCTGATGCCCACCTTTTAGAAGACATCACAGGAAAGTCTTAAATGTTTCTTCCAGGAGCTTCTGAATGTCTTTCAATATAAGCTGGGCTGCATATAGAGCTCTCTCTTCTTCCACTCCTCTTGAGACTAAGTTGCACCCGGTGCTGCGGACAGAAAGCACTTTGCTTTTTATCCAACAGTCAGCATGCAAGCAATAACCCTGCTGAAGGCCATGAGAAAGCAATCTGTTGAAATAATTGTTATGGAAGACATGGCATTTCTCCATTGCATGCAAAAAAAACCATCCACAAAAACCATCTAAAACTTAACATCTAGTTGGGACTCGGAAGAGTGGAATAATAATAATAATAATAATAATAATAATAATAATAATAATAATAATAATAATAATAATAATAATAATAATAATAATAATAATAATAATAATAATAATAATAATAATAATAATAATAATAATAATAATAATAATAATAAAAAATAGGACTGTAGAGTTGGAAGGGACCCTATGGATCATTGGATCCAGCCCGTCAAGGAGGCACCGTGCAGAATCGAACTTCCAACCAGCTAGATACCTAAATCATTGAGCTATCCAGCACTTTTATACCATGGCCGTGGGTCAGTTACGTTCTGCTGCCCTGACCTATCTCACAGGGTTGCAGTGAAGACCAAGTGCAGAAGAACAGAACCACTTATGCCACCTTGAACTGAGTACAGCAAAGGCTGAATGGAAAGACAATACCATATTTTTCTGTGTATAATTTCTAATCCAAAATTAAGATATCTAAGTGGGGCTTAGCAAGGGTGGGGGGAAAGGGATCAAAGCGCTGCAGGATAGCTTTGATTCCTGCTTTGTTTTCTCTTCAGCTTACTTCCGTGTATAAGGCGACCGTCAATTTTTAGTCTAGTCTAAAGATTTTAGACAAAAGTATAGTCTTATATATGGAAAAATATGGTAAGTAGATAAAGATTTGCATTAAGCCTAGATGAAAATACCTGGATGGGCGACCACTGGAGAACCTCCCTTGATCTCAGATTGCAGAGACAGGATATGAAAGGAAATATTTTTTAAAAATTGTCTCTTCCTGCAGGGTGACCTCACCCCACCCTCGCTGAGTGGCTAGGCACAGTTGCTCATGAGAAGTGTGTAAAGGCAACCTCACCCCACCTTCCATCACAGAGAAAAGACAAGCACAATGATAGTTGTCAATCAACCTTTTAATGAAAAGTTCATAAAATAACAGTTTCTCATCACTGTACATTAAGACTGCAAATTACTGAATGCTGAGATCATATTATAATTTTCTGTATTCTTTTTTTAATCTTTCCCCCCAATATGACACTTAAGAGTTGCAGATGCAGTACCCGGCAACCCTTGACCTGAATTCAAGCTCTTGAAGGAAATGAACAGAACACTGAGACACGAATGTCAGATGCGCTGGAGAGGAAACATCTGAGGCTTTTGGTACGACCGAGAGTTAAGGCTCAAGAAGGAGGTGAGGGAAAGGCAGTGCTGCTTTTCCAGTTAGAACTTTAAAAAAACAAACAAACAAACACATCTTTGTCTTAATAATCTAAATCAGGCCTTTGCTCTCTCTCCTCCCCAGGAAGTGGGAAAAAGAGAATCGCATTTCATAATTTCAGGAAATCACGCTTGGCGCCTTGTGATTTAGAGTTACGTGAATGAAACACACATACATAACAGGCTATTTTGGGTAGTAAAAGTAAAAAAAGCAAAACCCAGGAACTATCTTGCTATGACTTTTCTAAAGATGTTTCTCCCTAAACTTAAGAGGACATCTATATTATCCTGTTTGATCCGTGAAAAACAGTGGTCAGGTCATCCACACCACTCGTTCGATCAGGGCAACAGGATGGGTCAAAAAGAGAGAGAGAGAGGGACATCTATTATCATAAAATGTTCCTTATCTTCTACATCCTTTCGAAGAGCTCTGAAACACAGGTTAAAAAGAAATAAAGAAGTTATTTATTGCAACATCCATTGGAGGTATGAGTGAGGTAGAAAAGGGGTGTTCGACCCCGTAACATATTGAAGCTACATGCCCAGAGATGGGAAGGTCATCACAGTGCAGAAATCTCATTCTGGACCTTAGTAGCATCTATTCCAGAAGAAATTCTTTCTTTCTTTTTTTTTTGGAAGCTGTACATTTGGACTGTAACAGGGGCCCAAAAGCTGGGCCCAACAGGAAGCTGCAGTGAGCTGACAAGAGAGCAGGTAATGCGGACAAGTGACGCAGAAGGACGTTGACCAGCCTGATCACAAGAGATTTGACCAATACGAGAAGCAATGGTATACGCTAGCGAAGAGACGTAAAAGGATTGTTTCGCCCTGCTTATAAACTCATACAATAAACGTTATTTTCTTTTTTAAAAAAAAAACTCTGTGGTAAACAGTTTTTCATTTTTCTAGAGGCTGAGGTGATGTTCAAGTATACAGGGGGGTGATTTGGGTTTCTGGATGGGTGAGAATAGATAGACCAACAGATGGACACAGTTTTGTTTGTATAAACATCCACTAGCGAGAGAGCTTAAGTTTCCAGATGTTTTAACGTTTTATTGCCTTAAATTCCGCTCCAAAGAATCTGGGCCAAAAAGTGATGTGATTCACAAGTGGGAAAGCATTACGTTACCCCGATGGTCCTTTGAAAAAGAAAAAAAAAAAGGACAGGGCGGGATCTGAACTTGAGGAGGGCAAGGGGTACTTCGCTCTCATACCCTGCTAGCTGCTTCTCCCCCCTGGCAAAACAAATTAACATGTCTGGAACCCCGTACATAAGAAGGGCTGGGTGGCCCATTCAGAGTAGGAAAAGAACAGGCCAGGAAATGACTAGCCTTTGCTTATTGCTCCTTGGATCCTGAACAGCCGTCAAGATCAGATATGATGCCTATGTTGCTAATGTCAATTAACTTTCCAGAGGTCCCTTCTTACTTCAAAAAGGAGGACCACCCTGGCTGTCCTACATCTGGGTAGGCAGGGAAATAAATCTGGTAAGCCTCCAGATGTTTTTTGTGTTTTTTTGGCCCAGAATTCCTCTCGTCCTTAGCAAACCCATTGTGAAGGGCTGTGGGTCCTGTAACTATTAAACATCTAGAGCAGTGGTTCTTAACCTTTGTTACTCGGATGTTTTTGAACTGCAACTCCCAGAAACCCCAGCCAGCACAGTTGGTGGTGAAGGCTTCTGGGAGTTGCAGTCCAAAACTCCTGAGTAACCCAAGGTTAAGGTCCAGTGATCTAGAGGACTACGGCTGCTTACCTCTCTCCTTAGGACTAAATCAAGTTAGTCCCAATCAGACCAGATACAAGGAGGCCATGGATCTTCCATACCCGCTTGATTTATGAAGTCCCATAGATGCAGTGGGTTTCTCTAGTTGGGACTAAGGACTGGATTCCCAGCACGGACGAAAAAGCTCTTGAGTGTTAAGTTTGGCCTTCCAGGTTTGCTTTAGCTTCAGCCTGCTCATGGAGGTTGGCGGCATCCAGAGGCAACCCAAGCACATTCCACCGGCTGAGAGGAAAAGACCCCCCCCCCTGAAATCCGATTACTACCGAGGGATGCAATTAAGAACCTACCCATAATGACGAACAGCGCAGAATGTATTATGGCAAAGATTGGGTGTCATCCTGAGGATGTAAACTGCCCCAAAGACAGCAACACCTGAGTACATACGTGGGTTGGATGCGAATGCCCTGCAGACCCACATCAGTCTTAGGAGCATCCTCAAGCACAACACGTTTTTTTTTCTCTCTCTCTAGCTAATCTCTTAGGAGACTCACCTCACTGCCAAAAAATATCTTGACCATTATTGCTTCGACTGTAAACATCGAGACGGGCGGTAGCGGTGAGGATGATAGGAAAGGATTGGGAGGCATCAAGGGTTTCCTCCCATTCGAGCAGCCACAACAATCACAGTTAAGGCTGCCCCCCCCCTGCAAACCTGCTCTCTCCTACAGTTTCGTCACCATCATTTTAAAAAGTGGGAACAAAACAAATCGTTTTTGACCTTTTTAAAAATAATAATAATGAAATACCATCAGGTGTTTCCCCCTCGAAATCTGACATTCCTGCATTTAGAACAGAAGTGACATGGTTATTTTAAAAAAAGGAAAAAAAAAGAGAAAATACTGCTTACCCAGACTCTGACCAGCACCACTCAAAATCAGTGCTTTTTCATACTTGCTGACATGCGTGCACGTATGCACGCATTCACACACACACACACATGCACGCAAGCACACATACACACGCACACAAACATATGAGAGGAAAAGAAGACAGGAAATTGTATACGAGTGACACCATAATTGGAAACATTTAAATACAGCAAAACAGAATTTGTCTTCTATGAAAAAAAAGCTACAAAAGTCCAGTCTTTGTATTGTCTTCACAGGTTATGGTTTATGGCTATGCTGAGAGTCTCTGAGTTTTTTTTTGTTTTTTAGTTTTAAAACTTTTTTTTAAACACTTTTTTTTTCTGAAATCCTGTAGCAAAGACCCTGCGGACACACCTTTTCATCTTTTGCAAATGCTGAGTTTTTCTTTCTTCTCCTTGCAAAACTGTGCATACAGAATCTTGAGAAATAAATACATTCATTACTGCAGATACATATTGATACAAAAAAAAACAACACTGTCAAATAGTGTTTGCACCATCTTTGTTAGATATACAAGACCAGGCAAAATTAATACGTTTGTTTTCCATCAGCGTCTCCCCGACTTTTCTCATCCCAACATTTTCATTCCATTTTTTAAAAAAAAATGAGGTGGCTTTGGCATAAAAAAAAGAGAAAGAATAAAAAAATAAATTAAACAAGAAGATCATCATGTAGTGGGAGTCCTATGTAATTTTGGAAGGTAGATGCTTCAGAATTATAAATGTTGAGTGATCATTCTTTTTTTTTTTAACTTGTATTTCAACAATGCAAAACCAAGCATGCCTTTTTTACATGCCTTTTCCCTTGAGAGAAAAAGGAGAGTATAAGGAGGGTTTTTACATGCATCGACTACGAAGGAGGAAGCCAACCAACCGAGGTCACAAACGGTCTGATGAAACCACTGGGGGCGGGAGGACGGAGTGACAGCAAGGCAAAAAAACAGCTTGCTGCAAGGTTCAAGCGGTCTGTGTCGCAGAACGAGATGTGTACGAACACCCAAGATATGCGACGCCCGTTTGGGAGGCCGCGTGCAGCAGAGGGAATCCATCTTGCAACGTGGATTACTTGACTTCCAGGTTCAAAGAGCTGCATGTAAAAGCTCCCACCCCATAACAAAAAAAGTCTCATTGGAGTGTATTCGTCCAACGGGTCAGAAAAAAAGGGTGCAACCTCACACTATAAATCCTCTAAGCAAATTGGCAGACGAATCCATACCCTCTGATTCAGGGAGGGCATCTCCTGGCTATACAGATACATCTGGCTGGCAAGCCCTCTTCATGCCTGCAGAAGGCGGCCAGCCAAAAAAAGCCCGGTGCCCTTTCCCTAAGGCTAATGCTGCTCTTTGGCGCTTTCTATGAACTCCTGCCTGTCTCTCAAATAACTCCAGGCTGGATTAAAAGCCCGGGGTGACTTCTCTTTATCTTATTGCCAATTCTCCCCATTGAAAGAACAACAGCCCGCGTCCTTACAGCGGATGTTCAACTGCTCCATGTCGCCACTCAAAAGATGCTGGCCCACCCTTGCCTCAGAGGTTCAATCGCCAGCGGGAATAACGGCGCAGACACCTTGATATGCACGATGTCACCTGTAGTAGCCTGATAAACTCTTTTTAATTCTCCCCTCTGTCCCCTCAAAGGAACCTGGGGGTTTCACGTGGGGGGCTCTGCAATTATTTCTGAGAAGGGCAATCCTGCTCTCCGGCACAGAGTTCTAAATCCCTTGCAAAACCAGACTAGTTAAAGTGGAATCGTCTACCACTGTGAAACGCAGATATATTTGCAGTCTACCACTGCCTCCTCCTCCCCCCCCCCGGCCTTTCAATGTGGCACCATATGTAATTTATGATTAATGGATGCCATTCCTTTTCATACAGTATCCTAATAGCCACACAAGTCAACTTTTATGCAACTTCTCCTGGGTCTTGATAACAACCTGGTTGATCCGCATCATTTCTAAAAGGAAACCTCTCTCTCTTTTTAACCCAATTCACAGGACACCGACCACTGAGCACTATGAGAATATGTGGAGGGATGGGTGATTTGCGGCTTGCAGGTTATCACTACAATTCTCATCCTCTTTGACCGCTGATTGTGCTGGCTGGGGCTCATTGGAGCTGGGAGTCCAATGTTTGGGGGGGGGGCACAAGTTGCCAACCCCTGAGGCCGATCCTGGAGAAGTCAGGGAAAAAAAATACGTGGGAATACAGATTTTCCCCCTCCCTTTAGAATTGGCAATGAACATTTTAAGTACAGTATTAGCCCTTCCTCCCACACCACTTCTTGAAATAGGCTTTTGACAGCTAAACCAATGGAAAAAGCAACAATTAATTTTGACTGGCCCCTATGATCTGTTGAGGTCTGTAACTGTAAAAGTTTATGTAAACAATGAGATAAATATATTAAATTTTTTTTTCTGAACCAAGTGAGGTTTCATACTCATTCAAATGTGCTTTGGTTTAAAAAATAGTTTTTGTGAATTTGGGTATGAGCTATCTTTTATTTTTTAATACAACTTTTTCTACTTATTCTTTATTACCCTCTCCTGTTACTCCAAAAACATTCAGGATCTAAACTGACTAAAACATACAGTTAAGCTGCCTGGCCTCTGTAATTGTACATTTAAGGGAAAAAAAAGTTTTTCCCCCCCTCAGGAGGCTCTTTCTGTATCTCAAAACAAAAACAAACAACCAACCGAAACAAAATGAAATGCCACCCCCTCCCCGCCCCCACCCCAGACCTCTTAAAATCTTAAATATGAAACTAGTGTTTTGCTTTCTCATTAAAATACAGAAAATGCTGGATACAATACTATGTCGTACAAATGTAGTTTTGAGTGTCCAGACCCTCTAAATGAGCACTGAACAGTCCCTGAAGCTTTGAATATTATTAGATTTCTCATTATTATTGTCAAAATTTGAAAAGAAGTCATTAATTCAGCATATGGAACACACTCTACACAGCTACATTTGTGAAAACAACGGGGGGGGGAGACACTTTTTTCCCTCATGTTTGTACAATACTTGCGCTGTACACAGACTTTTTGTCGTATTGTTTTAAGTGCTGAGGGGGACAATTAAAAATAAAAAGGAGTCACTTTTGATGAAGGTTTTTTTTTAAAAAAAATACAAACAAAAAAAAAAACCCGAGTCCTGAAACACCAAGATTCCAAAACTTCAAACCATAAACAAAACGATAATTCCAAACCAACTCTTAAAACCCCCACCCACTCCGCACCACACACAAAAACTATTGAGAGTTTAACAAAATTCTAAGGGGTCGAGGTATAGTATTGTATTAGCTACACCCTTGGGCTGCTCTTTGGATGATTAAAGATGGAGGCTGATCAAGCGGCAACTCGGCAGGACGGCATTACGCAAGAACGCAAAATCACCAGTTGCATCTGCTTTCCACAGCAAAAAATCTCACCCCGTAAGATTTTCCACCTGGAAGTTAAGTGGAGAGATGCTACCAATGACCGCATTGTGCGTACATGTGATTGTATACCCTTTCCCGGCGAAGTCGCCACTTGGAATCCACCAACTGTCTTGGCTCAGCTGTAGGCTAGTCACCAACGCTTCGGCTTGGTCTCGTTAATGCGGATTCTGGTCGACACCAGTTTGGAAAGCGGTGGGAACGTTTGTTTCTGTTGAGTTGCCTTCATGGGTTTACACAGCATGGAATGAACGCGGTCGGTTGCTTTCCCGTTCTAATGGCAGTGGAAAGCAATGGCTTAGGAGAGGGGGTGGAAGAGTTAGGGGGTTCTGCTTTTGGGGCAGGGAGTGGCGAGGTAGGAATACAAGCAGAATAAATCTTGACTCTCAACTTCAACTACCAGCTTAGTGGCTCAGGATCAGCTCTGAAGGCATATCAAGAGTCAGGGAAGGTCTGGAGATCTTTGAGGAGTGGGCTGGGCTGGTTCAAACCAAGCTCCAGCGATGTCCATTGCTGAGATACTAACATCTTACAGCTGTGCCCTGGCACTCTTGGCAAAAGCTGGACATCAAGGAGTTTTCCATTCCCTACTTTGTAATTCACAGAGGCTGGGACGGGACGTGTCTTATTTTGGCAAAGAGTGTACCAACTGACTGGGGATTTTCCTATGGTGACTTCCAGCAGTGGTCCACGGGTGGTCACACTGTGTGGTACTTGGGCAATCACCCCAAAGGAACAACTGTAACAAGAATACTTGGAGAATTATGTATGGGCATAACTGTAATTTCTTATGTATAAGGGTACAGAGTCCATTTCCACCTTTATTCACTGGGGAAGGAGACTGCTTGAAGTACTCTTCAGAGTTGGACTGTCCTTTCCATTGGAAAAATTGGGGGGGGGGTGTGAGCCTTGAGAATATCACAAAAGCTGCGCATGGAGCTGTAGATCAAAGTGTGTGTTTTCGCCCTTATCGCTTCCCACAAATGCAGGCAATGAAACTGGTATCCTTAAAAAGTGTAGGTAATATGGAGATTCTGCTTCCAGATTAGTGGTCTGGCAGCTACACCCACAAATTCTAGGTGATGAAGCTGTTGCACTAGAACAGGGGTTTTATGGAGTTAAAAAGCAGCCCCTGTGTTAAGTGAGGTAAAGTTACACAGAACAGGGAGGGACTTCCCTGTAATGTAACTGGGTTTAATGTGATTAAGTTAAGTGTGCATTTGCGTGAAGTTCTGGTCTTGAGGTTTCCTTAACTATTCATTCATAGTGACCCCCCAAAATCTTTTTTACAGATAGGTTCTTTCCTAACAAGGGGAAAAAGTTTATGATGGCAGAGGGCAAATGAAAGCTTTATCTGTGTTTTATGTGAACACACTCATTTTTATTTCTTCTCTCTCTTATTTTTGGTCTAAACTTAAAAGACAAAAAAAAGTTTTTTGTTTTTTGCTTTTTCTTTTTTTAAGAAAAAAAGAGACATAGGGCTTTGGTGAAACCCTACCAATAATAATAATAATAATAATATTAATCGTCATAATAATAATAATAATAATAATAAAAAGAACAATGGTTTGAGCAAGAAAGTTAAGGAGGAAACAAAACAAAATTGTAAACCTTACTCAATTTAGATAGGGTCGTTCTAAAGGGACTGCAAAATTTTTACCACCCCACTCCACCTATGGGGAGTAAGTAGCAGGCAGTGGGCGGCGGCAGGGGGGGGGAAGAAGCCATCACTTTTCAGAAAAGGTCACGCCAACGGAGTCGAGGGGCCATAAAATAGCAGGCGATACCCTGTCCTCTCCTCCTAAACCTATAGCAGCTGTTGGCTATGATGTCTTCTACAGATGTTGTAAGAATTTCCTTTCTCGCTCTTCCGCTTCCCCAGCTTTTGTGTGCATGCGTTGAGATTTCCTTAATAACGGCGACAAGAAGAACAATTATATTAAGAAGAAGAAGAAGAAGAAAAGTACGCCCACCCCGCCCATCCCCGAAAGGGAGGATATGAAACACTTTGGTGGCACTTCCCTCACATTCTTATTGCACTCTGGATCCTATTTGTGACTCTCGCCTGCCACATCGTTCCTCTCTTATCCAGTCTGATGGTTGTGCGCAAACCCCAGAAGGGTTGGGGAAAGCAACAGATTAAGAGATTCCCCCCCCCCTCCGCCAATAGCATCCAGGTTCAATAAACAAGGCTGGGAAGGGCCCAAAAGCTTTTTTTTAAAAAGTTTCCTCGTGGATAGAAAAATCCGTAATTTGGTGAACACCGACGGCCGCTACAGCGCTATTCACACGGGCCATAGGCTTATAATCTACCTATCGTCTTTGGCCAAGTTTTGCTACTATCATTATTTTTGCTGACTTCTTGATGGAAGGACGGGGTGGTAAAAAAAATCCCTTAACTTTTAATTTAGTTTCTACTTTGTACACTTTACTTACAACCGGGGGGGGGGGGAGGAGGGTCAAAAACACCACGCCTAATATTTCACTAACCATCTTATTGTTCTCGTGAATTCAAGAGGTAGCAAAGGGAACGGGCTCTTCCAGACAGACCCATTCATTAGTGGGGGGAGGGGGGAAGCTAAACACACACGCGCACACGCGCACACACACACACACTCACACACAGACACACAAAAATAAAAATTAAAAAAAAAAGTACCTAAAGGAACTTGTAGCAATTCCAGCCTACGTCAAACCCGCTCCCCACCCGCTTCCATGGTTACCAGTTCTGACAATTACATAAACGTTAACAATGGTTTTTTTTTCCTCTTAATAACACAAGTACCTCTAAGCAAAGAATATCCATACGAAACTAGGAGGAAAACAAAACAAAACAGAAAGACGACCCCTGCTCAGTTGAAAGAAATTTCCTTGGGGGGAAGGACGGGGAGGGGGGACGGCACACCCAGGCCTGGTTCAGTCATGGATACGGCTAAAAAGAGAGGAGGTCAGAAGGAAAGAGGTCCATGTTTGTTTCTCCAAGGCTAAACAGGATGAACTCCATCCCGCCTATGTGTTATGGGGGGGGGAGGGCACTTTCCTCCTATCAAAACCAAGAATAACAATAAAAAGAGCATTTTCTTTGGGGGGGGAGAGGGTGGAATCCAACACAAATAGGCCTCAATGGACAAGAAAGGTCTTAAGGCCGGCTATCCGTGCAAATGGGTACGACTGGAAGAAGAAAAAAACGAAGACTACTGCTAGCAAGGGTTAAGCGTTGCACAGCAGAACATCGTCGTGCGCCTTTTGGTGCAAAGGAATTAACATTTGGGGTTGAGCTTTGTCGTGACGATTGCAAAGTGCTAATGAAAGGAAAGGAAAGGGAGGGATCGGCCACAAAGATCACCAGCTCCTTGTGTCGTATCTCCCGTTCTTTCTACATCCTCCTTTTTTCCGGTTCCTGGGCTCGGAAGGGGAAAGCTCGGGCCCACCCCACAACTTGCTGCATGGAGGGGCATTTTCGTGATCCAACCTCAGGCGAGCAGAAGGAAAACATAAACAGGGAGGAGTAGCGATGGACGAAACAGTGCCTGATGTAGGATGGAGAGACTAGGAAGAAGAGAACAGAGGAGAAAAGAGAGAAAAGCTTGGTTTGGTTTGAAGCCTCCCCATGACTGAACAGGGAAACGGATGGCCCTTCTTTGTTTTGTTTTGTTTTAAAGCAGCAAGTCTAGGGAAAGGTTATGTTTATGGCGGATGGGCTCTGAGCTCGCTGGCAGAGTCTTTGGCTTATGTAGGAGAGGTATGCATTCGCAGGTGGCTGATGAGGTTGCGTTGCTGGGTGAACTTCCCGCCACACAGTTGACATTCGTAGGGCTTTTCCCCTGAGTGGACGCGCATGTGTTCTGTCAGTCGGTACTGCCGGGTGAAGCGCATCCCACACTCCTCACAAGCGAAGGGCTTGAGGCCCAGGTGGCTGCGCATGTGCCGCGTCATGGTGCCCCGCTGCGTGAACATCTTGCCGCAAATATTGCAAGGGAACGGCCGCGTCAGCCAGTGAGTCTTCTCGTGCTGCCGTAGAGTGGCCGGATCTTTGTAGCTCTTCTCGCACACGGAGCACTTGAAGGGCCGGGATTCCGTGGTGTAGGGCTGGTTGGGGTTGGACAGATCCTCCGCCTCTTCCTCCTTGTCGTCGTACGCCCCTTCCTCCTTGATGTAGAGGTCTTCCTCCGTGTGTTTCTCTACGTGGGCGTTGAGTTGCTCGGAGCTGGGGAAGCCCTTCCCGCAGGGGATGCAGACGTAAAGGTTGTCCCCGAAGGCCACCGGCTCGTAGCCTTCCTGCCGGTAGACGTAGTTGGTGCTGGTGTGGCCTCCGCTCTCGCTCTCGCTCTGCCCGCTCTCGTCGCTGTTCTCCTTGCCGTTCTCTACATCCTCTTTGCACGGGAACGGCAAATCCGGCCCGTACGCCGCCAGGCCCAGGTTCCTCTCCGCCGACTTCGACAAGGAGCCCATGAGGATGCCGTTGGGCAGCCCCTCGCCCTCCTCGCCCCCTTTGCCAGGGAGGATGCCGCCTTCCTTCCGGTCGAAGGCGCTGTCTTTCTTGATCCACTCCTTCTTGCGCGACGAGTGCCGCAGGCTTTTCCGTTGGCTCCCTTCCGGGCGGTCTTCGCTCAAGTCCATTTCCATGGGTTCGCAGTGGTCAGCAAGATTGGGGGGAGCCCCGGCGTTGGACTCTTCGAAGGGTGAGGCACTGTTGGCTGCAGGGGCCGAGGCAGGTTGCGGGGAGCCGCGCTGGCTTTCGCCATGCTGCGCGTCGTCCTGGGCAGCAGCTAAAGGGAGCGGGGGGCTCTTTTTCGACAGGTCGAGCCCAATCTCTTGGTCCCCGTTGCTCCCGTTGGCGCTGCTGCTGCTCCCGTCGCTGCCGTTCTTGCTGATTCCCCTGCTGAAGGCATGTGAATTCTCTTGGTTGGAACTGCTGATGAAGACCTCGTCGTCCGAGATCTTTCCCTTTGGCATCTCCTTCGAATGAGAGCCCTTCATCCCCTCAGTTGACCCTGAATAACGAGTTATGACGGACGTGGTGGAAAGTCTCTGGCTACGAGGGGGCCTCCCAACGCCGGGGGCGCCGCCCGCCCTGGTTGCAAAAGACCGCCCGTTGCGTTTCAGCTTTTTTCTGCAGAGAGTAGCAAGTTCAGGTAGTTGGAGGTAGCTTGCAGCAGTGAGTAGAGCGTTAAAGTTCTGTTCACCAGGCTGGTCAGTCATTAAGAGCTTGCCAGTATAAATAAAGTCCAAGATTTGCCGGAACACGGTCGGGTTGACCATGTCAGTATCTAAGTTGATCAGGTTGTCGTGCAGGACGAGGGATTTGAAATACATGCTGCTGGCGGCCAGAATGTTCTTGTGAGCGCGGAAGAGTGCATTTTCTACGACAATGATCACATCACAGAGGAAACCTTTGGCTCGTTGCTGGTTTAGCTGCAGCAGCAATTGTTTGGCATGATTTGGCAGTTCCATCTCCACCTCCTCTTCCTTTCCCCGTTCACGTTATCACCTAAAACCAAGACAGAACAACAACAACAACAAAAATGAGGTAGAAAGAACAAAGAGGGCGAGTTCATTTCTCTTCTGCTCCAAATACATTCCAAAAACTGCTCTGATGAAAATAAACACAACCAGACACCTTTAAGGATCCTTTTCTCCTAGTAATCACTGTTACTCCATGTCCTCAAGTATCTTTCTATTAAACTAATAGTAAGATTACAATTTCTGTTCCTTTTTTAAAAAAATGGAGCTGAGCATAATATTTGATCTCACCACAGATCTGGCAGCAGTTATATAGAAGCACCTAACAACAGCAATAAAATGTTGCAGTGTATTCCCCAGCTTTTTTCGGACAGATGTCTGAATACTGTATTTGTCAGCCTGTTTAAAATAAGAATCATGTGACCTCAAGACAGTTAGGACCTATGGCACCCCTTTCCAGGGTTTTCTAGGTAAATCAATAGTGGTTTATCCTTCTCTTCTTCTGGGGGTGCTTTGGAACTGTGCAGCTTTCCCAAGGCCACACAGGTTGGCTCTTCTCTCAGGAGGCTCAGCGGGGGGGAATAAAATCCCCAACCTCTGACTCCACAGCCAGGTACCTAAACCACCGAGCTAGGAGGCTTCAAAAACAAATTTCTGTCATTTCACAAATATACTATATTTTCCATGTATAAGACTATACTTTTGTCTAAAAACTAAAATTATACACGGAAGCAAGCTGAGGAGAGGACAAAAACAAGTGGAGGGGAAAGCAGGGATCAAAGTGATTCTGCAGTGCTTTTATCCCTTTCCCCTCCGCTTGCTAAACCCCACTTAGATTTCTTAATTTTGGGTTTAAAAAGTGGGGGGGGGCATCTTATACACAGAAAAATACAGTATATCAGAAAACAGTGAAACAGCTTTATTTTACAATGGTTCCATTCCAATGTGAGGGAATTTATTCTTAACAATCGGAGTCTGCTTACTAGATAGAAGGAATGCTGTGACTCACAACAGACTCAAGCAACATTGATGACCTGAAGAGATAATTATCAAAGTGGAAGGGAAAAGCTGTGTAGTCACTGTACATTTTTGTGCATACATTCAGATATACGTACATTACAGCCAGATCCCCACACAAGGACTTTATTCTTAAAGACCCAAAAATTTCTTTCCGTAAGACAAAACAGCAATAATGGCTTACCAGAAGCAAATATCAGAGGACAGGAAAAGGAGGACCACAGGATGCTACCCACTGTTATAAAGCCACCCCTCAACTGATGCCCTCTGCAATTCTTGAACTATAATCCCCATCAGACTGAGCACAACCAGAGATTATAGGCATTGTAGTTCAAAACATCAACTGTAGTCCAGGATGAGGAAGGCTGCTCTAAGCCAATACAAATGAAATAGCTGGATTTTAAACAATTCTTGATACACAGCCTTATAAAATGTAACTGAACTGATCCTCTCAAGTAATTAACAAAATTAAAACCACCATAAACCTTTGAATTAGCACAATTAAAGCTGAACATGGAGAGGCCCACACTTTGTAAACCCTAGAAAACTAAAGGCTACAAAACATGTTTCGCAGGCCCCATAAATAAATAAAAAGACATCTTTGCAACCTAAAAAGGTATTTTTAAAAAAATCTTTACACCTGTCTTCCTATTTTCCTCCAAAGGAACATCACTATAGCACAGAGAGCAGTCCCAATCTTAAAAATCAGCAATCAGTTAATAAATTTACAATTAGGTGTAGCTACAAACTGGGCTACAAACATTTCAAAGTGAATAAACATCACCACCATCATTATCATAAACCTCTGCCTTCAAGTCAATTCTGACTTACAGTGACCCTTTTCAGGGTTTTCCAAGTAGACAGCACTAAGAAGTGGTTTACCCTTCCCTTCCTCTGGATATGCCGTGGGACTGTGCAGCTTGCCCAAGGCTACACAGGTGGGCTGTTCTCCCAGGAAGCACAGTGGGGGGATCGAACTCCCAACCTCTGGCTCTGCAGCCAGGTACTTAAACCACTGAGCTATCCAGCCAGCTAAGGTGGGCACAGAAGTTTTAAGATCTTCTTGGGCTTTCTATTCATTATTCTTAGCACAGAAGTACCTAGCTATGGGTGTCATTGTCGTCGTCATCATCATCTCTTAGAGCACAACACCTGTTCAGAATCACAGCCCCTAGTCTCTCTCACTACGTAATCTGATCTTTTGTTCCTCATTTACTTGCTAAAAGGGAAAGTCGGACAACCACCCCTAACATTTAGTGAATAGCGAAGCATGTGAAACTAATGAAAGATGGTTTATTAATAGGAAGGGTGCCTCTGAAAGACTTTGTGGGAGGGCTAAACGTGAGATGGAAAACACAGAGTGGATTCAATTCTAAAACGAATGTAAAAGGAAATGAAACCAGCCCCACATCTTTCAGTTATAAAAATAAATGGAAATGTCTAAAGAATTGATTCCTTTGAATTGTTTTCCATTTGTTTCCCTCGGGATGGAAACGTGGAACAGGTTGGAATAGCATGCACAGTTCATGCAAAGATTATTGGAGGTAGGTAGTGCAAGTGACAGCTCTAAAACGGAAGCATTTTGTCCAATGTGTTTGAAATTGGACAAATCTAATGGCTCCCCGGGCAGCAAAGCACACCTGATGCATCTCATCGCGAAGGAAACATAGAAGTTAAACAGGAAAGAAAAAAACCGCAATGGAGTATCTTTTCCCAATGTCATCTCCCTGACCCACCAGATTCTCCCAGGCTATACTCATCCGGGCGGGCACCCTGAGGCAAGCCTGTAAGTCATCTACAAGAGGTCAGGCCTTATTCAGAGTGGCACCAACATTGTGAAACCAGCTCCTAGTAGAGCTATGCTTGGCCTCCTAAATATTACCGTATTTTTCCGTGTATAAGACGCCCCCATGTATAAGACCCCCCCCACGTTTTAAACCCAAAATTAAGAAATCTAAGTGGGGCTTATCATGTGTAGGGGGAAAGGGATCAAGGCCCTGCAGGAACAATTTGATCTCTGCTTTCCCGTCCACTTGCTTTTTTACTCTCCTCAGCTTACTTCCGTGTATAAGACAACCCTCAATTTTTAGTCTAAAAATGTTAGACAAAAGTATATTCTTATACATGGAAAAATACGGTAATTCAAAAGGCAACTTAAAATGCTACTTTTTAGAGAGGATGTACACCCCACCCCATGTGATTTACACCTCTAGTCCCACTGTTTTATGGCAAATTTGTGGTTGGTGCCATTTGTTTTGATTCGCTTTCAACTTTTTAGTATGCATTAGCATTTTATACTGTAGTGTGTCATTTACTACTGTCGTAAACCACCCAGAATAGTGCATCGCACTAAAGGGATGGCATGTAGATCTGATCAACAAATTAAATTAAAAATAATAATAAATAAATAAATAATAAAACCACGTGGATTCCTTCACTGAAGCAAACAGAAGATGAAGCTAACAGAAACCAAATAAATACAGAAATGAGTGAAAAAAGCATTTTGCTGTGCATTGCCTATGCAGACTTTAAGGTTATATGAGACATAAGGCAATTATTGTGGATATCAACATGCTCAGATGTCAAGGTTCATGACCGAAGTCCTCTTCTCGATTATTCTCCACCAGGTGAACTGTGGTGGTAGGTGTTCCTGGGTGCAGAGAGAAGACATTCTGGGGCTTCAGCGCCATGGTTAAGAGAACCATGTTTGGTCTCCATGCTGCTGTTGCAGATTTTGTGGGTATGTGATATTGCCAATACAATTTTTTTTTTTTGCTTTGGGTTTATTTTTTTAAACTTTTTTTTAAAAAAACCCTAGTACTTTTTTGCAAGCTGCCATTCACTTCAAAATCAGAAGGGTAGGTAGAGAAACTCAGCTAAGAAAACAGTGGTTGCCATTCCTGGAGTTTGCCCAGATATTTTTGAACGTCATCTCTCCGGAAACCCCAGCTTAGTGTGGCCAGCGGAAAAGTGATGGTGGGAACTGGAACTTTACGACATGTGGGTACCCAAAAGTTTGGAACTGTGATAATAAAGTGAACTGAACTGCCAGAGAACCACCAGAACACTCTCAATACTAGAACAACAGAAGAAGGCGGAAAGAGCAAGACGGAGGTCTTAGGAGACAGGAACACTGTCTATTTTCTACTGCTGTGAGGGCCCATCCCATCTCAGACCATAAGGATACTGCAAAGCGTCTGAGAAAGAAGCCTCTGCCACTGCTTGCATAGCTTTGATGGCTGCCTAATAGAGATGGGCATGTCTTCGTTTAGCCGTTTAGTCGTGTCCGACTCTTCGTGACCCCATGGACCAGAGCACGCCAGGCCCTCTTGTCTTCCACTGCCTCCCAGAGTTGTGTCAAATTCATGTTGGTTGCTTCGCAGACACTGTCCAGCCATCTCATCCTCGGTCGTCCCCTTCTCCTCTTGCCGTCACACTTTCCTAACATCAAGGTTTTTTCCAAGGAGTCTTCTCTTCTCATGAGATGGCCAAAGTATTGGAGCCTCAGCTTCACGATCTGTCCTTCCAGGGAGCACTCAGGGTTGATTTCCTTTAGAATTGATAGGTTTGTTCTCCTTGCAGTCCAGGGGACTCTCAAGAGCCTCTTCCAGCACCACAATTCAAAGGCATCAATTCTTCGGCAGTCTGCTTTCTTTATGGTCCAGCTCTCACTTCCATACATCACGACAGGAAAAACCATAGCTTTGACTATTCGGACTTTTGTTGGCAAGGTGATGTCTCTGCTTTTAAAGATGCTGTCAAGATTTCTCATCGCTTTCCTCCCAAGAAGCAGGCGTCTTTTAATTTCGTGGCTGCTGTCCCCATCTGCAGTGGAGCCCAGGAAAATAAAATTTGTCACTGCCTCCATATCTTCCCCTTCTATTTCCCAGGAGGTGATGGGACCAGTGGCCATGATCTTAGTTTTTTTGATGTTGAGTTTCAGACCATTTTTTGCACTCTCCTCTTTCACTCTCATTACAAGGTTCTTTAATTCCTCCTCACTTTCTGCCACAAATCAAAAGACCCGATGAACTGGGCTGGTCCACAGTTTGTTTCATGACCCAGTTTGGACATCCCGTTTGTCCGAAGCAAAAAAATGAACTTTTTCCCCTTTGGAGTTTCATTCGCATCGGCAAAAAAGGGGATGCCCGCCCACTGCCCTGTCCCTCCTGCCACCTCTACAGGCGCCACCTCCAGGCAAGGGCATGCGCAGAGGCAGTGCCCGGCTTCCCAGCGGGTGCCTCTGAGCACGTAGCCATGGCGGCAGGGGCGGCAGAAGCAGGTAGCCCCCCTTCCAGGCATGAACTAGAAAAAACAAACCGTAAACTTTAACTCGTATACCGCCCCCGTTAGTGCAATGCACTATTCTGGCAGGTTTAAAATAAAACACAGACAAGAACAGTAAGATAATAAACAAATGGGCAAGAATATGCACACCAAGTAATAATAAGACGTGTATTATCCCAGGGACGAGTGGGATAAGATGCATTGGACCAAGCAGGTTCATGATGGAAGACTTCTCTAAAAAGGAAGGTTTTGAGATGCCTTCTGAACGTTGGAAGGGAGGGAGTCAGGGGTAGCTCCATCAGGAGGTGATTTCAGAGAGTTGGTGCCACAGCAACGAAGGTCCGACCTCCAGGAGAGGACTGCCTAGCCTCCTTCGGAGTGCCCCTCCCCTAGAAAAGCATCTCTTGGGTGGAGTGAGGAGATGACCCAGCGGAAAAGGACACTCCCAACAACTTACCATCGTCCCAAACTATGGAGGGCTTTCTAAATAAGCATAAAAATATTTGGCTGTTGTTTAAAAGAAACACAAAAGAGGCCAAGCCTCTCTAAAGCCTTCTCCGCTGAGCAACTTGTGGTAGATAAATGCAACCATCTGCGGTATAAACAGAGTT
Organism: Pogona vitticeps; assembly: GCF_051106095.1. Taxonomy (NCBI): domain Eukaryota; kingdom Metazoa; phylum Chordata; class Lepidosauria; order Squamata; family Agamidae; genus Pogona; species Pogona vitticeps. The sequence goes on along the minus strand of NC_135796.1, from coordinate 10,952,189 downwards.
ATTAAACAGGGCAGCATGGAAAGAAAGAGCTCATCCGTACAGCTGGGCTGCCCACCAAACAAACAGGTCCAGCAGGAATTGCGGCATCTGCATTAAGACGAACGCCAGACCTGCAGCTCTTTGCCAACATTTGTTATGCACAATTAAAGGATGTGGCGTAAAAAAAATATATCATAATAATTAGCAGAGAGGTGTTACCATGAGCACCCAGAGTGCCAAAGCATAACAAAGCTTTGTTGTTTAGTCGTTAACTTGTGTCTGATTCTTTGTGACCCCATGGACCAGAGCACGCCAGGCCCTCCTGTCTTCCATTGCCTCCCAGAGTTTATTCACATTCATGTTGGTTGCTTCGATGACACTGTCCAACCATCTCGTCCTCGGTCGTCCCCTTCTCCTCTTGCCTTCACACTTTCCCTACATTAGGGTCTTTTCTAGGGAGTCTTCTCTTCTCATGAGATGGCCAAAGTACTGGAGCCTCAGCTTCAGGGACTGTCCTTCCAGTGAGCACTCAGGGTTGATTTCCTTCAGAATGGATGGGTTTGTTCTCCTTGCAGTCCAGGGGACTCTCAAGAGCCTCCTCCAGCACCACAATTCAAAAGCATCAATTCTTCAGCAGTCAACCTTCTTTATGGTCCAGCTCTCACTTCCAAACATCACTACAGGAAAAACCATAGCTTTGACTATTCGGACCTTTGTCAGCAAGTTGATGTCTCTGCTTTTTAAGATGCTGTCGAGGTTTGTCATCGCTTTCCTCCCAAGAAGTAGGTGTCTTTTAATTTCGGGGCTGCTGTCGCCATCTGCAGTGATCATGGAGCCCAAGAAAGTAAAATCTGTCACTGTCTCCCTATCTTCCCCTTCTATTTGCCAGGAGGTGATGGGACCAGTGACCATGATCTTAGTTTTTTTGATGTTGAGCTTCAGACCATTTTTGCGCTCTCCTCTTTCATGCTCATTATGAGGTTCTTTAATTCCTCCTCACTTTCTGCCATCTGAGTGGTATCATCTGGATATTGGAGGTTGTTGATATTTGTTCCAGCAATCTTAATTCCGGCTTGGGATTCATCCAGTCCAGCCTTTTGCATGATGTATTCTGCATATAAGTTAAATAGGCAAGTGGACAATATAAAGCTTATCGTACTCCTTTCCCAATTTTGAACCAATCAGTTTTTCCATATCCAGTTCTAACTGTTCTTTCCTGTCCCACATATAGATTTCTCAGGAGACAGACAACGTGGTCAGGCACTCCCATTTCTTTAAGGACTTGCCATAGTTGTGGTCTACACAGTCAAAGGCTTTTGCGTAGTCAATAATAAAGCTAGAAATGAATAATAAACAGATTTCTGCCAGCCAAGATGAAACGTTTTTAAGGCCAGGGCTCTGAAACTCGTAGGTATCAGGGCATGGGATAGAGATGAAGTTAAGACTGGGATCACTCAGTGCCTGGATGTGAGACAACCAACAACATCAACATCATCTTAGAACTGCAGAACTGGAAGGGACCCTTGAGTCCAGCCTTGGTCAAAGAGGCTGAGTGCAGAATTGAACTCCCAATTGAACCTCCGGCTCTGCAGTAAGAAGGCTTAAACCACTGAGCTACCCAGCAGCTGCCCGAGAACTTTAGGCTAAATCCATTTGTGAGTCCTAGAGCAGACCTGCTGAATTCGACAGATCTGATCTAGGTAGCACTAACAGCTGAACCTAGCCTTTTATATATCACTCGCCTGAATTGCAAGATGGGAGAACAATAATTTTAGAACTGCAGAACTGGAGAGAACCCTATGGATCATCCAGCCCAGCCCGTCAAAGAAGCACAGCGGGGAACCAAAGTCTTCACCTCTGGCTCTAACTAAACCACTGAGCTATCCAGCAGTTCGTAATTTAGAACTGAAAGGAACTATGGCGAAAGTCAGGTGGTATGTTTTACTATGGCTTACTACAGCTAACGAGCTGAGAATTTGGGAGACCAGGTTCAAATCTGACCCGGGCCATGAAAGTCAATGGACCTGACTTCCAACCATGTACATTCTCCAATCCTGAGCTACCTCACAGGGCTGTTGTGTAGATAAATTAAGAATGAGGAGCCAAGGATGTGGCTTTGAGCTCCCTGGGGGAAAGGCACAGTATGTGAATGATAAACAAAGAAAGAAACAATAACCTTGGTTAATAGAGACAGGTAACTGACCTTGCCTGACGAAATACAGACCTTTCCTTCAAATGAGTAAAAATGCAGAGGATCAATAAAAACCTGAATACTGTATATTTTTAGAAGGGGGGGAATAACCCTCTCTTTCTATATATCTACGTATATCTATATCCCACACATGTATAAAACGGTTACCTCCTCCCTTTCAATATCATTTGCTTTCCCCTGCATTTTCTCTTTGGTTACTGCTTATGACTTGCATGCACAAGACCCAGGATTTGGCCCTTTGCCACCATCGCCAGCAGCCTTGTCATCTTTTATTAAAACTGCCTCTCTCAGCTGCTTGTATCTTTTGCCGGAGCATCAATTTGGCTCTGAATGACCAAACTTGTACAAGAAGCCAGCTCCTTGACTAGGTTGTGACAAGATGTTATCTCTCCAGATGCTTCATCTGCACAATCAATTTTCAAACAAAGCCTTTTATGTATCTCTTGATCCATCAAGCAAAAGCAAAGCAATTGGAAACCTGCAGAACTGCAGAGACTCTGCGATAAGATGAACAAACACCCCTCGCCACTTAAGCAAGTTCTGTTTCTAACTGCAAAGCTGCTCCTTTGTACTGTTTGGCCCCAAGTCTCCATCGAGCAGGTACCACCCACTTACAGTGATGCCTCGGAAGACGAATGCCTTGCGCAACGAAAAACTCACAAGACAATGCGTTTTGTGATTTTTGGTGACTCGCAAGACAATTTTTCTATGGCTGTGCTTCGCAAGACGAATAGGAATGCATTAATTAAATTTCAATGCATTCCTATGGGAAACAGCGCTTCGCAAGATGAAATTTTCGCAATACGAAATGACTCGTGGAACAAATTATTTCCGTCTTGCGAGGCATCACTGTATAAAGCAAGCAAAGCAACCTTTATTGGCATAAAGCATCACTGTATTTTTAAGCCAAATTTGCAGATTGATGCCTTTTCAACGTTGGCACTTTAGTGTCAAAGATTATAGTTATTTTATAGTTCAACAATTAAGTTCCCTGACTCAAGGAGGGTCTCAGGACAAGATGTCAAGCCAAACATCTTATTTGAAGTTTTATCAGGCAGGATGAATTTCATGAAAAGGCATTCGAATAGACCAAGAAATAAGCCAGCATAGCTTGGCTGTACAAGGCTGCTGGTGTCATTTCAGAAGCATAGGTGTGGGTGGGAATAGCAGCTATATAGTGAGAAACCTACCACCTCAGACTGGCTCGGCGCGAGATAAAAATCAAGTGCGGGAAGTGAGGCGCTTCCAACAACAGAAGATTACATTCCATGTAAAGCAAGCAAGCAAGCAAACAAACAAACAAACAAACAAAAATGACTAAAACATAATCTTTCCAAACAACTGCTTCTTTTAACAATGTTTGAAGATTAAGGACTCATGAGTGGTTGTCAACGTTGGGACCTCCAATGTTAGTGGATTTCAAATCTGACAACTCTTCTTGGATATTGGTTATCCTGATGAGGCTTTCTGGAAACTAAGGTGCAGTAACAACAGCTGGGAACTCAAGCTTGAGAGCCACTGTTCTGTGTTCAACAGCTTCACTTGCATTCTGCCATGCAAGGGGTTTGTTGGACGTCTGTTTCAAAATCCTGCCCCTAGGCTACTCCTGCTTAAGTACGGTGGTGCCTCGCTTTACGATTGCCTCACATTACGACAAAACAACTTAACAATGATCTTTTTTCGATCGCAGTTGTGATCGCAAAACGATGGTCTGAATGGGGGAATTTCGCTTTGCGATGATCAATTCCCTGCTTTGGGAACCGATTCTTCACAAAATGACATTTTTGAACAGCTGATTGGTGGTTTCAAAATGGCCGCCACATGGTTAAAATGGCTCCCCGCTGTGTTTAGGGATGGATTTCTCACTATACAGGCAGTGAAAATGGCCGCTGTATAGAGGATCTTCGCTGGATTGTGAGTTTTTACCCCATTGGAATGCATTGAACAGGTTTCAATGTGTTTCAATGGGGTTTTTATTTTTGCTTTACGATGTTTTTGCTTAATGGCAATTTTCCTGGAATGGAATCGTCGTTAAGCGAAGCACCACTGTAATCCCAAATCACAGACACGGATGCTTAAGATGCACTCCTTCCTCACCCCAATGAAGTGGTGTCATTCCGCTTTCTCTCCAGATTTCATGTTCACAGAAGCCATGCTCTTCAAAGAAAACCCCTCCATTTCTTACCATCTTCTCCCTCTGCAGAGAAGAACTGTAAGATTTGAGAAAGGCCACCCAAGACACGTGGAGAAGCGACAGTGGCATCATCGAAGCTAAAGTTCTCTCTACAACAGAGGTGAGCAATAACCCCTCGCTATTTGGTCTCCTCTGGATGGCTACCCTCCCCTCTAATATGCCAATTTGGGGGGAGGGGGAGGATATAGTACATCGGCTGCACTCTAGCCACACATTTTTGACCCCTTGCTTAGCATGGTATTTACCCGGACTCTGCTTTTAGGAGCTAAGGCAACAGCCTGGATATTGGTGTGGGAACCCCTTCACAGAAGTAAAACATGCACACAATATTCAGAAACACCACACCCCCTTGCATAATTCCCTCCCTCCCTCCCTCCTTTTTTTTAAATAATGTTTATAAAACTGAAAACTAGAGAGATTCAGGAGAGGAAAGCCTCTGTAACACAACACATGATGTGGGCATCAAATTTACCACCTTAAGGAAAGTCAGTGTGGTGGAGCAGACAAGAGTACCCGGGAAACTGGGCTCAAGTGCTTGGCTGGCCATGGAAAGTTCATGGCATGATAAGCCACTCTTTCGAGCCTCTCATACAACTTTGAAAGCCTCGCCAGGCTCATCATCATTTTGAAGTTACTTGATACAGTTATATGAACAAGAGCACTCTTAAGATGCAGTGATGGTGACTGACTCTGATGGCTTTGGGTGAAGATTAAGCACATTTACGAGAGACAAGACTCATTACGATGCATCAAGATTTATACTTTAACCACTGGCATTTACAGAGCAGCCGTAGGACTAGACCTACCATCAGGAACAGTAAGGCTGCCTCAAGCAATAGGTTTCTGGAGCAGGGAGCGTTCCAGCTGTCGCTCCTGGGCCCCTTGCCCGTTTTCCTCTCTCAGAGGACAAAGCTCTGAGTGCCACGGAGACTGTTCTGTACGTCCTCTAAACTGACCTGTTGTCTCCAGGTGCCGGGAGAAGGACTTTCCGTTGCCCATGTTGCAGGGAAACTCAAACACCAGTCCAATTTGTTCCTTCAAAATAGGGCTCTAAGGGTCCCGTCTGGTCTTTTGTTCACAGTAAGGAAGCATTTGGGGCCAGAGATGATTAGAGGTGGAGAGCTTTGATCTGGCTTGATTGCGCGCTTGTGCCTATATTGCCTATACTGGTCACAGATCTTACTTGGCCGAAAACGTATGGATGGCCAAAGGTTTCCTGCCGACTCTACACTGACATTGAGAGAGAGACACACAAACACAGAGAGAGAGAGAGAGAGACAGACAGACAGACACAGCAGTACCCTGCTAGACGACGACCCTGCTAAACGACGAACCTGCATAATGACGACATTTTGTGAGTGCTACAGCGATTCACAAAACAGTGATTTCAATGGGCAATTTTCGCCGGATGTTGATTTGGTCCGTGCTTCACGGATCTATTGTTCGCAAGACGACGATTTCTACAGCTGATCGTCGGCTTCACGGAATGGCTGCCCTGTGTCTTCCGGACCCATGCTTCGCAGGACAGCCATTTTTACAGCTGATCGGTGCTCACAAAATGGCTTCCCTATGGGCAATCTTCGCTGGACAAGGTATTTTCCCCATTGGAATGCATTAAATGTGTTTCAATGCATTCCAATGGGGAATCGCATTTCGCATGACGATGATTTCGCTAAACAGCGATTTTTCACAGAACGAATTATCATCGTCGTGCAGGGCACCACTGTAGGTAGGTAGGTAGGTAGATATGTCAGGAAGAAAGTGACTGTGGCCAAGTAACTGTATCACAACCACTTTTTTCGGTTTCCCAGGGGCTTCAGGTAGGCCACTATAAGGAACAGGATGCCGAGCTAAAAGGTTCTTTAGTTCAGGGATGAATAAAGCAAGATCCTCCAGATGCTCCCGGACTGTATTGCCCAGCATATCCCCATCACTGGCTATGCAGGGCAAAGCTGATGGATGCTAAAACACACCAGCATGAACTGCTGGACACATCAATGGTTTAGATCTCTAGCTGCAGAGCCAGAGTTTGGAAGTTCAGTTCCCCCACCATGCCTGCTTGACAGGGGCTGGACTCAGCGATCCACAGGCAGGTGTTTCGCCCATCCCTGCTTCCGTCTTGGTCCCATGGGGCTCTTCTTGTATCTCGCAAGACCTCAGCACTCTTCAGACATGGCTGGTGCTTTCCCCCAAGGCTCTGATCAGCAGCAAAGGTGAAGCAATTAACAGAACCGACAGGCAAGCAGAAGTTTGGGCAGACTTGTGCTGACGTTGCTACAGGAGACCCGGGGGGGGGGGAATCTTCTGCAAGCGCAGCCAAAATGCTGGACCTCCAGGCAGAGTCAGGGAATGCTTGGTTATTAAAAGACAGACTGGGCCTGGGGTAGACCACAAGGACACTTCTGGCTATGTGTGTGTGTGTGTTTTTAAGACTGGGGAGCTAGCCAAGGTGATGTTATTGGATTTACCTGTTTTTAATTTTATTTGCCCATGTAATGCTTTTCTAACACAGAACTCAAAGCTGTTGAACAACTGCCTCTATCCGAGTAAGCAGCTGAAAAGAGCATCCCGGGACTATTCCTACTCGATTCCCAGGAGAGGAAGCTGAACATGTTCCATATGCGTCGTCTCCGACACATTTTTGGTATCACCTGGTGGGACAAAGTTCCAAACAGAGTAGTCCTAGAATGAACTGGAATTTTTAGCATGTATACATTACTGAAACAGCGACGTCTATGTTGGCTTGGGCACGTTGCGAGAATGGCTGACGGTGAGATTCCAAAAGATCTTCTGTATGGAGAATCAGCGCAGGGAAATCGCCCCAGAGGGAGACCGCAGCTGCGATACAAGGACATCTGCAAGGGGGATCTGAAAGCCTTAGGAATGGACCCAAATCAGATGGGAAATCCTGACCTCTGAGCGTTCAGCCTGGAGGCAGGCAGTGCAAGACGGCCTCTCCCAATTTGAAGAGACCCTTGTCCAGCAGGCCGAGGCAAAGAGGCAGTCACAAAAGCAGCAAAATCAGGGAGCTGGACAGGGGACAGACTGGATTTGTGGAAGGGATTGTCACTCTTGAATTGGCCTCCTCAGCCACAATAGATGCTGTTCCAAGTCCTCCATACAGAGCACGTTACCATTGTCTCTCGAGACTGAAGGATGCCTAATCTAAAATCTCTGGACCTCCAGAAGCCTACACCCTACTACAGTACTAGCTTTTCAAAGCAAGGCATGACTGACTGGGGACTGGTTCCGGGTGGGACATGCCAAAGTCTCCCTGAGCCCACAGAGGGCCCCCATCCCCAAGCTTCACAGACCCCAATGCTGATCGACTAGCAAGAGAACACCTGTGTCATTCATTACTCATTCACATACACACAAACGCACACACAATAAGACTTCCTCTAAAGGATAAAATCAGCTGCTTTGAAGCCTTGGAGCTTCAAAAGTGCCACTAAGGGGGGCGGGGGACGGACACACCAGAGGGTGATACCAGCACCCTCAGAGGAGCTGCAGTGTCGCTAAAGCAACAATCCCTCTCCTCCAAATCTGGACGAAGTGACTCCGATGTTAGGTAATATTTTTTTTTTCATGATAGCAAGCAGAAACCCTCCCTAACAAGGTGGATAAAAATCAATGATTTTCTTTAAAAACAAAACAAAAAAACAATCTAAATCATAATTTAAATCAATATTCTAAACAAAAAAACCTACTTTTTATTTAAATCATCAAAGAAATCAGATTTTTTTTAAGTTGACATCATGATTTAAAACAAATCCAGCCTGCTCCCAAAGTTCTCCAACTCTGAATTTCACTCTGGATTTTGCAAGTCCAGATACCTGCCCTTGATTCCCAAGCAGAACATGTATATTAGAAATTCTCCAGTTTTTTAAAATGCAGTTTTCCATTTTTTTTACACTGCACACTTAACATTTCACTGCAACCTGCAGTTTAATACTGTCACCCGTTCTCCAGCTTGTGTCCCTCAATACTACCACTGTGTGTACAATGGTAAACCAACAAATAAAAGCTGAGCAGATTTTTTGAAAAGGCAAGGAAAACGGATGGAAAAAGATTTTCTTTGTGTGCTGCTCTGCTTATATGGACAGCAGACACAGTAAGATATTGGAGAAGAAAGAACTTGATGCAGTGAGTGGTGTGATCTCACCAAAACAACTTCCTATCAAGACACATTGGTATACAGTGATGCCTCGCTAGATGATGATAATCCGTTCCACTAAAATCGCTGTCTAGCGAAATCATTGTCTAGCGAAAAGCAAACCGTCGTCTAGCGAAAATCGGTTTGCGAAGCAGGGACCAAACATTGTCCAGCAAAATTTCCCCATAGGAATCACTGTTTTGCGAATTGCTATAGCAATTGCAAAAAGTCGGTGTCTAGCGAAAAAACTGCTATGCGGGGTAACTGTCTAGCGAGGCACCACTGTAACTGCAGAGGCCATGCATCATGACAAACTGGAATGCCTGCCACTTCCAATATTGGATTTTCAGAGGTTTTCCTTCTCCTTGCTCGAAACAAACAATATTGCTGTCCTGTTTGGCTTTTCAAGCCCTCGTGGGTTCCCCACGGCACCCGCTTCCAAATCGGGGCAAATAAAATGGGCTTCTTGCCAAAAAAAAGTTAAAGCCCAGCCCAAAAGGAGGGGTAAATACTTGACCATCTCGTAATGATCTCCCCCTCCTTGCAGGGAACACATAATGAGAAATTGTCCATATAGGATGTTAATGATATCAGTGTTCAGAGAGAATGGAAATGCAAATATTGCTAAAAAAATAAGAACCATAGTTCATTCCTAATGAGAACGTGGACTTTTTTTTTTGGTTCATATATGTAGTGCATGTCTCCCTTTGTCCAAAGAACAAAGGGTCTAACTGTTGGTCTTATTCTAAAAGCAGGTGACCTGGTGCCCCCAGATGTAGTAGAGCAATAGTTCCCCACCATGAATAATCCAGATGTTCTTGAACTGCTATTCCCAGAAGTCTTCACCACCAGATGTGCTGGCCGGGTTTTCTGGGAATTGCAGCCCAAGAACATCTGGGTTACCTAAGTTTGGGAACCATCATATTAGTGCATAAACTCCACCCTACTTAACAGCCTATCCTCCATATTACCTTACCCGGGCTTCATGCTCTGGAGAGGACACTCCTCGATTCAGAGCATGTTACCATAGTCTCTCGAGACTGAAGGATGCCTATGATGATGATCCACCCTACTGTTGACAGACAGGGATTATGGGAGCTGTAGTCCAAACATCTAGAAGGTACTAGGTTGCCTATTGACAGCACGATCCAGGGCAGAACTGATAATGGGCAAACCATTTGGGTTTGGAGAGGGGAAGAGCAGAGGTTTTTTTAAAAAAACCAAAACTTTAAATCAAGGTAAACAAACCACTGAATTCCTGGACTACAGGTACCAGCAGTCTACGGTGAGGAATGCTGGGAGCGCCAGGCTAACATCCTGGGGAGGGGAGACCCACATTTCTCCCACCCTTGGAAACACTATTAAAGCTAGAAAGTGCAGCTTCTAGGCAGGATTCTGGCTCCCGGAGCTACACACTCGAGGAAGTAAACGCTGAAAGACGAAGACGTCGCAAGAGCTGCAGATGAACAAGTCTGATGCAGCTTTCCTGGAAGGGAAACAAGGAGAAGCTGGAGAAGAGAGAGCCCTCTCCACCTTCCGAGAAATAAAAAAGGGCTTCAAATGAGCAGGATAGGCAGCCTAGCAATGCTGTAGAGGCAGAACCTTGGAGCTCAGCTCCGGGCGAGCAAAACTTGACAGTGACATCCTTTATAAGAAGGGAGGGGGGGAGGAGGGCAGAATTTACCAGCTGGCTGGTATGTGATTTGCTGACTGCAGGGGGAAAAATGCAGGAGCTTGCTCTTTCTCTGCCAAAAACTGCATTGGCTCTACCAGCGCATGCATCCCGTGCCACTGAGAAAGACCCCCCCCGTTGCACTAACGACAGCGCTGAGGGCATTGCAAAGGTCAAGGCAGAAGGTGAACAGAAGAAAAAGCAGTGGGAAAGAAGGGGGGGTGCATGTTCAGTCCTAAGTGGCACGCCCATGTCCAGCCGGAGATGCAAACCCTCCAACATGTGGCCGTGTGTGGTGTACATATAGCCCATGCGGCCAGCATGTCCCTCTTTTGGCTGTGTGTGCCATATATGCAGCACACACATCCACACTGACACTCTTCCTAAGCATAAAACGAGGGGTAGCCAATTTTAGCCAGCTGGGGAGAGACGTTTTGATCATTTCCGGGGGTTTCTCCCCATCATAAAAATCGAAACACGCATTGGCAAGAGTTTCTGATTTCATTTTACAATAGCCACAAATAGACAACTTTCCGCCCCCTCCCCTAAATTAAGCGACTCTAATGAAGGAAGCTTGAAGGAGCAGGGAGAAGATAGTAATGGATTTCTTAAAGGGGCTGCAAAGCTTAGTGGTGAAAGCCTACGATCCTAGGAATCCTAGTATATTACCTCCTCCCCAAAATGCCAAGGCAGGGGTGGGAAACCTCTGGTCTGGGAATGGCACGCAGCCCACGGCATGGCTTCCTAGCCAGTCTGCAAGATTCTTCTTTGTTATTTCTGATCAGTGATCGGAGACAAAACTATCTTGAGCCCAAGAAGCTGTTGCCTAGAAAATGAGTTTTGTTGCCGTATCAGGGTTTGTTCCTAAGACAGTGTTCAGAGAATATAGTTATACTTTGCAGGCTTGGGGTGCGGAGGGGAGAAAATCCCAAGAATTACCATATTTTTCGCTCCATAAGACGCACCAAATTTTTAGGAGAAGAAAACATGAAAATATAATCTGTTTTCTTCGCTCCATAAGACGCACAGACTTTCCACCCCCCTGTTTTGTGGGGGGAAAGTGCGTCTTATGGTGCGAAAAATACGGTACATCTGATCCCTCCCAATACTGCAACGGATGGACAATTTCAACATGGACCAAAAACAAACAACCCCCACTCTTGCTTTTAAGCCTAGTAGCAAACCAATTGCTGTGAAACCCAACGAGAAATGGTTAACCTAAAGCGAGATCACAATAATAGCACATGGAGGAGGAGAAAGAGCAGAGAATTCAACGAAACCTTGAATTTTTGCTCAGGGGGAAGAAAGCACGAAGCAGCAAAACAGCAAAGCACGCACAGACACGAGAAGCAAGCAGCAAAATTAATTGGCGCAAAAGCCGCATCAAAGCAAGGGAGGAGGGGAGGTGGAAGGTGGCCCTGCTGCACAGGTGGGGTCCCTGAGCATTGAGAACACAGGTAAATTAACCCCACTTTGTTGCTGCTTACCATGCCAGGTACATGGGACTAAAGGCACCTCCATCCAGTGCTGCCCGACGGGCCAGGGGTATCCCATGATGTTCCATTGAACTCACAACAGGCCATCAATAGAACGTGGCTTGCACAGATGCTGAATGTGAAGAACCAGCAGGGATCACTGTTAAACGCAATTAAGAAATTGCAATCAACATTGAAACATCCTTTTTTTTTTTTTTTAGAAAAGGAAAAGGAGAGAGAAAGAAAGAAAAAAGAGATTTTTAAAAATATGACCATCTCAGACACCAGCCAAATTCTCCCATAAAATCAGCAAAAACCCATCAAGCTTTGGAAAAGCGGAAAGACCTTGGGAAAAAAAAAGAGAACAGCTTCTGGCTATCTTTTGTAATGCAGGCTATGATACACTTAAGGGAACAAGGAAATAGACAGCAGCGGTGGTGGAGTCACAACGGCCACCTCGATGCATCACTAGAAAAGCTACCAGGTACACAAATAAAAATAATAATTCTGTAGTTTGAGGATTCCCATACACTGAACAAGTCTTCTACAGATCAATTGTCCCAATTCTTTCATTTCTAGCCTCAAATCCTCCAATTTATCTCAATCTTCAATGTACAAAATGACCCCTTCAATCTCTTTTAGTTACAAACAAACACACAAACAGAGAAAGGGAAGGCCACTATCAGCCTACACTTTTCCCCTGATCGGTGCTACTGTTTTCTATATGTAGGGTTTTTTGTTTTTTGTTTTGAAGTAGCAGGACTTTGAACCTATAAACCAGTGGCTCCAAACCTTGGCGCTGCAGATGTTCTTGGACTACAACTCCCAGAAATCCTGTCCAGCCCAACTAGTGGTGAAGGCTTCTGGGAGTTTTAGTCCAAGAACCTCTGGCGATCCAAGGCTGGGAACAACTGAACTACACCATTACCTGAAATTTGACAAAATGAAGCCTAAACAAAGATTCTGGCATGGTGGGTTCTTTTTGGAAATATTCAGTCGTATGTCACAGAAAAACAAGTTGTACTTTTCAACAATCCTAAAATCTTTCTAGTCATTGACCGCAATGCATTCCAATTTCAATTCCCCTTCCTTCCTTCCTTCCTTCCTTCCTTCCTTCCTTCCTTCCTTCCTTCCTTCCTTCCTTCCTTCCTTCCTTCCTCCCTCCCTCCCTCCCTCCCTCCCTCCCTCCCTCCCTACAACCTCCCCCATTACCTGCATCACGAGTAGGCAACCTTCTGTATGTTTTGGTCAACAGTCCCACTTTGCATAGCCAATTGTAAGAGAGTTTGGGAGTGGTGGCCTAAAATATCAGCAGGGCCAAAGGTTCCCCACCCTGGTACGTTGTTTTAGCTTAGCCTCTTTACTGATGTGCTATGTTTCTATATGCAGAGATTTTTTTTAAAAAAAACAATGTTTAATGCTGTCTACTCGTGGATATTTGTTTTTAATGACAAAGCATGAATCATCTGGGAATTAGAACTAATAAAACCTAAGCACAGATTTATCATTGCAAGGCATAAAGATTTCCAGAACAACCAACAAATGATTTTTTTGACAATTAAGCTCTGCTCTACAACTAGAATGGCTTTCGGAGCGGCTTACATCTCAATGATCAAATCAAGCCTGAACTATCTTTGGAAGCAAAAATGTTGACACTGAGGCTGTCCCACATGATGAGACGGGAGGATTCTCTGGGAAAAACAATAATATTGGGAGAGGTTAAGACAGCAGGAAAAGAGGAAGACCCAGTAAGAAATGGATTGATTTCCTAAAGGAAGCCACAAGCTTGAGTCTACAGGAGTTGAGCCAGACTGTTGAGGACAGGATGTTTTGGAGATCACATCCATAAGGCTGCCCTATGTCGGAGGAGGCAACTTGACAGCACGTAAGAACAAGTATCTCCATAAAAAATAAGAGAAGAAAGGAAAAGGGAGAAGGAAAACTCAGGACTGATTGACTGATCTGCCGCCCTTCAGAACATTTATGCCCAAAGCAGACGGAGCCAGAGTCTCAGGCTGCTAAGATGCTAATTGAGGAAGGACAAGGGTGAATGCCAAAACAAGCTGGACAAGGATACATAACTGTGGAGAACTCCCAGGAAAACGCACAGAGCAGATAACGAACTAAAGGGGCTCAATTTTACACCTTCTAGGCATAAACAGAAAACTACAAACCAGCCTCTGAAGGGGACAAATTCTACCTGGGTCTTCTTCAAAACTAATGGCAAGGGAAAGCCTGGACATTAGTCAGTAATCAAATCCCGAACAGTGACTCCAGCCCTCTTCTCTTTGGGACTTCTCCCTTCCCTGTTCCGAAAGGGTGATTAATCCACTGGAGATATGAGGGAAAGGCTTCAGCAAGACTCTCTAAAGGCAGAGCATCGGTCCGTGAAGAGCCTCCGGTGCAAACATGACACCAAGACCTGGTTGACTCGTTAGACTCATAAAACCTGTACAGAGACAACGGATGGTGTTTTTTTTTTAATTGCAACCATCACCTACTTGCCAAAACCAAATCTCAGTAATAGGCTCTCAGTAGGTCACAGTTTAGCAGAAATCCCTGCTTGGCTTCCTTGAAAGCTTTAAAAAAAGGCCTGCAGGTAAGAACAGGTGTTTGTCTGTCACCCCTCTCTCCAAATTTTAGGGGGGGCATGTGGTGAGAAAAGAGGGCAGGGGAGAATTCCCAGTTGAAATCTAGGAAAAAAAAACCACATAGCCTTCATTTTGTCACTATGACGTATTATGGCCTGCTTGAGCATAGAGGTTACCACACTATCCCACAGAGGCCATCAGAAAGCTAGGGTGGTGGAGCAGGTAGACTAGGCCTGATGGGGGTGGAGGGAGAGGGGCCACTGTAAACCATTCCTTGAACATCTCACACTCCTTGAAAAGTCTGTGAGAGTTATCATACCTAAGAAAGCGACTTGACAGTACATGGCAGCAACAACTACCATTTTACATTAGGCATCCTTCAGTCTCGAGAGACTATGGTAAAGTGATCTGTATGGAGGACTTGGAACAGCGTCTAGCGTGGCTGAGAAGGCCAATTCGAGAGTAACCATCCCTTCCACACTGAAGACAAATGCAATCTGTCCCCTGTCCAGCTCCCTGATTTTGCTGCTTTCGTGACTTCCTCTTGGCCTCGGCCTGCTGGACAAGGGTCTCTTCAAATTGGGAGAGGCCGTCTTGCACCGCCTGCCTCCAGGCTGAACGCTCAGATGTCAGGATTTCTCATCTGTTTTTGGTCCATTCCTAAGGCATTCAGATCCCGCTTGCAGATGTCCTTGTATCGCAGCTGTGGTCTCCCTCTGGGGCAATTTCCCTGCACTAATTCTCCATACAGGAGATCTTTTGGAATCCGACCATCAGCCATTTTCATGACATGCCCAAGCCAACGTAGACATTGCGGTTTCAGTAATGTATACATGCTAAAAATTCCCAACTACCAGGGGCTACCAGAGAATCTATATCCCCTCCGTTATCAATGACAGTCTGCCATTTCTAACAGTTGCTGGGGAACAGGTGTGGAATGACATAGTGTGAACTTGTGTTCTGTTTGCAGGTTTCCCATTGGGCTAATTGGAACCAGAGCACTGGACCAGATAAGCCTATAGTCTGATCCATGAGGGATTCTTAACGCATGATGCTGCATGAGCACAAGTCAGACTCCAGTCCCTAGAAGCCCAATACTGCTGACTCCAATTGTCAGAGATGGCCTCCCAAGGCTTATCGCTGGATGCTTTCCTAGCACTACCTGGAGACGCCCAGCAGTTTGTGGTATTCAGGAGGTTGACCCTGTTGGGCTTCCACAATCCAACAGGGTTGAGTGTTCCAGGGAGGAAGGTAACCCACAAAGATTGAAGGATTTTAAAAAGAGAGAGAACTATACTATATGGTGCCTCTCCCCTATTCTCTCCATGGTGACCTGCACATTTCGCCTACTCATCAAATACAGGCTGGGTGAAAATATCAAACTATGCCAAGAGGCAGCAAAGGCCACGTGGGCTACCATCAGAGAGTAGCATGGTTGGAAATCCAAATTTTGGGCAAGGCTGGCAGTTCTACCAATGACAGTTCCTTGGTTCTGTCCGACCTTCCTTTGCTGTTGCTTCACAGTTGCCTACCTTCTCCATGCATATAACCTGTTGTGAGAACCTGGGGAGACTGTATCAGCCACCCCTTCTATTCAGGCTCCCAGGTTGGAAGACAGCTCCCAGAATCCCACACCCAATACAGTCAAGTGTTGCATCCATTTAAAGTGACTTTTCCAACCCCTATGTGCAGCAATGACAAGAGCAGGGAGGGAGAGCGCTGCAGGAGGGAGTCCATGGAGGGCATCTAGTCTAAGCCCTTAAATCTAATCATCTACCCCACAAATCTGGAGAGGATACTGGGTGGTGCTTGCAAGGGCAGAGGAAAGGAAGGAGAATAGCCAGGCTTCTGGGAATTATCATGCTGCAGTTCCCATCAGCTTTGGCCAGCACAGCCCATGATGAAGGATGGGAAAGCAGTGCAGTGCAGTGGTTAGAGAGATGGATGGGGAGATCCACGTCCCAAGACACTGTAATCCATGGAAGTCATTAAGTGGCCTTGGGCCAGTCAGCCTCTCCTGACTGGTGTCACAGTGTTGAGATAATAAAAGAGAGAAAGAGAACTCTATACGTCGCTTGAGCTCAATGACTCACAGGGCAGATGTGATTCAAATCAAATTGATTTCAATCACCATTTCAATTTCAAAACTGGATTTAAAAATTAGATCGATTTGATTTTGGAAAAAAAAAAGCACTGATTTTTAATCCATCCAAGCCGGTTCATCAAATACAAGCATGAAAATAAAAGTGGGGACATTGTGCGTACGTATAACAAATAAATAACAATATGATGGGAGTTGTGATTCAACAAGACCTGGGGAGCTGTAATTTCCCTAGCACAGAAGACCTTAAAAGGAAGTTACTGTGGTGTTTGGAAAGGGCTACAGACATTTCTGGACAAGGCAAAATCCTTCCACTGAGCAGTGTTAAAAAAAAGAAAAAAAAACAGCTGCGCAGCTGGGCTGATGGAAGGTCAACGGACAATCATGAACTTCCTGTTTTCACAAAAGTTTGACCCTATCCAGCTTGTACGGCAACTCTTGGCCCCTGATCAGGAAAGAGGGTAGAGGGAGAGGGGGGGAAGAGAGAGAGAGAGACCACATGCACGAATCTGCAGAGGTGGAGGCAACAGGAAGCTCAGCTCCATCCGATGGTACCCTCTCCCCCCGTCGCCCTCCCCGTGTGAGTACGTGGCATGAATCAGATGGCAAGCGCTGCAGAGAAGTTTAAACTCCTTTCCTCCTTGGAAATGTTAGGTTGCCCGTCGATGCATTTCCGGTTTGGTTAGCCACAAGATTCTGGACATTTCTTAGTAATGCAACATTTGAAGCAAAGATTCCGATAAGAGAAAGGAAGGCATAGGGGAGGCTAATGTACGCAATCCCCCTGACATTTTACAAAAAGTCACAGAAGACTTGGGGGGGGGGGTAAGACAACAGATTTTAAGAAGAGATTAGAACATAGAATTCAGGAGAGCTGGAGATCTCTGATCAGTTGTTGTTTTTTAACAGCACCATCTCCAGAATCTTCCTTTTGGACTGAACAGTCCAAAAAAGTAACGTTTCCAATCTCTGCATTCAATGTCTCATCAACAGTACTATGTTCTAGCCAATACTGTACTCCTCTATCAGAAAGAGATCATCTGTTCCCGAAATAAATAGTATTAATAATACTCTCATTTCTTCCAGAATGTTAAGAACCCTCGTTGGCCATTCTGGAGCAATTCTCATTCATTTCAGATAAAACGATTTGTTTTGTTTCTTTCTGTTTGGAGGTAGAAACAGCTCCTACAATCGTTCTGCACACAATGCTTTTTATCTTGTTCTTCCTCCCAAGGCATGCAGGATGGTATTTGTGTGTCCGCCCCCCCCCCCCCGCCCTATGTTTTCTGCTTACAACAGTCCTATGGGGTAGACAGGCCATGATTAGCCCATGGACCCTCACCACTGAGACTCACATCTCTATTCAGTGCTAATGTTCATCTCTCACTTTCCATTCCAAATAAGTCCCCCTCTAAAATAATGTGCAATACATTACCACTAAAATTAAAAACAGTTTTTTTTAAAAAAAAAGTACCATAGAAATTTTATTTAAATACCAGCAGCTTTTTCACTAGCTGGTATGGACACCTTGAACTGTGATCAAACCCACTACCCATAGTGGGATCATATGAATGGGCTAATTTGAAATGCATGTATCTTTAAAAAAAATAAGTCCATATTCTTAGATTAGTTTAGTAAAGAAGAGGAAAGAGAGCAAAAGCCACCAACGAATAAAAACCATTTCTGCTATTCCAAGCTTTTCTTTATTCACTGATTCTATTCTGGTTCATTGATTGAACAAACACCCATTTAATTCATCAGTCGAAGAATTAATTAAGTTTGTGCCCCACTTCACCCAGAACCAAGACAGAAAGTATCTCAAGAAACCCAGCTTGTAAAGTTTAGCTTAGGAAACACTACCCAGGTAGAAAGCAATTTTTTTCCAAGTTGTAATCATATTGAAAAATATATATTGTATACTGAAATAATTCACACCCTACCCCCCCTCCCATGCAGCTAGCTCAGCATGTAGCAGTGGGAGATTAAGAACTCGCAAAGTTGTGGATCTTACACTACAAAAGCATCCTTGCTATGAATTGCTAGAATTTCTTACTAGGAAGAAGTGGAGGTGAATGTGTAGAGAAAGACATGAGCACAGAGTGATGTCCTCTGAAGATGCCGGCCACAGAGACTGGTGAAACATTAGGAAGAACAACCTTCAGAACACGGCCAAAGAGCCCGAAAAACCCCACAACAACCATGTAGAGAAAGAATTTGCATATTTATATTTTCATGGAAAAATCTAAGTATGCAAATCCATACTCTTATTACATTCACATCCAATGCTGTTAGTAAGAAATCCTTATTCTAGTGGCATAATGGCAAATTTTTGGCACTCAAGAGGCACAGTTACAGCCTCGTCCCAAAATCAACAACCAACCGGGAGATGCACAGATAAACTTTTTCCACTGCTTACATTCCAAGAAAGTAGGCAATCAAGCAAAAAACAAACCAACCTCAATTGTGAAACATATAAACAAACAAAACAGGACAGCAGCAACGACTTACAATTACGTTTATGGGGCACAACTGTAATCTTCTACATAGCTATCTTGGAGGAAGCTCCTTTGAAATCAGATATGCTTATTTCTGTTTGCTGAGATTCGCCAATCTTGCAGAGAAACGTTATCATTTCAATTCTAGTGTGAAGCAGCAGCACCCAGGAAAGGAAGGAAGGAAGGAAGGAAGGAAGGAAGGAAGGAAGGAAGGAAGGAAGGAAGGAAGGAAGGAAGGAAGGAAGGAAGGAAGGAAGGAAGGAAGAAAGAAAGAAAGAAAGAAAGAAAGAAAGAAAGAAAGAAAGAAAGAAAGAAAGAAAGAAAGAAAGAAAGAAAGAAAGAAAGAAAGAAGGAAGGAAGGAAGGAAGGAAGGAAGGAAGGAAGGAAGGAAGGAAGGAAGGAAGGAAGGAAAGAAGGAAAGAAAGAAAGAAAGAAAGAAAGAAAGAAAGAAAGAAAGAAAGAAAGAAAGAAAGAAAGAAAGAAGGAAGGAAGGAAGGAAGGAAGGAAGGAAGGAAGGAAGGAAGGAAGGAAGGAAAGAAAGAAAGAAAGAAAGAAAGAAAGAAAGAAAGAAAGAAGGAAAGAAAGAAGGAAGGAAGGAAGGAAGGAAGGAAGGAAGGAAGGAAGGAAGGAAGGACCGAATTCGGCTTCTGCTTCATTCTTTTTCTTATTCTTCTGTGGTGACTCGTCCCAAACAATACTGAAGCTTGAAAGCCTCCTTATCACCATATTCACCAAGGAGAGGCTGATGATCTGAAAAGTCCCAGGGCTGTGCTCTCCTGTGTCTCTCCCACACCCCACCTCCCATCACCAGTTGGGAACAAAAAAGGTCTACTGAGTTTTATTTGTGTTTGAGAGAGACATTTATACTGTAGGATGGTATTTGTCAAAATTAATGATGTGGTGCATATCTCCAGAATGACCATGGCCTCTGGGATGTTTCTTGTATTCGCTACTAGGGCCATGGCCACGACTCATATGGTCTTCCTCAGCCTGGATTATACTGGACTATATATATAGTTATACAGTGGCACCTCGCTAGACGACAACCTCGCAAAACGACGAATCCACATGGCAATGAGGTTTTGCGATCGCTATAGCGATTCGCAAAACAGTGATTCCAATGGGCGATTTTCACTGGACGATGTTTGGGTCCCTGCTTCGCAAACTGATTTTCACAAGACGGCAATTTTGCCACTGATTGGCGCTTCGCAAAACAGGTGTTTTGGGGACCAATGCTTCACAGGGCAGCCATTTTAGCAGCTGATTGGCGCTTCGCAAAATGGCTTTCCTATGGACAATCTTTGCAAAATGATGACGATTTTTCCCCATTGGAACGCATTAAACAGGTTTCAATGCATTCCAATGAGGAAACGCTTTTCGCAAGACGATGCTTTTGCTAAACAGCAATTTCTATGGAATGGATTATTGTCATTATGTGGGGCACCACTGTATTCTAACAATTACCTTTTACATAGTCGTGGCCAATCTGTATGGCTTCTTGAACCTTTGAGATTGTGCGATATCAGAGTTAGAGGTTGACTAGGGGGCATTTTCTGAGGCTGGCAAGAAACACCCCCTCAGTTACATGGCTTACTTTAAGCCAGTCCTTAGCCCAAACTCTTGTGAAGATCAAGACCATGAATGTTGTACCTCATGGATCTCGGAGGAAAGGAAGAAAACGAATATAATAAAAAGACAGTAATGAAACAAAATGGAATAGAACTGGGCCCTATCCAGGCTTGCTCTTGTTTTACAGGAGACATAACTCAAGTTACAAAGTTTGGGCATTAAATATACCGTATTTTTCGCTCCATAAGACGCACCTTTCCATAAGACGCACCAATTTTTTAGGAGAAGAAAACAGGAAAATATAATCTGTTTCCTTCGCTCCATAAGACGCACAGACTTTCAACCCCCCTGTTTTGTGGGAAAAAATGCGTCTTATAGTGCGAAAAATATGGTAATTGCCTGTTTTTCCTAAAGAAGACCTACTTGAATCAATGTTGAATACAGTATTCATTTCCAACCGATGCAAGACAAGAGGCTGAAGCCACGTCTGAAGGTGATCATTTGCATGTAAGAGGTTGCATTTTCAATGTCCAAATCTAGGTTAAGAAAGAATTTTGCTTGAAATCTCGGGAAAATGCTACCACTGAGAAATTGCTAATACTGTAGAGGGCTATAAAGAACTAGGGTCTGACCGACAATGAGGTTTTGATGTTAACTGGTATGATATGGTGTGGTCTTAATAGCTGGAGCCTTCATCTATTAATACAGTGTGTTTTAAAAATAAATACCTTGGCATGTACACAGGGACTTAAAATGAGAGCGAGAAAACATGTAGAGTTTTGGAAGCCGATAAGAGACTTCAGCAAAGGGGGGGGGGTGTCTCTTTCTCTCTTTTTTAATTCTTCTGGTGGCATCCACGGGGAGGAGGCTGAGCTCAGCAGGCAAGCCAAACCAGTTCGGGCTCTCTAGAGTAAAGAAGGGTCAGGCTTATGAATGGCATCTAGTTTCTAGCAAGGTATTTGGGAATTGACTTTTTAGGGCTTTTCAGTCTCATGATCCCAAGCAAACACTAGTTAAGCTCCTTATATCGAACTGATTAGTTTTCCTATTGGAGGCCTTTGGAGGGAAAAAAAAACCCACACAATATGGAATACAGACTCCTGAATAAGTAACTGTGGTTAATAGTTTGCTGAACAAACAGAAACTACAACTATTACACCCAGTTAGGGTGGGAGATGAAACATGGGTTTTAAAATGGCTAATATGTAAGACTATTAAGGAGGAGTGCACTGGGAAAAAGCCATCTGATGGGATTTATTAAAGCACACTAAACAAAAGAGTAGGAACCGCAGCCTTCAACACGATCCCCATCAGCCAAAACTTGCAAAACCAAGAGAGATTATGGGAAATGTAGTTCAAGAAGGGCCACAGTTACCCACAGCTGCACTTAATAAAGGCATATAAAGAACTCATTTTTCAAAAAAGTGTTAATTTCCTGCTTTAAAAGTCAATTTAATGCTTCATTCAAATATTAAATTAAAAACTTCTTGAAACTGTTATTTTTTTCCCCCCCAAAAAATCTATCCACTTGAGTGAGGAAAACTCTTGACAGGACGCCACAATTCAAGTGAATGCAGGAACGGAGGTTCACCCTATTAGAACAAAACTGAATCCAAAACCGGCAGACACTTGATTAACACCAGCTATAATTTCATAATTATAATTTCGTAATTATTGCAAGTTTTGGAGTTCTCCAGAACTCTTCATTAGGCTAGGTGAACTGAAAAATGGGACAGGGGGCAAGGTGGGAGGGGGGGGGGGAAACACTTCCGAATATTTTTGTTAGATTTTGCAGCCACCAAGACTTAAACAAACGCAGCCTTCAGGCTATCAGAGCAAACAATATAAATGTGATGGAGAAGTGAGAAGAAACCGACAGTGAGCAAAATCAAAATCTTTTGAAATATTTGGACTTATCAGAGATCAGGATTAGGGTCTTGGAGAAACATGAGTCAAACGTTACTTAAGAGGTTATTTGAATTTCTTTAGGAAAGAAAAAAGATTCAAAATTAAATAGCTGATGGAGTTATCTACTGATCCTTCCTCGCTCTTTCTCTTTTTCTCTTATCCTCTTATCCTCTTTCTCTCTCTCTCAACCTCTCTTGTGTTGATATCCATTTACAAACAGAAATATTTAACCAAAATGTTTCAGCTTCTGCCTTCTTCCGATGCTCTGGTAAAATGATGTGTTTAAATTTTTTAAAAAATCCCCTTGAAACTGAGATTAAGCTCAGACACCAGTCAATGCTGGAAGAAAATCGTGTTCTATTATTTTTCATTTCTTGTATTTACAGTACTGTATATGCTTTAAAACTGGTCAGAGACCATCCTTCGCTAAAATGGTAAGGTAGAGCTAGCCCAGATAGCACTGAGGGATATTTACCGTGAGCAATTGAAGAAAGAAGATGGTATATTTCATAGCGGTATATTCCGACTCGCGTTAACAACGTGAATGCGTACACTTGCAAGGATGGAAGCAAAACGAAAAAGATGAACTCAGTTTATCACCCAGTTTTATCAATTTATAAAGCAAACTAAGAGCTCATGTAGGAAAAGTGAGTGCAAATTCCTACAAGGAGCATTACGACATTGGACTGGGACCACAGAAATGCAAGTTTGAGACCCATTTGAGCACTGAAATTCACTGAGTGACTTTGGGTCCGTCACACTCTTTCCACCATGACCCTACATCACAAGACTGTTGTGAAGAAAAAGCGGAGAGCTAGAGAGCCAACAGACACCAACTTGAGCTCACTGTAAGAAGGGTGAAGAATAATTGACCAGCATCCGATTTCAATCTTCATGGCAAATTGCTACCCACAGTGCTCGTTGTGTTCCTAGGCATGCGATGGACACGTCCAAGAATCTCACCCATCGGCAATAGGATTTCTGGCTATTGTAAGGAACTATCAGACTGTTTGATGTAAAACACCACCTTCTATCACAGCAACAAGGAAGAATATGCTTTAAAAAATGCCAGGCTTGTAACCTCCAGGGAGAAATCACCTTCAGAGAGTTGACTGTAAAGAAGAACTCTGGAAGTACTGTATACTTTTCTTCACTTGTTTGATAACCTAGGCATTTTAGCACATTTGTACCTGTATTTGGAACAAAGCTGGTGCTTCAAAACATCTCACATTTTATTTCAAAAAATCTTTATGAGATAGGATGTGCAGAAACCGTATTTTTCTGTGTATAAGACTATACTTTTGTCTAAAATCTTTAGACTAAAAATTGAGGGTTGTCTTATACACGGAAGTAAGCTGAGGAGAGAACAAAAACAAGTGGAGGGGAAAGCAGGGATCAAAACGATCCTGCAGCGCTTTGATCCCTTTTCCCCTACACTTGCTAAACCCTACTTAGATTTCTTAATTTTGGATTAGAAAAGTGGGGGGCGTCTTATACATGGTTGCATCTTATACATGGAAAAATAAGGTAAATGGCCTCGATTTTTGTTATATCAATAGGTCCCATGACCTAGTCCACACTTAGCGCCGGAAGTATTTTTTGTCTGGACAAAGGACGGACTACCCTCTCCCCGGAACAACCCATCTTCACAGCTACGTCTGCAGAGAGCACAGACTTTTATCTAGATATGCTTTGTGGCTAAAATGAAAAGAAAAGCAGGACATTCGATATATTTCCACTTAGCCCTAAGCATGAGAGCTGGTGGCTAAAACTAAATGTTGACTGGGGTCAGGGTGAGGTGTTAAAAAAAAAAAGACTGCTACAGCATGGGCTGAAATCAGACTTGACTAAGGGATTTTATTTGAGATATCGTGTCCTTTAAAGTCAAGGGTCCCCAACCTTGGATCCCCTTGAAGTGTAACTCTCGGAAGCTCTTGGCAGCACAGCTACTGGTGAAGGCTCCTGCGAATTTTAGTCCAAGAACATCTGGGGATTCAAGGTTGGGAATTAATGATTTAAAGCCACCCCCACCCCCCTATTACCTTCCAGATGTAACCTCGCTGGCTGGGAATGATGGGAAGTATAGTCCATAGTGCCTGGAGTAAGCTAGGCTGGGATAAGTTATTCAGAGGCTAAGTCTATGATTTTGGGGGGACCTTTTCCTGGAATAGCCACTGTGGATAGCTTGATGGACTAGGGCTCAGCCCACCTTGGTTCAAATCTCTGCTTCGCCATGGAAATTCACTAGCAGAGGGGAGAGCGGAACTGGTAAAACTACTCCTTAAATATCTCACTTAACTTGAAATCCTGTTAGCGTAACTCTAAGTCAGTTCCAACTTGACTGGCATTGTAATGTACACATATACATATTTCTAAGGGTAATTTTCTTCCCCTAGAAAACAATTTTACAAGGAATTTTCTGACCCCAACTGCTCCCTGACACCGAAACATTATTGGGAGAATTTCTGCTCCGTTTAAGACAACTCCTCAAAAACCAATTCTCTACCTAAAATGCTCAGGATGCAAAGAGGGAGAAGATTTTGGGGACGTCCCTGAAAGAAGAGCTAGATAGGAGACGTTTGCACAGAAGACACACGGGTAAAAATGGAACAACCTCGTTCCCATAGTCCCCCAAGTCAAATCCTTCCCCTCCTCAGGCATCTCATAGCTGTTGCCAAACAGGTGTGTCCCTTTAAATATACCAGGAGGCAGCATTTGCATCCTGTAGACATCATTCTAAGGATTATGTTGGAACCAAGGCACACCAGCTGTAGCTCACCCCATCGGGATATCTGGTAACTGCCCTCAAAAGGGAAGTTATTTTCAAAAGCACACAGCACCCCCTTGGCCTATGACCTCAGGGAATGTTTGAAGCCAGGAACATTTGTGCTCCTAAAGTGCGCAAGAATGTGCAACCGTTCTTTCTCACCCACTGGCTGCCACAAACACACACACACACACACACGCCGCCACCACCGACCCCCATTCGCTGTGAAGGAAGCAAATGTTTGGTCAGAAGTACAAACTCCATAGGAGGGAGTGGAGGAAGCGGGGTGAGAAAGGAAGCATTTTATAGGATGCACACTCCAGCACACAATAACCATGCACAGAGCTCTCCCCCAAGAGTCTGGAGGGGATGAAATCTCTAGACATGGCAGCTGCAAATTCCCAGCTTAATGAAGGAAAACGAAGGAGGTCCATAAAGCTGGGATGGGCAAAGCTCTCTGGTGGTCCCCCAAACTGTGGGCATTGTGCAGAACTGCTGTTGACCATCATAGCAACAACAACAACAACAACAAAAACAATAAAACCAGGAATCTGCTTCTGGTTTTGTTAAAACAAACTCACACCTTTCTGCTGAAACGAGATGTGTGGAGTCCCTGCATCTTGTTTTAAAGGATAATCATATTCTGAGAGGTTTCATGGAGCTGTAACTATTTATCAAAACCTTGTCTGGTTTTGGTGTCATAAAGGTAAAGGTTCCCCTTGACATTTTAGTCAGTCGTGTTCGACTCTAGGGGGTGGTGCTCATCCCCGTTTCCAAGCCGTAGAGCCAGCGTTTGTCTGAAGACAGTTTCCGTTGTCACGTGGCCAGCGCGACTTAGACCCGGAACGCTGTTTACCTTCCCACCAAGATGATACCTATTTTACTCGCATTTACATGCTTTCGAACTGCTAGGGTGGCGAGGAGCTGGGACAAAGCAACAGGAGCTCACTCCGTCATGTGGATTCGATCTTACAACTGCTGGTCTTCTGACCCTGCAGCACACAAAGGCTTTTGCGGTTTAGCCCGCAGAGCCACCACGTCCCTTGGTGTCATAGTAGTCCTAAAAAAACAGGTGGGGGGCACACCTGGTCCACAGCCATATAATTCCTACCCCCTGAGCTAAAAATCAGTCTTCCTTAATATCATGGCCTCCAGCTGTCTTGGATGCGAATTCCCATCATCTATGACTCTTGTTTAAAAGTGCCTATGGGAGTAATATAGACGTTCCCAATTTAGGGTCCCCCGATGTTCTTGGACTACGACTCCCAGACAACCTGGCCAGCACAGCTAGTGGTGAAGGCTTCTGGGAGTTTTAGTCCCTCTGGGGAACCCAACGTTGGTAACCACTGGAGAGCAAAACATCTGGCGGGCTTCTACAGTGGGTAAGGCTTCATTAAACAATGCTCTTGTTTCAGCAGATACCCATATTCAGAAGGGAAAAAAAAGGTTGATCAGAAATGGATGACCCTTTAGGTTTAGGGGACGGGCATAAAATATTTATTCTATTCTATTTATTCTATTTATACCCCGCCTATCTGGTCACTGTGACCACCAGTGGGATAAAGTGGGCTAGGGTGTGACACACAATATCTAGAAAAAGAAAGACATTTTTGGCTGATCTAAACTAGCTTCTCTGGAAGTGACTCTGGCTTTGCAACGTGACAAGGAAGCCATCGTTTTTATACGTGTGCTTTGCAAAAAAAGGGGGGGGGGGTATTTTTAAAAAGCAGAGAACACACCAGAATGACAAAAAGCTTGTAGACAAACAAAAGGGTTCAAAACCTTTAAAGTCGCAAACTTTTTATGGATTAGAAATTCTTTGTACAGGTGTTCAATGAGAAACTAAATAAAGGGGGAGGAAATGGCATCTAATCTCTGTTTAATAAATAATAAATAGTAGTAAATTGACTGTCAAGTCAATTCTGAATTATGGCTTTTCAGGATTTTTCATGTTGGGAATATCCAGAAGTGGTTTCCCCCTTTTTCCCCAAGGCCACACAGTCTGGCTCTTTCTCCCGAGAAGGCACATAAGGGAATCAAACTCCCAACCTCTGGGTCTGCAGCCAGATACCTAAAAGTGTTCCTAAATCTGTCTCTATCCTAGGTGGGAACATTTATTTAAAATATTTTTATGATGCCTTTCTCCCCAAAAGGACCCAAGGTGGCTTACATTACTAAAACAGTATTTAAAGCTGAAACAGTAAGTATACAAAAGGATTAAACATGTACTATATTAAAATAGTAATTAAGATCCATATTAAAGCACATTTAAAACAACAGAGCACAACACCCAATTTTAAAACCCCTCTCAGACCACCAGTCATTACAGAAAAACCTGCCTGAAGAGAAAGGTCTTTGCCTGCCTGCGGAAGGACAGCAAAGATGGGGCCAGCCTAGCCTCCAGTGGGAGGGAGTTCCAAAGTCTCTGGGAGCAGCCACAGAGAAGGCCCTCTCCCGTGTCCCCACCGAATGCACCTGTGAAGGTGGTGGGACCGAGAGGAAGGCCTCTCCTGAGGATCTTAATGTCCAGGTAGGCTCATAGAGGGAGATACAGTCTTTTAAATGCACTGAATGGGGAAATCTAAGGCAAGTTACAACAACAGAACAATTACTGACTACAACATGAGCATCTGTCCCCACTGGTCAATCAATTCATCCAAAGATGATGTGCAGTGCTTGGAAAAATGCCTCGTTCTGCAAAATATGTGATATCTTTACATCCACCATGAACGGCCAAGCCTGCATGCCCTTTCGAGACTGGGTTGACTCGCACACCTCTTGGCTTAAAACATCTTAGCCACATACTAGACTTCCATCTCTCCCTTTTCTTCCTTCCCTCTCCCTTAAAAAAAATAAAAAATAAAACGAAACACCAAACCTAGGGAAGAGAACTCGAAAATTTACACAGCTGTGTAATTGCAGTTGGTCCTAACAAAGGTATTGGGTGCCTGTGGACTCTATATAGAGTTTTGCTTTCTCCTTTTGGATCAAATAAAAGAAGCATTTCTGCAGCGAAGTGGCCGTGTTGGCAAGAGGATACTGGGACATGTAGTCCAAAAAAGGCAGTATTCCAAGCACTCTGGGCAGTAGCAGGAGTTATTCATTCTCAAGTGGAGAAGAGCTCTCTCCCCATTACTTTCTACCTGAACTAGACATGCTAGGCATGAACCCAGGTCACTCTGCAAGCCAAAGAGCCGTTCTACCACTAACCAGAAGATGCAAGTTCCAGCATCCAAAATCCGTACAGAACCACAATGCACCCTGAATTTCAACAGACTTAGTTTACTATAACCAGACTCAAATATAAGCACATAAATAAGATTGAAATAATAGTGCCTCTCCAAAATGCTACTTATATGAGAGTTTTCAGCATAGATTTTCTCACATTATTCTGTGAACTGCAGTTACCTAAGGGCTATAAACTTTCCTTGAGCAAGCTGGATTACAATTCCCATCATCTGTACTCAGCACAGCCAATGGTGCGGAATACTGGGAGCTGAAATCCAAGAACATCTTCAGGATGATCCTTTACTCAACCCTGCCCTAAAGCTTAAAATTTCAGAGTATAATTTAGCAGGTAATCATGGCAGTTAAAACTGCTGTGCAATAAACTGCAACCATTTAAGAGCTAGGCTGTTTATTCCAAATACTGTAATTGCACACACAGTAGCAGGAGGGCTGGGCCTATGTCAATTGAAGGCGAGGGTGGAGGAGATGCACAATCCAATGCAGAAGCTTTCCATGAGTCGGATGATTTCTTTCCTATCTACACCTTGAGCTGGCACAGTCCCAGGACTCTACAGCAGTGGTCCCCAACCTTGGGCCCCCAGATGTTCTTGGGCTTCAACTCCCAGAAATCTTGGCCAGCAGAGGTGGTGGTGAAGGCTTCTGGGAGTTGTAATCCAAGAACATCTGGAGGCCCAAGGTTGGGGACCACTGCTCTACAGGACTCCCTTGAAAAGATTTAGATAACATACACACTTTGCTAATTATGGGAGCTGTGACCCCATACACAAGTAGTGGCAAGCTGTAGCTCCTCCATCATCATCATCATCATCATCATCATCATCATCATCATCATCATCATCATCATCATCGTCGTCGTCGTCGTCGTCATCATTGTCATCATCATCATCATCATGTGCCATAAAGGCAATCCTGACTTAATGGTGACTTCTTTCAGGGTTTTCTGGGAAGAAAGTACTCAGAAGTGGTTGACCATTCCGTTCTTCTGGAAGGGTGCCCTGGGACTATGCAGCTTGCCCAAGGTCACACAAGCTGGCTCTACTTGCAGGAGGCTCAGTAGGGCACTGGTCCCCAACCTTGGGCCTCCAGATGTTCTTGGACTTCCAACTCCCAGAAATCCTGGCCAGCAGAAGTAGTGGTGAAGGCTTCTGGGAGTTGTAGTCCAAGAACATCTGGAGGCCCAAGGTTAGGATCCACTGCAGTAGGGAATCAAATTCCCAACCTCTGTTTCCACAGCCAGATACCAGGAGCACTGAGCTATCCAGCTAATTAGGTCCAAAATTCCTAGAGAGAATTCCAGCCTGGATCGCAGAACTGCAAGAGGTGAAGATGTCAGGATCAGTGGGTTCAAACTCAGTGGTAGGTCGGGGTTAAATCCAAGCTTGTCTCTGTCCTTCTTTGAAAGCTTTCTCTTTTCTCTATCTTTCTATTTCCTTGCTACCCCTTTTCTCTTTTTTAGACAGCTGTTTTTCTTGTCCTCTCTCTTGCTCCTTTTCCTAATTGTTCAGAAAGTGAGATAGCTGCCCTGCCAGAGGTGCAAAATGATTCTTCTTCAGGGGCTTTTGGAAATCTGAAGATGTGTCCAGACGTGTGTGTTGCTTTTTTTTTCTTTTTTACAACTCCCAGAATTCTGTAGGCAGCAACGCTCCCTGTGGAATTCTGGGTATTTAAAGTCCAAAAATACTACACTTGCTCTTCACTGAAAGTCTGACAAGTGATTGGCTTAAATAATCAAATAATTGACATATTTAATAGTTTAATTTTATGTATCAATGTCAGTATTACTCTACTTCATAGTATATTTATTGATAAATACTTATGGTATGACATTATTGATATACTAAGTTGGTGTGTATATCAATAATGTCATACCATAAGTACGACGAAGTTGGTGTGTTAATCTTATTTTAATATTGCAATGATCTGTTGACTGTGCAATAAAGATTTCTTTGTCTGTCAATTCTGCACACCCTTAGAAATTAAATTGAAGCCAATGAATTTGGCTGGGCCTTATTCTCAATATTATCAGGGTTGCTTTAAGTCAATTCTGATTTGACAGTGCATAACACACATTGCTATTCTTATTAAGATCTGAAACAGAGTGGTTTCACCCCCCACTCTAATGCAAATAATGTAGAGCTTTTATGACACAGAGGCTAAGGGAGAACGCAAGCAATAGAGAACTATCCATAACTATGTTCACTTTTCTCATAATCATCCAATTAACCAAATCCTCAGGAATTTCAGAAGCTACCATATATAGAATCATCTAGCTTTTATTGGCCCCACCCAAAGTACAGTGGCACCTCGCTAGACAGTTACCCTGCATGACAGTTTTTTCGCTAGACATTAACTTTTTGCGATTGTTATAGCGATTCGCAAAACAGTGATTCCTATGGGGGAATTTCACTGGCCAATGCTTGGTCCCTGCTTCGCAAACCGATTGTCGCTAGACAATGATTTTGACAGCTCCCTCAGCACTCGCAAAACGGGTGTTTTCGGGATCTAAGCTTCGCAAGACAGCTATTTAAACAGCTGATCAGCGGTTCGCAAAGCGGCTTTCCTATGGCCGATCTTCGCTAGATGACGACGATTCTTCCCCACTGGAACTCATTAAAAAGGTTTCAATGCATTCCAATGGGGAAATGTTTTTCGCTAGACGATGATTTCGCTAAACAGCGATTCCAGTGGAACGGATTATCATCGTCTAGCAAGGCACCACTGTACTAATTGGCCATTGCTATCAGTGTTTTCAGGCAGGGATTTTCCCAGTTCCAGTGACATCAGGTACTGAACCGACACCTTCTGCGTGGAAAGCATAAGTTCCACCACAGAGCCAACACTCCGAAGTGAATTAGGGCTTGTATGGAGAACAAACCGCCCCACTTTACCATTCTTAGCACTACACTCTAGTCTAAGCAACTAACTGAACCCGTTAGCTTTCACGCTAAGCTCCAGAGAAACAGCCCCAAAAGGGAAGCCAAACACGTCCATCTCAGAAACGGGGTAGGAAGTTCCTTGAAACTTGGCTGACCCTTTCTGGATGCAAGGAAATATTACACACATACAGAAAAAAAGTGGGAGGAAGAGAGAAACACATATTTTTTCTATTCCGTGTAAGTAATCACAATCAAGGGGGGGGGGAGAGAGAGAGGCGGGGGGGAAAGGAAGAAACTGTCCCATCTTGCATTTCCTTTCTTTAGCCAAAAGGGTCAGGAGGAGGTTATGGGAAAATATGAAACATGTGTCTCTTGGATAGAAAGATGTAACACATGCTCTCTGCAGGAAATGTACAGGAAAGAGCCCAAGAGGACAAGCCTGAACCGGCCAAAACATTCCCATGGAAACCAACACTAAATAACATTGCGGTTATGGATTTCACATCTGGCTCTTCACCTGAATTGCTGGCCTCCTGCATCACCTCCATCACTCTCCCCCCAACTCCCTAGTATCTGGGAAAAAAATCCATCTCTGTAAATGGTTTTCTTTTCTCCCCTGTGCGTTGAAAAGGTCATACAAAACGTTTTGGCTGTAGATTAGCAGTGACAAGAGACAATACGCAGTGCAGGATACAAGGATACAGTTTGGTATCTGATTAGCTCATACAAGTCATTAGCGAAGCTCCACTCAGTCAGTGGGTATCGCCCCTGCGCCATGAACATTCCTGGTCACATCTGGTTTTAGAAGCTAAGCCGGGTTGAGCCAGGTTAGTACTGGCAGGGGAGAGAGCACCAGAGAATACCCATTGTGAATGTCCAGGCAAGACTAGGAGAAAATCCTTCATGAAACCCTGGGTAGATGCTGACAGTCCAAGATCATATAATATTGGGCTGGATGCAACAATGGTCTGACTCGGCATTTAAAGCAACTTTCAAGTCTAATGGGGATGTAAAACTGGATTTACGCCATGGACTTAGCCCCCATCTCCATTCCACGGAAAGAATGCTGTAATGAGAATTTCTTTCTTCGTATAGGACTACATGAGTTCAAAAGTAACTCATATGTCAATAGTAAAAAAAAAAAAAACCCAGCAGTTAGAATATTTATAATATTCAAGAAATATATCTTCCACTTTGCTGACAACTAGGGAGGCTTATGTGAACATTTAAAGGTAAAGGTTCGCCTTGACATTTTTAGTCCAGTCGTGTCCGACTCTAGGGGGTGGTGCTCATCCCGTTTTCAAGCCGTAGAGCCAGCACTTGTCTGAAGACAGTTTCCGTTGCCACGTGGCCAGCGTGACTAGGGAACGCCGTTTTACCTTCCCACCGAGGTGGTACCTATTTATCTACGTATTTGCATTTGCATGCTTTCGAACGGCTAGGTTGGCGAGGAGCTGGGACAAAGCGACGGGAGCTCACTCCGTCGCGTGGATACGATCTTACGACTGCTGGTCTTCTGACCCTGCAGCACAGGCTTCTGCGGTTTAGCCCACAGTGCCACCACATCCATGAACATTTAATTACAGTGGGGTCTTGACTTAAGAACGGCTTGAGTTAAGAACATTTTGACTTAAGAACCGCTCTCATAGGAAAATATTGACTTGACTTAAGTACTTAGATTTGAGTTACAAACTGAAAAAAACCCATGTGGGAGGCAGGGAAAGTGCAAAATGTGAACTTTCAGTTAACTGTCGGCCAGTGAAAAAGGTGCCTGTCTGCTTCCTCACTCCTCCCAGCGTTTAGAGAGTGGATTGGGGGACAGTCTTCGGACTGCCTGGTACTGTACTGCCTGGACTGTATTTTCCCTGCCTTCCCTGAACCTTTTCTTGACCTAAGAAAAAAAGAAACAAAATATCCCCCTCTAGTGGTCGAAGGCAGAATAGCAGCTTCCCATTAGTTTCTATGGACGGAAAAGAGCAGATACGGATCAAATGGTTTTCAATGCATTCCTATGGGAAAT
Source organism: Pogona vitticeps (assembly GCF_051106095.1). NCBI lineage: Eukaryota > Metazoa > Chordata > Lepidosauria > Squamata > Agamidae > Pogona > Pogona vitticeps. The sequence continues at coordinate 10,918,925 of NC_135796.1, read as the reverse complement.
GCAGATTTGACCTGAGAACTTTTTGACTTGAGAACCACCTTCCAATACTGATTAAGTTCTCAAGTCAAGACCCCACTGTAGATACAAAAATCTATCCAAGTTCATGACAATGCCAACATACATTTAGAAATGGTGTTCCAGGGCTGGGGTTTCAGCAATGCTCACGGATAAGGATGCTTAACAAAAAAAAAGAGGGTAAAGTAGTTATCCAGAGTTCCACAAACGATTCTCTCCTAACAAAATATGTGGGGCATGTGCGGAAATGTACTTTTTATGAGCCAGGACATTGGGAGTATACCCTATATTATAAAAAGTATGGTGCCATTTTGGGACAGAAACATATCATCCTTCTCTGGGCAGCCATGCCAGAAGTTCTCAAGGCACACACCTGAACTCCTCCATGGGTGAAAGATATCAAACGCTTCACTACTGGTCATCAGGATCCAATTCGTGGTTGTCAACTACCAACCATATTTGTAGGTCCCAAAATCTGGACTTAAACCACTTTACATGTATTTTGTACACATGTAATGCATGGGGACAAACCACAGCTCACTGGTATGGAACAACTATAATGCAAGGGCCATGATGTGCTTCAGCACCTCCAGCGAAGACAGACTAGATGCAAGTGACGGCCAAGCTAGAGAATCCACAGTCAGTCACCTTACAGCAGACTGGACTAGACGGGGCAACTGTCTTACTGGACTTAGCTTCCTATGACCGCATCGACAGCAGTTACACTGTTAAAGTGGTTTGATATCATTTTCATGGTCACAGCGACATCCTAGGGCTTCTAGTCTGGTGAAATACTGAGAATTCCCTTCTAGAGAGGGCTAGAGGACTTCCCTGAGGACATTGGCACTAGAGAGGTCTCTAAGAAAGGATCTCAAAGTCCTCAGTCAACTACGAATCTCAAGATCCCACAAGATGGAGTCATCACCGTTGAAGGGTTTCAACCTGCAAACAGCACATAAGCACATCAAGTTTCGGAGTGCAAAAGCCAACAACCCCTTATTTAATGGTTCGCCATGGCCTTCCAAAACTTTGTTCCACACAGCTATACGTGGACTACAGTTCCCATCATTCCCCTAGTGGGAGCTATGTGGAGAAAGAGTCATGGGAATAATGGAGCTTTGTTCGAGAAATCCAGGTTTCCGTGTGTGTGTGTAAAAAGGTCTACACTTGTCTCTCAAGCGAGTATGTGCAGACACAAAAATCACAACTCCCTTTTTCTCTAGGTCAGTGATGCGCAGTCTTGGGTCCCCAGGTGTTTTTGGACTGCAACTCCCAGAAATCCTGGCCAGCAGAGCTAGTGCTGAAGGTTTCTGGGAGTTTTAGTCCAAGAACATCTGGGAAACCCAACGTTGGGAGCCACTGTTCTAGACTAAATGGAACAGCTCGTTGCCCAATTCCCTAATGCCACGGGATAAAATCTTCACTCTATCCAACGTTCTTCCTATTGAAGAAAGAAAGACATAAGACTCTCCCCATGCCCTTAACCTACTCCCACATCTTTGTAGCTATCTGTTTGTAAAGGCACCAAGAGGTTGGTCCGAAGGCATGGCAGGCTATAGGATCAGAACTGTGGGCTATATTGCACACGGCCCTTCCATCCCACGAATTTGCTAGAAACCAGATGCAATCTTAAGCAACGTTTACACACACAGAGAAACGTTTCTTACCTCAGCTACCAACAGGGGGGAATCACCCTGGGGCAACATGCAACATTACCTATAGGAGGAAAAGAGAGAACAGTCAATTTCCATTTGTTTTTATTCAGGAGTGAACACAACAAACGAGAAAAACTCCTTCCTCTTTCTTATCCTAAAGCAAGCTGGAGGAAATGGGCCCCCTTCTTTCATGCCAGACTACAATTCCCATGACCCAGGCCTGTTAGCCACCCGGAAGAGCCCATGATCTGGAGGGTGACAGGTTTCCGGCCCCTTTTCCCAGAGCTTAAAGACAGCAAGAGCTTGGAAATTTCCGCAACTGTTTCACAACATTTCTATATGTCCGTTTATCTGTGATCTTGACTATATGATAGCCCATCCCTTCCCCATCAATTTTCTCAGTCCTAAGTGGCAAGACATTCACAACCCCTGATACGCAAACTTGTTCTTCTCAATTTTTTTTTCCATTTAATTAGAAGACTTTTTGGGTGGGGTGGGCAAGCGAGAGTAAGAGACCCAAATATGACGTGACATCCCCTTTCCAAACACAGCTCAAGCGTAACAGGTTTGCAATGCAATGCACCCCGACTGGGTAAATACATATACATACATATATATATATAGCTGGAAATGTAGGTGCTCCCGCATACTTTCAGACCCCACCCTGCACGAACTAAGATCTAAAGATTTGTTTAAAATCCTTGACAAAGACAAGGATTACTTTGCAAAGCAAGCATGTTTGGACCCATTTTTGCTAACCCTTATCCACAGCCTCCCCAGCTGCAAACACGACTCCCCTCCCTCAAGTATACAGAACCAGGGGCCGATCTTTTTAGGCCTGTGGGGTAAGGCACCACTTGAAATGGCCAGCAGTAAAAAAAAGAAGGGGAGGTTAACTGTTGTTAAGACATACTGTTGTCAAGGCAGCTGCAGAAGGGCTGGGGACCACATCATGCCAGAGCTATAATGTGGGTGCTTGAAACTTCTAAGAAAAGGTCTACAAGGCTGCTCTAGATCAGTGGTCCCCAACCTTGGGCCTCCAGATGTTCTTGGACTTCAACTCCCAGAAATCCTGGCCAGCAGAGGTGGTGGTGAAGACTTCTGGGAGTTGTAGTCCAAGAACATCTGGAGGCCCAAGGTTGGGGACCACTGCTCTAGATCTCACTCCATGATTGCTTGGAAAGGGAACTTATGAGAAAAAACAAAAAAACAAAATATAAGATGGGTGGGGAGTCTGGCTATCAGAGATGTAATGGATCCAGGGTTGGCTGGCTTGAAGCCCCAGGACTTTTCAGCAGTAGGGTCTATGACCTCACCAGTTCTCCTATACCAGGCTTCTCTGCTTCCTCCTTAATTTGCGTGTAATCTTCGTAACAACCAGCAGTGAAATAAATTTTCCCAGAAACAGCATATTATTATTATTATTATTCATGCTGTAACGCTAATATTTGAGGGCAGGCAGTTTGGTTTCAAAAGAGCAATTTAAGGCTATCGAGTTTTTACAGAAGATCTGTCCCTGCTTTTTCAAAATGGACTGACCCACCTGCCTGCATTTTTGGGCTCACCTTATAGGTGCTGTGTTTACAGAAATGATGAGGGCCTGAAGTTTACATGCTCGCCAACACCAACTCCAGCAGCTAAAAACTATTACTGTTTATTCCTGTTTCGCTATTCTTCTCCTGCCACTCTTGCTATCATGCAGCCGTGCCCATTCCCAGGAAAGTTTTACACAGTTCTAAAGGTGGCTTAGAAGTTGTTTCTGAAATTAAAAACTTGGTTGCAACATCTGTAGAGGCAGAAGGAAAAGGGGTTTCCCCACAACAACAACACAACACAGAGGATTTCGTCATTACCCGAGGTCTTGCATTACCAGGGCCTCACCTTGGCTAAGTCTTGGACCCCACATGAAAACGTAAGAGAAATGGACCTCTCTAACCTGAGTTACAGCAATTTTCATCAGTAATGGGGGGGGAAAAGCTTATATACAGGTTCATGAACCTTTCGGACAAGCTGAAGGATTTATAACACTGTTCCTATTACCTCCTTTCAGGAAAACTTATAATTCTTCGGAGGCAAAACACACACACACAGAGAGAATAAGATTCTTGACATTTTCTGATAAATAAAACACCAACTACTGCCATTAGGCCAGGATATTCCATGGCACAGCAGCTCTTACAAAGAAAAGACCTTTTCCCAGTTATTTGCAGGCAGGAAGAACATCCTAGAATAGATTCTATTGCCTCCAACAGTGCAAATGGGGAAAAGTTATGAAAAATAATAAAACCAAAACACTCCCCTGGAGGTTCTTCATACCTCCATCTGAAACCTATTTCTTCCAATTGCTTGGCTGAACATTCAACCTTCAAAATAAAAAGGAATTTTTTATCTTAGTAGCTTTTCTCCAGCAGCCCTCAATGTTTATTGCCTTAGAAAGTAACTGAAATCTTGACGGCTCGGATCGAACATATATCTGGTTTCACATATCCCGTTTCCCACAGGAGCCAACTCTCTCGAAAGCCCACCAGGAGGTCATGAACGCAACTGGCCATAGCACCTCGGAGCAAAGCGCACAGCGTGGGCAAGTATGCCTTAATAAGATACCGTATTTTTCGCTCCATAAGACGCACCTTTTCATAAGACGCACCAATTTTTTAGAAGAAAACAGGAAAATATAATCTGTTTTCTTCGCTCCATAAGACGCACAGACTTTCCACCCCCCTGTTTTGTGGGGGAAAAGTGCATCTTATGGTGCAAAAAATACGGTAACTTTTTAGGATGCTCTTACTAGGATGTCTATAAATCTGGTTGGCACTGGAGTTATTCTGCACAGGTATGTGCAGGCATGAGTTGAAAAGACAGAGAGAAATAGTGCCGTTCTCCAGTCACCATTCAAGACCGTCTATAAGAGACACACAACGTGGAACACAGCATAACATCTGGCATATTAAAAGCACCTCTCTTTTTTTATGTTTCTAATCCTCTTGACAACTGATTTTGGAGCCGTGTGTGAACCATGGCCTGCCAAAGAGGCTCAAGGATTTTGGGGGTGGGGGTGGGAGATGAAGGAAAGCATTTAAGCGATATTCAAGCCTTTATAACATTCCAGCTATAATCAACCGTGGCACGTCAGTCTTGCCTTCCACAATTCATCTTCTCGGTGCCAAATAACACAAAATTCTATGCTGGAGACGAGGCAGCCTGGCAGAGCTGGGTTTCTGCAGTGGGCACAGCGAGACACGGCCGGAGGGCTGATGAAAGACGTAACGTAAAGCCACTACTGCTGTGCTCTTCCAACCTATAACGAACACCCATGTCAAACATCCATCCTAGACAGCATCTTAAAAAAGCAGAGACATCACCGTGCCAACAAAAATACGCATCGTCAAAGCTATAGGTTTTTCAAGTAGTGATGTATGGAAGTGAGAACTGGACCATAAAGAAAGCTGACCACCGAAGAATTGATGCTTTTGAGTTGTGGTGCTGGAGGGAGGCTCCTGAGAGTCCCCTAGACTGCAAGGAGAACAAACCTATCAATTCTAAAGGAAATCAACCCTGAGTGCTCCCTGGAAGGACAGATCCTGAAGCTGAGGCTCCAATACTTTGGCCATCTCATGAGAAGAGAAGACTCCCTGGAAAAGACCCTGATGTTGGGAAAGAGTGAGGGCAAGAGGAGAAGGGGACGACAGAGGATCAGATGCCTGGACAGTGTCATTGAAGTGACCAATATGAATTTGACCCAACTCCGGTAGGCAGTGGAAGACAGGAGGGCCTGGCGTGCTCTGGTCCATGGGTTCACGAGGAGTCGGAAATGACGTAACGACTAAACAACAAAACATTAGTTATGGCTTGTATGTTTTCTGACTTAAAGAAGTAAAGGGAGGGATGAAGGAAGGAAGACTAGATCTAGTAGGGACACAGATCACAGAGTCGGGCCCGTCAAGGAGGCCCAGTGGAGAATCAAACTCCCAAACTCTGGCTCTGCTGCCAGAGACCTCAACCACTGTGTTGTCCAATGCAAGTCACTGGGCAGAGGGAGCTGATGGAGAGAGGTGGTAGAGGAAAACCTATAATCGTTGTGCACTATCAAGTCAATTCTGATTTATGGTGGTCCTCTTCAGTAGAGAGTACTCAGAAGTGGTTTCCAATGCCCTTCTTCTGAGGGCACCCTGGGAATGTGCAGCTTGCCCAAGGCCACCTAACCCGGTTTTTCTGAGGGGGGAATGGAGCTCTCAACCTCTGGCTCCACAACCAGAGACCTAATTTACAGAGCTATCCGGCTAGCTGAGGAAAACCTAAGCCACTGTAAACAAACAAACAAACAAACAAAAAAAGGATGGACAATCTCTTGCTATAACCAGATAAAGGGACTGAGAAAGGATGTGGAAACATTTCCTATGAAAGGATATGTCAACACTTGCAGTTTGGAAAACCCATTGCTGGTGCTTTGACAGCAGTAAAAGACAAGAGTCAGGGGGGTGGCCACCTCGCCGGTGCGTTCTCTCTGCCCCAACTCTGAGGGCAAGGAAGACCAAGGATAATGCCCAAGTCAGTATTCCAGACAGTTCCCCAAAGGGGTGCTTTCTCAGCGGGCAGAGCTGACTGCCACGCAAGTGAAACCCACTGAAGAATAAGCACACGGTTGGTGGAAGGAGTCTGAGCTATCCAGAGGGAGTGAAGAGGGAGAGAGAATGAACAGACATGGGAGCTGAAGATTTAAGGATTTATTTGTGTTCTATTGGTTTGTTGGATGGTTCAATTTGGACTTGTTCGATTATTGTCTAGTTAGCTGCACAACTGGATTGAACGCTTTCCTTCCCCACTTGTAGCTCCCTGGATTGTTCATTTTTAATTTATTATGTGTAAATATTTCTTCTACTACTGATGCTATCATTATATCCAACTAGACTTCTTTGCAGTCTACATTTGGGGCCCGCGCTAATTTTCCCCCTCCAGGTTCTTATTGTCTTTTTATGTCTGTATGCCATCCTTGCTACACATTATACATAAAGGATGGTGTATGTTTTAAAAATAAGTAAATAAGTATACAAATAAGTAAATAAATAAATAACCCAACCAGTCACAGACACTGCCTCCAGAATACCACTCGTTGCAAAACTCCATGGGGCAGATCCGTCATATTCATATTCTACTCGCAGGTACCCAATTGCACACTATGAGTAACAAGATGATGGCCTTTATCAGCCTCCATGGGCTCTTCCTATGTCCCAGTAGTTCCCATCAAGGTGGTAGATGGGGGTGGTGGGAATGAAGACCTGGTCTCTCATGTTAGGAACCTCATATCTGTAGGAACAATAGCCACCAGAGTGGATAAAAATGAATGATTTTTTTTAAAAGTCAAATTGATTAAAAAAATTTAAAAATCATGTTTATTTAAATCTTCAAAAATCTATGTTTCTAATTTAAATCCTGAGTTAAATCAATCTGATTTAAATCAAACCCACCCTGATATCCACTGTTTCACTTATCCATGGTTTGCTGCAATCCTATATACAGCATACAAGGGCGCCCCACTGTGGCCTTTCTCTTGCCCTCTTTTATGTTGTATATAAGTTCCCTTGTATCCACGATTTCAGGCATCCACGGTAGACCATGGACCTGATCCCCAACAGACCCAGGGGTACTACTGTATACACATGCATGCATTTCTCTTCCGCTGCATTTTTCGATTGCATCTGAAAATGTAGGCTACAATCCATCAAAACTGATGCAAAACTGTCTTTAAAATGTCTAACGAGGCTGCAAATTCACACAGGACAGAAGGGGTGATCCTGGCTCAGCAGGATGGGTGGGGTCATGTGCATCCTTAGCGATTTTGAGGCTATTCCAAGCCACTTTCACTGCCCAAACACAGCTTAGAGCCACGACACTGAACGTTTTGTGGTGCCACAAAATAACATTTCCCTTGCTTTCTTTCTGGGACAGAACGTAATGTTCTGCTTAGACAATTTTATGGAACAGGGGCTCTACTTGCACAACAGAAGGTTCTTGCCACGGCGGCTGAATTTTGGTAAGAAATCTCCGGGCACTGGGAAACAACGTGGCTGCCACCGATTTCAGTGTGGTTTGCCACCCAAGGCAAATGTTATCTTCCGATAAAGATGAAAGACAGAGAGATGGAGAAAGAAGAAGAAGGTAGGGAAAGAAGAGAAAGGGGGAGGAAGATGCAAGAGAAAGCAGCAAACAGAGAGCAAAGAGAGGGAGAAAGCAAAAGGAAATGAGAGAAAAAGAGAAAGAAGAGACAAAAGAAAGGAGATAGAAAACGAAAGAGACGACAGAGAAGGAAGAGGAGGAGGAGGAGGAAGAGAAAAGAATCTGGGTGAGAAACAAAGGGAGAGCGAGTAAGAATAGATTTGTGAATCAGGGACCAAGGATGGGGTGAGCACAAGGCAACAGCGGATAAGCAAGCCACTGGCATCCAATTTCGTGGCTTCCAACCGGCAGCTGGGATGCATTCTATGGACCCGGGCCAAAACGTTAAGTTATTATAGCCCAAAGACCATCTGAATTCCCCCCCCCCAAGCTCAAGGGAAGCCGGCTGGTGGCTCTCGTTTATGCTGTATATCAATGGAATATCAAGCCACATTTTCCGCCTTCTGAATAATAAAACCCGCTAGTTTAAGGCTCCCATATGGTCTATTGTTGAAATTATTTCCTAACGCTGGGCTGCTGGGCTGCGTCTGAAGTCTCCACATTCAGAGAGCATTATATATATACAGTACAGTATAAAAATAATAAGAGGGTACAGGGAGCGGGAGGGTGACGAAATAGCCAGTACAGGTCCAGGAAAAGAGTGAAATGCTTTAGGTGACACAAACTGTTTTTAGAAATTCATATACTTGTGTGTGTGTGTGTGTGTGTGTGTGTGTGTGTGTGTGTGTGTGTGTGTGTGTGTATATATATATATATATATATATATATATATATATATATACACATACCTGTACTGGCTATTTCGTATATATATCTTTTCTTAAGATGGCTGTTTTGCTTTCCTTAAAATGGTTGTTACAGGCACAAATATTTTTCTGTAGGAAGCGGCAGCAGCTGGTATACCTTGCCTGGCTCTACTCATCAGGGGGTGAGAAAGAAAAACTTCCAGAGACCACAAACCAACCTAACAAAAGAGGACCACACAGAATGGAGTCTCTCACAAAGAGATCCAAGCTGATCAGGCCGCTATTATAAAGGCAGCCACGGATTCAAAACCAAGCGTAAAGGCAAACCATAACAACACACGCACGCATGCACACACACACGCACACAAACATACACCAAGTCTCATACAACACAGAAGAGAAACCCTTCCATGTACGGCGAGTTTAAAAAAACCAACTTCACCACCACCACCACCACCACCCTTGAAAAATCTTGTCTCCAAAATATGGAAGGAAACGTATTGTTCCTTCTGCACCTTTTGTCTGGAGCTTGTAGGATACCGAGCAAGAGTTCCCGGTCCCGGAAAAAAAACCGTCTTGCGAAGCACGGACCAAAACATTGTCCAGCGAAAATCACCCATAGGAAACAGTTTTGTGAAGCACAATAGCGATCGCAAAAACTCGTCGTCATGCAGATTTGTCGTTTTGCAGGGTAATCGTCTAGCGGGGCACCATTGTACTAGCCTATGAGAAGATTAGCATCCTGCACTTCAATGCTCACTGCAGGAGTACCAGGGCAAGGTGGGGGGGATATACTAGGCATGGGATCTTCAGATTTCATGGACTACAGAACCCAAAGGTCTGCAGGAATTCACCAAAGCCAGCTTTATGGGGGCTTCCATTAAAAGGCACACCAAAAAAACCCCAAACCCACAGTCCTTTCAGGTGCCTCTAATCACTTTTAATTGAAAAAAAAATGGCTTCTCTGGCAGATGATAGATATGGGGGGAATAGCTAGGCAGGGCTACCTTCTCTGGCAGTTCTTATAGAATTCAGGCCCACTCAGCCATTTCCTCGGTCTTTATTATGTCAGAAAGAAGTCACTCTTTCTCAGCTGAAAGTGACTACAGATACCTGAAGGGACAGGATGGGGAGGTTCCTGCAGACTTCTAGGGGCTGTGGTTCAGGAATTCTGAAAATGCCACGCCAACTGATGGCCTCTAACCCCCATCAACAACAGCCTCTGTGGGCAGTGGGTTGGATGGATGGAAGGTGCATTCTGACACTGTCCGAAAAAGCGAAATCCGTTCTCCAGGTGTGGACAAGGAAACCCAAGCAGACTGGAGATGGGAGTGACAAGGAGATCTTTGGTGGTGGTCTGCTCATTTGCCACATCAAGGGGTAGATGCACGAGTCCTCGGCAATGCAAATATCAAAAATACAGACTTGAAAGCAATACAAAAATTATGACAGAGCTGGTATAAAGGTCACAGTTTTCATCTTGGACCGAAAGAACTCAATTCCCCATTCATTCCGCCCAGAGACCTTTGGGTAGTGTGGGCAGCATATAAATTAAATAAATAAATAAATAAATAAATTCATTGATGAACTATCTAGCCCGCTCCATGAAGGAACACTCCAGAGCAATGCAAATGTATTTATTTATTCATTTACTACATTTATACTCCACTTTTCTTCTAAAAGATCATTGTCATGGTGGCTTAAAAAATTGCTTTGACTGGCTTTTAGGCCTACTTGTGTTTTCCATTTCTCAGAGACTTCTTTTTTCTTTTTTATATTTGCATACTTATTGTTCTTAGCTTTAATATTGCCTTTTAATGATGTAAGATGCCTTGTTATACTCATTGTTTTTAGCTTTAAATATTGTTTTTTAATGATGTTAACCACCATTGTATATCCATTGTTTTCAACTTTAAATATTGTCTTTCAATGTTGTAAAGCTGCCTCGGGTTCTTTTCAAGGAGAATGTTAGGGTAAAGCAAACAAACAAAACAATTTAGGAAAATAATAATAATAATAAAATATAAACCTGCCCCACAGTAAAGCCATTAAAATCAAGCAAAATAGATTAAGACAATTAAAATCAATGAGACAGTTAAAACAATACTGTGAGGCAGTCTAAACTGTCTTCTTAAAATCAGTCAGAGTGGAAACAGATCACAACTTGGAAGGGAATTTCCAAATCTTGAGGAATTTACTACTAAAAGACAAGGTGACTACTAATCCATAAATCCTACACATTGGTCTGAATGGGGGGAAAACATTAAGCTGAAAATGCTGAAGGTGATCATCTTTCAAGTCCATATTATGGCTACCTGGAGCCATTTCTCCCAACATGGCACTCTCCAGATGTTTTGACTAAATTATCCATCATTCCCCTCATGATGTTTAGGGGATGATGGCAGCCGTACCATCCAGAGACTTCCAGGTTGAAGAGAAGGCTGGACTAAAGCAGAGATATTTTTAAAAAGTTGCCAAATTCCTTGTTCTCTTTGATTGTAGGCGCCTAGAAGCAACAAAACACCCCAATAAGAAATTTACAAGCACTGTGAGATTTCTTGCCTCCAGCATGAGAATGAGACAAGGTGCTCTTCTCTCTCCATCAGAGTCTCTCAAATTTTGCACAAAATGTCTCTGCACAAAACCAGCAAACCTCTCCTTTAAGAAAGGAAGTGCACATACAGATCAGACGTAGGAGGACTAGCTAACTGATCAAGAAATGCCTAACTAAATAACGTGATATTCTGATCCTTAAAAACTTCATCCAGCAAAGTAAAGTCAGTGCAGTTCTCACAATCTTGCAGGTGGAAAAACAAAAAAGTGTGGTTCCTTCCCAACCACCTGTGACGATGGGACAAAAAAAAGGGTCTACGCCCTTAGAGTTCAGCAACAGAGAAAGCTAACTGGATGTGCCATGTTTGAAAGGTTGTATAGACTTCTAGAAATGGGAATGAATGCCACCTGGTACCCCACCCCATACCTACAAATCCCTAAACACAGTGGCCAATTGTCTGTTGGCTCATCTCTCCAAGACCTTGCCTACAAGTACTCACGCATACCTACGACACACACATAAAATGTCTACTTGAAATCAAAGGAAGGCTGTTTTCCATTGGTGATATTTACACACTGGTTTGCCTTAATGACGGAGACACTGACATCCACCCAGTAATTACCACCAAGGAAACTTAGTCATGTAGAGGCAGCGACACTGGCAAAACCTGCTCCAAGGGGTAACAAAGGCTCGCTTCCCTCCCCACTGCCATCACATCGTCCTCCCTGTAATCAGCACTCTGCTTCCCTGGAGGGCAACTACAGATTGAGAGAAGACCATGGATTCCGTATATAAATAGAAAATGCAAGAAAAGCGAGAGAGCAAGACACCGGCTGCTGCATAATTGCTGACACCAATAGTGACAAGAGAATGCCTGGAGCCGCCTTAAAAACACACACACACACAAACAGGGACTAAGCAAGATGGAAGATCATAGAATCACAGAGTTGGATGGGGCTTATAAGGCCTTCGAGTCCAACCCTCAGGTCAATGAAGGAATCTAAATCCAAGCAGATCTGACAAAGGGTTGTCCATTTTTGAGCCTTTGAGTGTTCACCCCTTCCCAAGGGAATTTATTCCCTTGCCATACTCCTCTAACAGTTAGGAAGTTTTTCCTGATATCCAACCGAAATCTGGTTTCCTGTAACTTGAGCCCGTTGTTGAGTGTCCTGCACTCTGGGATGATCGAGAACAGATCCTGCCCCTCCTTTGTATGGTTACTTTTCAAGTTCTTACTTTAGTTGTTAAGAGTCACCTGACCACCGGTGAATGTTCTGCAGTTCAACTAGGATTGGATGGATCTGTCCAATTCTAACACGTCAGTTGCCTCACAACTCTCTCTCATATTATTCCTGCATGACTACACAGATCTTTTTGTAAAATGGATAAAAAATGTATTTAAGTAAGTACTGGATACGCATTTTTGAAAGTACTTTACCAGACAACACTCATTTATAAAAATATGTTCCATGTTGTGAACAAATTTTAATAAGCATATCTTTTGAAATACTTGAATTAAAACATACAGTATCGCAATATGGGGGTATTTGAGTTTGACAGGTTAGAGGTTATGGAGTGGAGGAGGTTAGCACTCACAAGAAACTGCAAAGGGAAAAATTAATCAAACCCACCCACCACCCATTCCTGCAGAGCAGGAGTCAGAAATGTATGGCCCTCCAGATGTTGTCTGACTACACCGTCCATCAGTCTCAAGTCAGCATGGCAACAGTCAGGGTGCATGGGACTTGTAGCCCAAGAGGGCCCCAGCCTTACTAACAAGGACACTAATGCCTAAAGATGTTTTAAAGACAGAATGTAACAGGCCAAGAAGTACTTTTCTATAAGACTGTCAACTCCTCAAACCATATCGGCATAAAATCAGAGGTTGATGCAATCAAGAGCTTGGAAGCCCCAATTTGTGTCTTGAGCTGCTCTGCCAGCCTCAAAATGATTGATTTCAGTCTTTTTTAAAAAAAGAAGTAAATCTGATGGATACTTCCCGTTTTGCATTTTTTATTTCTTGGGTGAGCCGTAGGGAACATCCAGGGCCCAAAAAGGGGAAATAGTCTATACCCTGCAGGCCTCCAGGAGCAAAGATAATAATATGATTTAGTTTTATAAAACTTTTTTTCTTTTTCAACTGGGGAGTGGGGGGAACTCTTGGAGGCCAACAAAATGCCCGGGGAAGGGTTGCACATTGCCCACCCCTGGCCTAAATAAATGGCTACTGTCAACTAAAAGAGAACTATTGATTTAAATGCTGGCGGATCTGAGGGACTTACTCTGACTGGGACCAACAACTGGATCGAAACCCTATAGACCGGGATGAGAATGTGTAGGTCTCCCAATGCAGTTGGAAGACAAATCCCATTACCCTTGCCAGCACTGCCAATGGAAGGGGGTTGAAAGGGAATGTGCTCCAACATCTGAAGTGCCATTCAGTATGTTCCCATCCCTCTTTTCTCCGGAGAGACATCTGCCTGCACATGAGTAGAGGTCAAAGGAGGTTCAACTGAGTGACCTGTCTATCTATGTCCCTACATGCATAAATGCCTTTCAGAGCTTTGTCTCCCACAATATTAAAGGAAAACCTTTTACTGGTTAGTACGTCGGAGGCCACTGGAAGCCCTAGCTGATGGATTCATAGAAGCACCCTGGTCTCCTCCCTACATTCGTGCTACTCCTGTACATCTTGTAGAAGTATTTAAAGTTGTCCTACAAACTTAATTTCCAACAAATGTTCTGGACTACAACTCCCATCAGCTCCAGTCAACATGGCCAAAGGGAAGGCACTGTGGAAGCTGAAGTCTGAAAAAATTGGAGTGGAGAAAGTCAAAGATGGCTTGCATTTAACTCTATGAGCGGCAGTCTGTATTGTCCTTGGGCGGATTCTGTTTATGCTGTCCCTTCGTTGTTTTCCAATGATGGCAAAACGTCTCTTCTCAAGCCTCATCACCCTAGGACTGACTGATATGCACATTTAGAAGGACTGCTACCAGAAAAATGGCTTGTTCTCCCCATCAGCAGTCTACTTCCAACACATAAAAATGCCTTGCATCTAAGCAGTCAAAAATCAAACCTAGGAAAACATCTGGCAGAAAATGTCAGACAAAAACAAATAAACAAACAATAAAACAAGAGACAAAATTCTGGCACCATAAAGACTCGCTGCTATATTTTAATGTGAGCTTTCATGGATCCAATCTACATCACACACTCCTCCTTCTCCCCCCTCTCTCATTTTGCTTAGTTTTATTTTATCTAATATGTTTGCACGGACTAATACAGCGACCTCTTCGAAAACTACAACTATGCTGGCAAGAAGAACAGAGTGCGATGAAAATGAACAGAGATCCAAATCCATTTGCTTGTTGCAATCCGAGTAGACCTACTGAATTGAACACAGAGTGGTGAGTCAGCCTTTTTGTAAATTCCCTGGGATTCAAGATGGGATGGCTTACTGTTGTTGGGAATATTATGACATGACAAGACCCCGCCAGAAAAGACACTAATGGCAGGAAAAGTTGAATGTGGTAAGAAAAGATCGGAAGATCGAACATGAGATGGAGAAGCTCAACAGAAGAAGCCCCCACCATCACCAAATCTGAATGCCAGAAGGCACCGGTTTGCAACACAAAATAAACTTTTCCCCCCAATCTTCTTTGCTGGCACCTCAGCGTTCACACCAGAACAAAAAGGCATGAGACATTCTCCTTCCACCATTTTGTGGAGTTATATCCATTTATAAATGGAACTTAAGAGTTAAACCATAAAAGGAGTTCGTTCATTCATTCATTCATTCATTCATTCATTCATTCAACTTATATGCTGCCCACACTAACCAAAGCTCTCTGGGCGGCTTACAACATTGAAAATACAATAAAAAGACAAACCAATTAAAATGCAGTTAAATATATATATACTCTAAAAATTGCCATCAGGACCCACAGCTGATATTATTTCAATTAAAAGTTAACTCTGTCATGGTTACAACCATCAGGTAATTGGGGCAGGATAACCGTTTTATTGGATCCTAGAACAAGTCGATCCAAGATCAAATCAAGCCTGAACTGTCTCTGGAGGCAAAAAAAATGTTGAAACTGAGGCTATCTTACTTCGGACACACCGTGAAAAGGCAAAGTTCTGTGGAAAACACAATAATGCTGGGAAAAGTGGAAGGCAGCAGGAAAAGAGGAAGACCCCAATACAAGATGGATTGACCCCCTCAAGGAAGCCACAAGACTGAGTTTGCAAGAGCTGAGCAGGAGATTGATTGCTCGTTCACATGGTTGTCATGGGTTGGAAAGCAACTTGGACGGCACACAACCAGAAGAACAAATTCATTAGAATCAATGCATTACTTGTCCGTCGCGACTTCCGAATTCTAGTGGAGGATATTAATATATATAGGCCATTTCGGGAGGGAGCAAGGAAGGAAAGGGGGGGGGAAGCCCACCATACACAAAAGCAACCCAGGTGGCAAACCTCGAGCGCTCCCCCATCGCACACACAAGGCGGGTGTGAGGACACATATTTTCCTGATTGCATAGCTGTCTCTGCTCCCCATCTAATCTTCTTAGAAAACTGGTTTTGAAGGATATGGCTCAGACATACCAGCTATGTTTTGGGGGGTGGGGGTAGGAGAAGAGAGGGGAAAAAAATAAGAAGTCAGGGCTGCAAGCTGCAGGAGATAAAAGAGAACCAATTCCTCCGGGGTTGCAACACCTCATCGCTTTCCTCCTCCTCTCTCTCTCCCCCCTTTCTCTTCTCGAGGGTGGCGGAGGAGAGATTCCTCAGAGTCAGTAACTTGGGCACGGCAAGGAGGGGAAAGCTTGTCACTCTCCCCATTGCAAAACCCCCACACACCCTGAAACAGGGGCACCGCAGACACGCAACCGAGGAGTTCACTATTCAGAAACCGAGGGAGGAAGAAAAAACTCTTCCCGGTTTCGCCTCGCCACCAGCACCACCACCACCACCACCCCCTGTCATTAAGAAACCCGAGGATTGGATTTAAGAGGCGAAAAGAAAAGAAAATCAAAAGGTGAAACGGTTGCAGCACCTCAAAGACGAATTGCAATATTTTAATGGGGGCTTTCTGCGCGCACGTCCACTTCCTCAGACTGGCCCACGAAAGCTCGCATCAAAATATAAGCCCCAATAGGCCTAAATTTGAATCCAACCCCTGGGTTTGTGGGGCAGGGAAGAGAGAGTCAGATCAAGAAAGAAGCAAAGTGTAAGAATTTAATTGCTAGGTGCTGGTGCAGCTTGCACATTTCAGTGGATGCCATTTTTAACTAAGCAGTCTTGTCAACTCCGAGAAAGAGTTTTGCAAATGGCGACACTTGGCGATCCCACTTCCTGAATTCCCAAACAAAATTGGGGGGGGGGGGAATCAGACTCTTCTTCTCCAGCCCCCATCCACTGAAAGAGCGTTAATATTTATTTAAAATATATTTCCCTGGCTTTGTTCCTTAGAAAGAACTCGAGGCGACATGCAATCATTCAACGACAATGTTTGAAACCTAAAAACGGTTAAATATATACATGTTTTTAAAGAACCGAATATTATACTGTATTAAAAACAGTAAAGAAAAGCAATTACTAAAAACCCATTTAAAAGCAACCAGGCACAACAGTCCGTTAAAAAAAAAAAACCTTCTCAAATAGCCAGTCACTAAGGGAACCATAAGACATCCATAAAAGAGAAAAACAGCACATACCCTGTTAAACACCCCCATACAACTCAAGCTAACTGCCAAATGACCGTCGGAATTTTTTTTAAAAAAAAGGTTTTAGCCTACAGGGTATTTTGGCATGCAACAAACATTTTCTGTCGAGAGCAGGCCTGTTGCCTTTCAGACATTACACAGCAAACTAAGATCATGGGGTGAAACTCACGTCATTGGCACCGAGAGGCAGCTTGGCCAAAGGGCTAAAAAATTACCATAAACCGTGGTTTGCATGTCCATGCCAAGGCCCATTTTCTGGCTTGCCAGCTTGTTGCAAATGGTGGTTTGCCCTTCCAACCATAGTTTAGCTTCCATAATTCCTACCTACCGTCCATGCCAGGTGGGGCTTATGAAAACCGCTGTCTGATAATGTCACAAGCCTACTACTGCCTGGTCATCTCCGCTCACATACTATTTCTACGGACATTATCACATTGGCTGCAAAGATAGGATTTCATTGACCGACAGAATGTTTAAATAGAAATAAAACAGGAAGTTATGCACCTCAGGGAAAATTAAACATGGGTGCCACCGAACAGCATTTTGAAACAAAATGAGTCGGGAAGTTTAAACAGCAGCTTTGTTAACCGGATAGCTAAAGCACTTCCCTCTTGCTACAAGGGTAATGAACACACCGATGAACAGGGTTAATGGCAGTCAGGTCATTTAACGTTAACTTACTTCTGTCCCATCAGGTTTGTTATAATGTAAAAGCTTGGCTCTAGTATTCAGAATTGTAACGGATCTTTAAAAGTTTATTATCACGCTTATCTAAAAGGTTTCTTTTAAATGACCAAAAGGGCTACCTTTGGAAGGGTCTGGCATCTTCTAGGTCACTAGGATAAGCCCACGATTTATTTATTTTTTAGGAAACGAGATCATATTGCATTCAACGTGGGCTTTTAAAAAAAAGATAAAGCAGAATATTTAAAATCCTATTTTAAAAAGGGGAAGTGACGACAGGTCCTTTTTTTGTAGGAACCAAAGGGAACAAACAATGCAAAAAGTAGGCACAAATATTTGGAGGTATTGAAACAAATAAACCATTATCAACAGCACCAAAAACACCCCTGCACACGTCAACCAGGTTCCGAGTTTACATCCAGCATTCATATGGAGCAACCCATGTTTAAACACGTCTTTAAACACAAACACATTGCTTCTACGCTTCCAACTGAATTACACTGTTATGTAATGGGAGTTTATCCAAAGTCCGCAAAACGTTAGCAAAACCTAGAATGCAAGTATCTATGGGTATGAAAATATTTCTAGTTATCAATGGGTGAACAAAATATGATACCGGGATTATACTACTACTAGGGATGTGGTGGCGCTGTGGGCTAAGCCGCAGAAGCCTCTGTGCTGCAGGGTCAGAAGACCAGCCGTCGGAAGATCGAATCCACGCAACAGAGGGAGCTCCCGTTGCTTGTCCCAGCTCCTCGCCAACCTAGAAGTTCGAAAGCATGTAAATGCGAGTAGATAAATAGGTACCATCTTGGTGGGAAGGTAAAACAGCGTTCCTAGTCACGCTGGCCACGTGACAACGGAAACTGTCTTCGGACAAGCACTGGCTGTACAGCTTGAAAACGGGATGAGCACCACCCCTAGAGTCGGACACGACTGGACTAAAAATGTCAAGGGGAACCTTTACCTTTACTTTCACTACTATTTCAACCTATTTACCAAATTAAAATTTGGCATCTGTTCAATCCTTAGCACAACAGTTGTTCAGGTAAACTCTAATAACAAAATAAAAGAATATAAAATAAAATAAAATATTGCTAGAAATATTGTCAGCAGGGATCTAACGCCTTTCCTCCTCAGCGCTCAAATCTCTTTTGAGTGCAGTCCTCCTAACCTTGTGAAAGCCGTGTTCATTTTTTTAAAAAAAAAAGCCATGTTGATTTTCAAAACATGGTCCACCACGTCCATGAACAGGATTTTTCAAAAATTCATTTGAGGTTCTACAGATCAATTTGTCAGAGAAATAACACTGGCATGAGAGATTGGTGGGATGAGGTGAAAGACCCTCCTGAAACATCGGAAGGACGAACTTGCATTAGCTCAGTGGTTTGATTAGCCAGAGGTTGGGAGTTCGATTCCCCCACTGAGCTTCCTTGGCAGGGGCTGGACTCAATGGTCCATAGGGTTCCTTTCAGCCCTGAAGTTCTAGAATAATTACTATTATTAATAATAAGGGGGAGCTGCACTGGAGTTGCATTGCTTTCACAGCCAGCCAGATCATAGGTTCTGAATCTTTTTTAAAAAAACATTCTGCACATGGAAGTTCTTTAGCTACATGTCCTGAAAAGTGGGACGTGGTGGCGCTGCAGGCTAAACCGCAGAAGCCTGTGCTGCAGGGTCAGAAGACCAAGCAGTCGTAAGATCGAATCCACGTGACGGAGTGAGCTCCCGTCACTTTGTCCCAGCTCCCGCCAACCTAGCGGTTCGAAAGCATGCAAATGCAAGTAGATAAATAGGGACCACCTCGGTGGGACGGTAACAGCGTTCTGTGTCTAAGTCGCACTGGCCATGTGACCACGGAAGATTGTCTTCGGACAAAACACTGGCTCTATGGCTTGGAAACGGGGATGAGCACCGCCCCCTAGAGTCGAACAGGACTGGACAAAAATTGTCAAGGGGAACCTTTACCTTTACCTGAAAAGTGGCAGTGGGGAAATGGGGAAGCATAGCAAAGTGGATTTTCCCAAATAGTTCACAGACTAGGAAACTTACTTCTATTGGCTTGACTCTCTCTATTGGTCCTAAATGCAGAAGACTCACTGAATCAGTGGGATTTACAGAAATATTTGACTTACATTCAACGGTTGATTCAACTCTGGTTGAGACCAGCAATTGTGTTAAGGCTGTGGACTACATCTCCCAGAATGCCTTGGCCAGTAGCCACGTTGGTTGGTTGGGGCTTTCTGGGAGTCAGAAGAGTCCAAAATGTCACTTTTCCAAGCTCTGCGAAGCTGAGGTGCCTTTCAGAGAAAACCCATTCCCCTCAAGCTTGACGGTGTCCTCATTAGGTCAATGGAGAGGATGTGGATTTATCTTAACAAACCAGAAGGACAAATCCTGAAGCTGAGGCTCCAATACTTTGGCCATCTCAGGAGAAGAGAAGACTCCCTGGAAAAGACCCTGATGTTGGGAAAGTGTGAAAGCAAGAAGAGAAGGGGACGAAAGAGGACCAGATGGATGGAGAGGGTCATCAAAGTGACCAACATGAATTTGACCCAACTCTGGGAGGCAGTGGAAGACAGGAGGGCCTGGCATGCTCTGGTCCATGGGGTCACGAAGAGTCGGACACGACTTAACGACTAAACAACAAATAACAAACCAAGACGTATTCTGTTTATTGTTGACGTGGAGGAAATACCATCTCAAGCTTTCCATTGGCTCTTCCAGACTGCCTGCCTGTCCCGTCTTCCTTAAACCAGGAGTATCAAGGTTAAGGTGGATAGTCTTCTGACAGACGAGAAACAGTCTGAAAGGAGAGCCATGCCCAGCATTACACAGGAAAATAAACTAGCAGAACTGGATGGAGGAGCCGGCTGCCTGCCTCTCCCACTGCTGGTAGCTCCGATACCTCTCATCTGGTGGGGTTCTCTTTGCATGTTTGGTCTCACTGAGAGCCAGAAAAAAATACTGCAAAACCTCCCTCGAGTTCAGTATTGAAACCTTCCAGTCATCAAGGTGTTTGGGTAATAGGATTGCCAGAATCCTTACCATTTCACAAGCTGGCTTGGACTCCTGCGAGTACACATTTGAAATGTCTAAAGCTATGGTTCCTAACCTTAGGTAGCAATCCAGTGCTCCTGGGCTATAACTCCCAGAAATATTGGCCAGGACGCCTAGCAGGGAAGGCTTCTGGGAGTTTTAGTCCACAAAGGTCTGGGGAATCCAAGGTTGGGAATCAGTGCTACAGGTCCCCTGTAACTGCAGGCAAAGAGGTTGTCAAAAAACGGGTCCATTCCTTGTCTGAAAATGAGCTCACTTTTTTGACTGGTTTTTTTTTTTTTTTTTTGATATCTCAGGACTATAACTCCCAGAGTTGTTTTTTCCGCGCTTTGCTCTCCACTCTACACAGGAAAACAAACAGGAGAAGGACCTGCTGCACCTAAAGCTTTCTCTTTAGCTCCTTTGCAAACCCCTCCTGCCTGGCTAGTAAAACCGCACTGGAGACTATTAACTTTTGTAGACTTATTTACAAGGCTATTAAAAACTATAAACAGGTGGGGAAAAATACATGTAAACACAACGGCTATTGCCCCTTTAGGTGGTTAAAATACCAAGGTGGTTAAAATACAAACAGAAAAGCCAGAACCTTTAGTTTATATTTGTACCCCACATTCTGTGAACAGTCCAGAGGAGTCACAACTCACACTGAATTCCTAAATCTGAAATGCACTGAAGAGCATGAGATCCAGATTTTGATACTGAAGAGAGGTGGATCATTGCCGTCAACAAGGAAAGCCATTATTTCCTCCCACTACGTAATACTGCTGAACCAGGATGAGAGGCAAGTGTGACCTTGTGATTATTCTTCAGTTTTATTATTGTATTTCTAAACTGTTCCTCTTCCAAGGACGCAACACAGAAATGGTTATCCACACAACCCCTTTCATCCACACCACCACCATGAAAGGTAGGGGGGAAAAATGAAATCATGTGATTCTTAATACAAAGATAAGGGCAGGTGACACCCTTATTAGAACACTAAAAAAATGATTTAAAAATGAACAAATAGCTAGAAGCTTCAG